>NW_020291608.1:0-469711 GCF_003184755.1 Aspergillus piperis CBS 112811
AAACCCTAAACCCTAAACCCTAATTTTATTATTATAAACTAAATATAATGAATAACAAAATTATTCTTAAATTAATTCTTACTTGCTAGAATATAAGATTATGAAATTCTATTTATTATTTACAATTATATTCCATGTATAAAGTATTATTAAATAATACTAATTTCAAATTAATTAGATATCATTTGACTGTTGTCCTGTCGTGAAGATTCCCCGACTAGAATGATATTCACAGATAACCTTAACTACATTAGAAGAGCAAAAAAAAGAAACACACTTTTGGTAAGAAATGATTCTGCTGACCACCCTTACAACCGCATACAGGCCGACTGATCACTGTTTCTGCTTTTTATGACTATGCTTTGGATGAAGATCCTGCCCGTATACCTTGAAGAAATCTGGCGGCTCCTGGGGGTGTCTGCCAGTAATGTTGTGAAAGGCAGTGGTAGAGATATAGTTCGTCTTACCTTCACGCACTAGAGAGTAATACTCTAGTAAATATTGTATCTCGGAGTCGTCACTTTCAGCCTGAGCATGTAGGACCTTTTTGGCTTCTGCCCTGTAAATCACACTCCTCAGTATAGGATCTCCCACAGAGAAAAGGGTCACATACTCAGATATATCTTTGAATTGAAGGTCCTCTCCTATTGACTTACTAGTAGCTGTGGCAAGCTCACCACCGGTAGCAAGTATCGGTCCTATATAGTATAAGTGTAAATCCTTCTATTTTGTGGGGTCTGACTTACCAGTCAGAACTATAAGCTGCCCTCTGTGTTTATTGCTAAATCCATGTTTTCCTTTACCTGTTAGAATATGAGCGACAACTTGTGCAACATCCTGTATAAAATTTAGTGTTAATTTAATATATGGCTGGAGAGGTAGCTTACACCAAGAGTGATCGGCGCGAACTTGTGGTTAGTGCTGATGGGAAGGGGAAGTAAGCCCTCTTCCTGTGCCTGCTTGGAGTAGAGGAGGAGATTCTCCGCGTAAAATCCGGGTCTAGTAAAAATAAGATGATCTCAATTGTACCTCATGTGAAAAATGGGTATTTAAAGGACCGTGAAAGGAAGCCTACTGTATAATAACGGGAGAATGACCTGTCGAGGTTGATGGATCCTCCTTTGAGGACATGAACATAGCTTCCAAGTCTATAAACTTACGTAGACGGGGTTGCCTGTCTTGCTCTGCTAGATTGTAGTTAGCTGAGCTAAGAAAGCAAATATTCGGAATATTAGCTTTCTTAGCTGCTTCAATTAACTCAACCGTGATATTAAATTTATCTTGATGTGTCGGCGGAATTAAGTATATTGTATCTGCTCCTATACTTTTGAGAGCAGAAACAGTATCCCTAAGCCGGCCAGGCTTGTGTGAAATAATCTTTGCACCAAGCTTGGTGAGCTCTTTGCAAGAATCGGTATTAGGATGGAGGGACAAGCATGTAACAGAGCTGAGCTTATCAGTGAAGTTAGGGTCTGTTAGACACAGTTCGGCGATTAGAAAGCCGGTGTGGCCGTCCGCCGAGGTAATGCAAAGTGAATGAGACATTTTTTAATTTAATCTGTGTTGCTGAGATGCTTTGGCATGTCTGGGCTACAATTGGGGTATCTATATATTAATGCGTGGTGGCGGCTTGTGACAATGACATCGACTATTTACTGTTAGCTGGTGAAGTAACACACCCGTCATTGCGGTGACACCTGATTGTAGGGCTTCGCGAATACGACATTTTGTCTTTTAAAAGCTGTTAGGAACAGCCGGCAAGTAATCTATAGATGAGTGATACGGGGCCACCACTAACGAGACCTGAGGACATTGTACTAAGGAGTTTGGCGGAGGACTTTAAGCCTAGGATTAGACATGAGCTAGATATAACGGGTGCGGCTTGGGTACGAGTCTTCCTGACCGCATGCGGCGTCTGTTATTTCTATGTACTTGTGGCAATCGACATTTCTCGCTATGTGCGATTCCTTGGTCTTTGATAAACCTCGGATAGATGAAACTGGGTGTTGATCTCGGGTCCAGCTCCTTCCGATTTCTTTGAGAAACCTGACTGAGCTAAGCTTCTAGTGCCAGCTTGGCGGGGTTGGGATGGTGTAAGTACACTTCGGGGATATTATTCCATCAAAATTCAACTTTCGCTTTAAAAAGTCGTTAAAATTAAATGATTCACGTGAGGATGATGGACTCTTATAATATTACTTCAATTCGTTAATGAAATGAAAAATTTTCTAGCATAGTAAGTAAATGTAAATATAGATTAGCGTGTTCTCTAGGTTTAGATATTGAAAATCTGTTACGTGACGTCTTGCCAAGAATCATGAAATTCAGCGAGGTTTATCTGTTAAATGATCCCCGGGTGGGGACACTAAATGAGAGTTCTTATTATCAGCTTTATAAGGGTTTGTTGGTAATGTAACATGAGACCGGGTTGTAGTTAGGAGCGTTATGAGGGGGCACAATCAGTTACTTTAATTATCCAGAAAATAGTATACCAGTTCATCTCCGTCCCCAGCTCTATTTTTCAGCTATAATATATGTTGGTTGTTGTCAGGCCCTGTGTTGGCATAGTCCACACTGATTGGTAGGTCAGATATCTCGCGCTACTACGGTTGCATTGGAAATGAAACTCCTCTAATAAGACATGATAACAGCCCCTATGATGCTATCTTGGTTCAATTCTGTCGGATGTTATCTTCCGCTTGACGCCAGGAGCAGTATGCATGTTCTGGTATTGGTGATTATCTGGAGGATTCTTGGAGGTAGGATCTTTACAGATTCCGTAATAAACTGATATTTACTAGGAGTACTAGTAGCCTACTGAGATAGCAGGGTTTTATTTATTAATGAGATTTTCAGTAGGATGTAGTAATGAGGGAACAGTAAGACAATGCTTTATCTGCCACTGGAAGGGCAGGTATTATTAAAGTTGTTTACTAGCTAGCCTCCTCGAGTTGTGCATGGAGGTGACTTTCTTTTATAATTCTGTTGCTTATTCAGATAACAAAATATTTATTCATTCTAACACTATTTTGTTCTTCTGAATTCACTCACTCAAATATTTATTTGCTATATCAAATTGGCTCCGCGGTCGGTTCCCACTATGGCTAAGTCGGTTGCCACCATCAAGTTCCTTATTTTGATGCTGTTTCTTCGCCATGCCCTTGCAATTCCATTTTAGCCTTTCCCCAGTGAGGCCGACATTATTCCGTCCGCGAACGGATCCAACCTGGCTGCAAGGTACCTGCTTAAAAGAGCATCACAATACTCTGGTGTCCGGTACGGCTCTAACTCCAGTGCGGTGCAGAAGGAATATCTAGAGACTAGTTAAAGAAAAGTCCTAGACCATGGTGAAATCGTCTCAAGGCAGTTCTTGTTGAAACTAATATACCACAAAAGTAGTACTTTGATGAGTGGCCTGCATTAATATGTTTGTCCTCTGATGCTATAGTCCTATTGGAAGTAGTCTAGCTCTCCACAAGCCCCAGTCTACCCAAAGCTACTTGAAACCACTATATACGAGTCCATGGTATGCGCAACTGCAGTAACACAGGTAGATAACTCCGGAGCTTGTCCAAGTTGGTATTCGGAGAATCTTCATTGAAGTGGATGGATATCACATCCTGGTGGCAGGCTGAGCTTAGACCTTGCTTTATGGTATGCATTGCTGTATTGTTTCAAGTTTATTACTTATTTCTTATCAGTTATACTCTCCAAACACCAGTTCATAATTTCCGTAGAATAGGTGGCTTCTGTGGCACGAGTTCTTCCCTTTAGGCACACGCACGCATGCATGTATAAATTCATCTTGCCCTTGTTCCCGACGTGCATAAGCTCCCCGAAACTCGGCGATTTTGTGGTGTTTCTAAATATATTCCAAATCATAATATTCCGATGTCATGTAACTATAAATGTGCCATTATATATCTTATAAATTGATAAACAGCGCTGAGTATAAGACTAAATATATATATAAGGTAGGAAGATGAGGCAGAAGAAAATTAACACTTGAGGGAAATAGCAGCACATTCAGATCAAATAGCCTTTTTTTAATAGAGCTTACCGCCCTTTATATGGGGCTTATGTACGGCTGTGTGGTGGTGAGGTCCTGCTCTCTACAAGGCATCGTCGTATGTATTACATTGTCTTAGGAAAAGGTTATATGGTTTATTAGAGTGGCGGAGGATAGGAGGAATTCGCTCTCTCCAGATCGCCTTGTGGACCGACTCAATCGATATTTAATGAAGTTATAAGATACATGGTTCTAATCCCAAGGCCTAAAGCGTATCACGTTGCTAGGATCTAGCAGTAAAAAAGATTCGTACTGAATGCCTTTGTTAGAGACATTGGTTGGGTCACTCATAGTTTCGGTGACTTGAGGTGATGCAGTGGTCTACCCCTGCAGCAACACCCTCTAGTAGCATGTATCAGCAGCTGGAGTCAGATATTGCTTGTGAAATACCTCTATATTGTTGTCTGCAATCATGCGCGCCTTGATAGGGTTATCGAGAAGCTCTTGGATCTTGTGCGGTAAATTGGTCCAGTCCCTCTCTATCTGAATAAAGTTCTGCTGCGGACCTGATGAGACGAGAAGATAGTGGTGATGTTGGATATATTGTAATTTATGAATCACTACTACCGATCGACAGGCTTGGCGATATTTGAGAGACGCTGAGTAGGACTGACCTAGAAGATATTAGCTGGACTTTCTTGTTGATATTAGTAATGCTTAGATGATGCAATATCCATATCTTCCATGTGAGTGATGAACCGGTAATCACAATGATTGTCTATGCTAAGGTAGTTGGCCTTGTTCTTCCACTTGATCTCTTTCATATTTTCCCAGGTGTAATTCCGCGCAATCTCGAGTAGGGCGTGTTGTAGCTTTGGGGCGAAACTGAGCTTTCCACGCCAGACTAGTTTGTTCTCTTTCTCGTCCCACGGGAGCTCATGCTCTTCCATGTGTTTGACTACCTCGTCATATGGCCCAATCTGAGTATCAATGTGGCCCCAAGACCAGAAGCCAAAGTCTGGCATAAGCCAAACAGATTCTTCAGTAGCCTTCCGTGCTAATATCCAAAGCGGGTGATCTGGTCCAGCAACGTCCTTTAATTTGTTCTCAATAGAAAAGATAATTTCTGTGTTTAGGATGACAGCGAGCTGTGGAGCTGAGACGAGGGCGTGATGAAGTGAAGCCAAAATCCCTAAAATCTTACGGTGGTGGTCCTCCCCCTTTGCCAGAGATCTAAGGATATAAAGCCGTCCTTGGTAGATGGCCACTCTAGCCATGCCGTCTACCATTTTGATATTGTTAATATCAGCCCTCTTGATTCCATGCCTGGCTGTCCAGAATGATTGGGCGCGGATAGAATCCTCAAAAAGGCCCGGGAAGAGAGTGGTGCACTGAGTCTTATTGTAGGAATACTCAAGCGGATCAAAGAAAGTTTGCGTGGGAGGTGCAGAGGATGAGGAAGCAATGTCATGAAAGGGCAACTGGGCGGGGTATTGAAGACAGCTGTTATACTCAAAGATAGCAGCAGTGTGGCAAGCACAGTGGCCAGCGGGGATTAGTTGATTGAGCAGTGGATGGATGTTGTCTTTATCACTGTTAACTCCTAATTATAGTGACCAGATAGAGATCCCAAGAACCGCAGCCAACGCCAAAGTGATTATGTGGAAGGCACTAAGTTTCATATGCCGCCCCATGTCAGCGATTCTCTTGATGTGTAGTACTGAAAGGGTCGAGTGTATACAGAAATTCCAGGGAGGAAGAGGTTCATACTAGTAGATGGTAAGCTATCAGTGGCTAGTAGGGGAGAGGGGGGAAGACACAATGTCTCTGCTAGTGGTAACGAAGGATTACTTACCTGTAATACTTGGCCAACTTCTAGTGATATAAAATCACATCACTTCATGAAGCGCTAAATAAAGTACCCGGATAGGGCATGATTGACCAAAACATCCTTGTCATAATTCAAGCCTGTTGCGATATCCACAATTCAAGAAATTCTACGGGAATAGAGGCGTACTTCCGAGGCTTCGCTTTCTTTGTTGTGGACCCTTTGGACCCTCAACGGACCCACTACAGGTATCTTCTCGGGAAAGGATCAATTTGTTTTTAATAGGCCCGACTACTGCTTAAACGAATGGCTTACCTTAATATGCATGGTTACTGCGCCGCATGGGGCTCTTAATGCCCTACAGGGCGTGCTCAGCTGAACCCCTTGCTATATAATATCTATTACTTGTGATCCGCCTGTGAAAAAGTACCTCTAAGCATACTAATTCGCCCTAGTTTCAGGATAATTTATTTTCGCCATTTTTCCCAGCTCCCTGAGTCGCAAACAGCAGTACACAAGTGACCGAGGTATTTTACCACACATCTCACGTCCGCTGTATCCTGTTTATGTTGGGTTCCTCATTGGACGGATCTATAAAGAATGTCAGCCCTGGCCCTATTTCTAGCAATTACCTGGTGTGCGTCGGGGCGGGCCACTAGACTACTTCTGGCAAATGTTGTGGGTGCTTGTCTTGGTTCCACAATGAAAATAATCTATAACATTTGATGTGTTTGCCTCGTCCCATAACATAGTGGTACCCTCGGAAATCTTGTCTGTCAAATATGAAAGTATCGGTTAAAATTGGTATTACCGGCAAATGCAACGTGCAGCTTTGTGATCGAGAATTGTATAGTAATTGATAATCTCCTTCCTTGGTAGGTGTAAAGAACCTTGTCAAGGGGAAGAGTTGAAACAAGACCACAAGGTTATCATGACCTGCAGATACTCTGCAGACCCCTAGAATCTCCTATATACTCAGATATGTACTAAGAGGAGGTGGATATCTATCCTTATAAGGACTCCCTTTCTTACAGTAGAACTAGAGGTGCAATGGGGACCTCAGCAAAATTTCTGATATAAAGAATAGTGTAAAGCTAAGTAAATGTCTAAATTCCCTATTATGTACTGTATTTATATTTTTTGTTCGTACCTTTCTACTAGGGCTAAGGACTAGGTAAAGAAGGGTAAGTGTTGCATGTCTATGTCTCACACCGAGTATATGGATGTAAGATTAGAACCAATGTTGGGAAGCATGCTCAGAAATTCCTATGCGACCCAGTGTGTTCCGGAGTCATGTGAGTCATGTAGTGATTAACCACATAGTAATTGGGTTGAACGGGAAGAGTTCAAAGCCAGAGAAGAAGGTGATGATGTTGAGACTTGACTGGCCACCCTTGGTTATGCCAGCCTAGCTGGATGTCGAGGCAGCGCAGCACCGGCTCCTTTAGTGCACTTGGTAATCTTCTTGATATTACCCAAGGTATTGGCTCTCCATAGGTAATATATGCCACGGCGGAGTGCCTTATAGAGTCTAAGGGTATTAATAGAGTATAATTTCAGTCTCATAACTGAAAAGTCAACCTCCAGGCGCCGGTGTCTTGGAATTGAACTTGGCCCATGTAACTTTAAATGACAGCGCTCATGAACTGAAAATGGGACAGTATCATTCAGTTCTGAGAGGGACGAGCGATTAAGGCAAGGGAGAATGCGTCCGAGAAAGCCGTTAGCTCATACTAGAATTGAGCGTGCTTCGCTTGGCAAGGTACTACTCTGTCATGTCTTATTGCCTTATCCGTGGTCTATGCCTATTTGGATACAGGGTTCTATGCGGAGAGGTTTGCTAGCTCTGTAAATAATTTCTCGGCTTTCCCGGGGCTTCCTTATCAAAACATTCCAGTCCTTGGCGGTGGTCTCTTAGAGGGTTTACCAATGCGTAGCTTACGGTCTATATGTTAATCATTGTGGGGGTAAATAACAGTAGATGTCGAAGTCCAGTAAAGTCTAGTGCAAACCCTTGCAACTCTCATAATAGTAGATCAATGCACATGTCTGACTCACTATAATCTAGTCCTGGGCTAATGATAGTAGTATTCCGCGTAGGGAGGTTCTCACTTTTCGTGTCTCCGCTTTTGGTTGTTAGCCACGTAGTTTGGTGATAGTGGAAGCAAAGGCTAGTAAATGAGACTTATATACGGAGACCCCTAAACACCTCTTGAGTCACTTTTATTTCTAAACTATCTAGAGCAATTCTCCTGACCTCAAAGGCTCCTTTCAAATACATCATGATGAAGTTTCTTATTGTCTCTCTCCCATTCCTCTCCACATTGGCATAAAACCCTATTCCCGCGGATCCTAAGGACAGCGTGGAGACCGCCACCCCTACTCCTTTGGCCAAAGTCTGATAGCCGGTTCTTCGTTCAACTGCAAAGGATCGAGCCAATGTGGCCATTTCCAGGCATGACTGGATACTGCTAAAGAGCTGTTGATACTATGCTTCCAGGTCTAGTCTTCGACGCTAAGTGAGGAACTATTTTTCCCTTTTTTGACAGTATAACCTAACATGTTCTAGCGGTGGCCGTACGGGCAACTGCTGGGGTGCACCTGACGGTCTTGGATGCGGTGTCTTTGTTGCGGGGCCTGGAGGGTGCACAAGAACCACCGAGCAGATGAAAGCAGCATTCAACAACATTAGGGCCCATGACTGTAAGATATGCGGCACTGTTACGGACGATGATAATGGCAACGACAATTGTCAGATCAGAATTGACTACGTCACGGGATGCAACAACTACAATCAAGGACCTGTCATTACTCTACCTATTGCTAGCTTGGGGTTCGGTGTATGAATGACGTCGAATGTGGGAAGCCCCTGCACTGGATATTTTTGTTAAGGGTCGGCTGATCAAGGCAAGTCTTTGAGAAGAGATAAACAACTTTTGTTATCACTGTACATATAACATTACATTGAATATAGCCTCATTTTTGTTGTACAAGTAGTTGGAATGACATAGATTTCTGTTTAGACTATCAACGAGAAAGATAGACTTGGTACCACTCACCACAGCAGATTGTCTCTTTCCAGGTCATAGACAGTCTAGGAGGATTCAATACAACTGTTACATCTTATTATCTAATATTATTAAAGATATATTATAGGATATTGAACATCTTGCTAGATAACTAGCTATATATAATTTTAATCAAGACTAAATAATCAATTATAACTTGTAATATTGTATAACAATGTGATAGGATCTACTTGTCAGGGTAGAAAGCCTGTTGACTAGGTAAGGAATCCGCCACGAAACATAATAGATTAGTCTAACAATTGACAAAGATAGCTTATATCCACGAGATAGACTGATCCTTAAGGGATCAGTAGCTTATTACAAAGAAATCAGTATCTTATAAATATCAAGAAGATATAAAACCTTTATTAATAATCTTATAACTTTTATAATTATTATAATACATTATTCTGATACCCAAGGCCCCGATAACTAGATTATTTTATTATAAATAGTATTCTTCTTTGCTGGGATAAGTTACCCGGCTCAGATATTAAAGATAATCTTATATATTCCTGATTCAGAATAGTATAGATCTAATAACAGGAGGCGGGGGGTCCGCGGGAAATATTATAAAAATAAGATTATATATTATTTCTGTATAGCTTCAAGGGTGTTTAATTATATTTATATAAATGAATTAATAGAAGAGAAATATAAATAAAAAATCTTTTTATATTATTTTTCTTTCTTTTCTTTTTTTATCCTGGGGTTATTGTTTCTTTAATAATTTAGTATTATTTTATTTATTTTTTATAATCTTTTTATTAATTCTTTATTATTTTTATTATTATATATTAATTATTTAGTGATCGAGTGCTATTTTATATTCATTTCTTACTTTATTTATCTCTGAATTATATATTCTATATTAAATCTTTTAATATAATTAATAAAATATACTATTACTGCCACAGAGCTACAGTTAACTGATTATATTCTATCTGTATTACAGTAATTAAACTATAATAATTATAATATATATATTATTTTTATACTTTAATAAAAAATTTTAAATCTAATAAAATAAAAGTACAGGAGATCTTTAAAATTAATTATATTCTTAATAAGAAAGAGTCTATCTTATATTACCAGTATTATAGCTGGCATGGCGGCTGCGAAATAATATAGATTTATAAATTTTCTTTAATATTTCTAGATTAATATAATTAGACTCCTGCAGGAGTCTTAAAAAATACTATTAAATTAATTAAGTTTTTAAACTAATACTATACTTATTTCTTTTATATTCTAGAGAATAAAAAGAATAATATCTTTATAAATTTTAATAAAAATATTATTTATACTGTTAATAACTGTATTATATATCTAGATAAGATCTTTATCCAGATAATAATAACTTATAATTATTACCATGGTCTTTCGGTTACCCAGAAATCAGTATATAAAAAATAACTTAATTATTAATTATTATATTAATATTTTACTAGCATTATATTACTAATTATAAAGTATTTCTAGCTAGATATTATAAGATTATAAAAGTTAATATTAAAAAATTATATTTCATGCCTGGTAATCCTGACTTTATTTTATAGATTTTAATAAAATAATTATTTCATACTAGTATTTCAGCTATAATTAATCTATAATTTAATAGTAATAAATTAAATAATATCTTTAAGTAGATATTTAAAGAGTTTCCAGTAATTTTAAAAGAGTTATGAAGATAGCCTATCTCTAAATTATAATTAAATTAATAATGAATAATAGTAAATTATAATTATTAATATATATGAACATGGTCTGTTGCTTTATAATAATATTTAAAATATATTTATTAATATATTAATAAAATATTATTTAATTAATTCATCATCAATAGTTAAACATGATTCTATAAACTATCTGGTAGTATTTTATTAGATTTTCTTTAATTATTATAGCTTCTGATATATCTTCTAATATTCTCTAATATTTTCTTATATATTTACTATATTTTTATTAGATAATTACTAGTTATATTCACTCAGCCATCTTTTCTATTTAATCAGGTAATAATCTTGGCTGTTATATTATTAATAATCTTTAATTTTTTTAATTTTCTATTTATTCTTATTATCTAAGTTAGATATCAGGAGCAGTTTTTCATACTCTTAACTAATATTTTACAGTTTTAATAAAGAAATATAGAATATATTATAGATTTATTTATATTCCTCAGAAAAATATAAGCAATATACTTGGAATCTAATATATTTAAAAATTTAAAAAAATTCTATGAACTTTAGAATTAATTTTCTTAATTTTTGAAATTATAAATTCTAAATTAATAGCTTAACTAGATTCCTTTTCTTGAATAAGAATAGTCTTCTATATTTATTATAATATTTTTTTTATCTTTTCATAGTTATTTACTATATCTTTTATAATTATTCTCTTATTTTTAATCTTTTAATCCTATCCTGTATAGCTGGGATTTTTTATTATTAAGAATTATTTTTAATCCTGATATAAAAGTCCAGGAAATAATTATATTATTTATATTATTATAAATAAATTAGATAATTAGCAATATTACTGGCCAGTTAGAATTAAACTGGCTAAAATAATATTAAAAATAATACTTAAAAGTTTAGTTCATCCGTTCTATTTGGCCATTAATTTAAAGATAAAATATAATTAATAACTTTAAGATTATATAGCTGTTATATATTAGATTTAACTAGAATTTACTTATAAAAATTAATTCTTGATCAGATATAATATCTGATAATAATTTAAAGATTAATTCTACTTATTCATAGAATAATTCTACAAGATTGTCAAACCCTAGGATCGCTTCCCTGTTCCTGTTAGCTTAGCTTCACTGGTATATATACCGTCGAACTGGATCAAGGTAGTATCAGACTAATAGTCTATCTAAAGCACTGGTCTTGAATAAGAAAAGAGAAGTAAAACTAGATAATACTATACAGCTATCTATAAGTAAGTATAGACAAGTATTATATTACTAAGCTTCTAAAAATAAATCACTTAAAGACAAGTAGATTAAGCATAAAGAATAGAACTAATTAAATATATAAATAAATATTCTTATATATTCTATTCTCTATATACCAAGTGGTATATCTTTCTATATACCAAGTGGTATATCTTTCTATATACTATATATTATATATTATATACCTGTCTGTGTATTATCCTATATATCTATAATTATATAATATATAGCTGTTCCGGGTATTATAAAAGTAATCTAGAATTCTCTTTAATAAGAGTTTCTATTTACTTAAGTACTGTCTTTATTAGTATTTTTTATTTAACAAGTCTATCTTACTAGTAGATTAATTAGTAAAAGTCTGTAATATCACTCCTCTTTCTTTAAGATTTCTTGTTCTCAAGAAATATAAAAATATATATTTTTTTATAGATTTATTTAAGTCTTTTAGTTTCTTTTCTTTTCTCAGGATGGATTAATATACCAAAGTATAATAAATATACTAATAATAAATATTTAGCTAATAAGATTAAAAGCTCTAGTTATCTTATAAATATTTTATATAATTTTTATTTTACTTGAGGCAAGATTTATATTATAAGTTTAATTACTTAAAATAAAAAATATTTAATCTATATCTTATATAGTCACAAGTACAAGAAACAGTTTTATAGTAATTAAAAATAGGATAAACTTAAATAAAGTAAGTAAAAGATTATAGCTAATCTTAAAATAGTCTAAAAGCAGTTCATGTAATATTCTGAAAAGATGAATTAAATAATAATAAAAATTATTTATTTATAAAAGTATTAATAATTCTTGAAGAATTATGGTAGTCGGATATTAGATCATGATTTAAATATATTAGAGTAGTTAGATAAGAAGAATCTTCTAAGTACTGAAGATCTCTGAGAGCTAGAGTATCTGGTTAATAAATATAATATTATTTAATTTATTATTATATTAGATAATCCTAGTCTGACTCAGTTAATTAATTCTCTTTCTTTCTAGATAAATTTTAATCTATCTACTAGTAATACTATTCTATAAACTAATAATAGCCTGTCAGATTCTTGATAACTTCTTATTTTACTAAATAATATGATTTACTGCTAATTTTCTTGTAGTCCAGGATTTTTTTAACTTTATATTCTTATTCAGTATTATTATTAATTTCTATATTTTCTGTAATTTTAGTGTTCTTCAGTGCGGGTTCTAATAATAAAATATAAAATATTAAATAAATTTTATTTATTAATTTTAATAGTTTTAACTTATAATTAACTGGTCCTTTCTTTTCTTTAATAATAAATAATTTTAGTTTATAATAGTTAAGCTTCTAGTTTAATTATTTTATCTTAATATTCTAGTAAAGTAGGAATACTTTCTCTTCTCTTTTTAGATTAGGTTTCTTTCTGTATCAGTGATTGTAGTAGATTTTACTTTATAAATTTATAAATTTAATATCTCAGGATAACTAGGTATATATATATCTTATAAATATAATAATATCTTTAATTATATCAGTAACTGGTTGTTTTCCTAATAATATTTCCAGGAATCTTAGATAATAACTGTAGTTAGTATAGAATAGTAAGACTCTAATTATTAAGTAATTAGTATTATTATATAAGAACTGTATTATAGATAACAGGTTTATCTAATTATCTTATTAATAGTTAATATAGTATCTCAAGTATTACTTGATTATCTGGTTAATTCTTTCTATTTATCTATTTATTTACAGATGATAAGCTGTTATTATTTATTTTTTAATTTTTATAAGATCTGCGAGTAATTTCCAGAATTTTAAGGTAAATAGCTTATCTCTATCTAATATAATATACTTTAGTATTCTATAGTTTATAATAATATTTCTTAAGAATAGTTTTATTATCTATATTACTGTCATTATCATTTTGCTTAATATAAGATAGATATATTTAATAAGATAATTAGTAATAACTATAATAATATCATATTCTTTTAATTCAGGTAGTAAATTAATAAAATTAATTATTATCTATTTTTATAGTTATTATAATGTCTTCTATACTTATATTTATCTATAAGATTAATATCTTGTAGGCTTGTTTCTAATATATGTCTTATATTATTTAATATAATTATGTATTTTTTATCTGAGGTTCAGAATATAATAATTTCTAGTAATTAATTTTATAGTTTTTTTAACTTTTAAGTGTCCTTTGAGCGGTCTATTATAATATATAGTCATGATTTATATTCTTATACTAGTTAGTATAAAGATTAATCTGTAAAAATAGGCTAATCCTTTTTTATTAATAGTAATTTTTTCTAATGAGTTTTTATTTATTTCTTGAAATATCTTATCTTTTTTAATAGTATTAGTTAATTATCTAGTCAGATTGTTATTAATCTCTAGTATTATTATAAAATTAGTTTTATTATAATTAATTAATCTGTCTTTATTCTATTTTAGAATAGCTGGTTTAATAATCTTTTCTCTTATTTTATAATCTAGTCTATAATTTAATATATTTATATATTTATTTTCTATTTCCTTGCAGTATATAATACAGAAATTATATTATAATAGGATTTCTGCTTATTTTACCTGTCTTCTAGTTAATTTTTTAATTATTATAAAGTAAATCAAGTTCTTGTAATTTATTTTTATAATAATAGTATATTTTACTTCTTCAAGATAGACTTTTTATTATTTAAATATTATTATTATAGCTAGTAGTTCTTTATTATAAATATTATAGTTAAATTTTATCTAAACTAACTTTCTTGAGTGGAATGTAATTAGTCTGGGTTTTCTATTATCTTTTAACTGTATTATATATATATTAATAATATAGTCTAATATATCAGTTTTAATAATTGTTTTTTTTTAAGATTATACTGCACCAGCACTGGTAATATAATAAGTTAATATTTAATATCTTTAAATATATACTACTGCAGTTCTTTCTATCTGAATTTCTGTATTTTTTTTATAAGTTTAAATAATAGTATCATATGGATGGCATACCTGTCTATAAATTATTAATAATAATTAACTAGTTTAATAAATTACTGGAGTTTTTTTAGATTCTTGAGTTAAGACTAGTCCTTAATAATTTATACTTTAGTTTACTTAGTATAAACTTTCTTTATAAATATTTAATATTCCAGGAATTCTATCTTTTATATATAGAATTCATATTTCTTCAGTTTATATTATAAGTAGTATAAATATAATTTATGTAATATAAGTCTTATATATCTTATATATTCTTTCTTAGTTTTTGAAAAGATTAGAATATCATCTAAGTAAATGATTATGAATTTATTAAGGTATTTTTCTAGTATTTTATTAATATATTACTGAAATAATGCAGGTGTATTAATAAGCCTGAATAATATAATTAAATATTTAAAATATCTATATTTTATTTTAAATACAGTTTTCTATTCTTCTTTCTTTATAATATATATATAATAATACGTATCCATGATATTAAGCTTAGTAAATTATTTTACTTCTTATATCTTATCTTAAATTTCTGAGATTAAGAATAAAGAGTACTAATACTTGATTATAATTATATTAAATAATCAGTAATCTATATATAGTTATAAGCTATTGTTTTTTTTTTCAGTATAAAAAGAATACCATATCCTACGGATAACTTTGATAGTCTGATATTATCTTTAATTAATTAATTATTAATATATTCTTATAATATCTGTAATTTCTTTTTAAATATCAGGTAAATCTTTTTATATACCAGTAACTTCTTTTTTTTAATAAAGATAATATGATTATGCTTTCTGTACTAAGATAATTTAAATTATTCTGATTATTTAAATAAGTCTTTAAATCTTTTATATTATAATAGAATACACGGGTTGCTTCTGGTTATAGCTAGGAATTCTTATGAATTCTCTAATTTTATATTAATATACTCAGGTCTCTGCCTGTCCTAAGTTCTTTAATCTATATTATTAAATCTATATTCTTGTATATAAGTCTCTTATTATCTTATATTATCAGTCTTAAGTTTTTATTCTTAATTTTCTGATTCTATGACCTGACATGCGTGAGCCTAATCTCTATTAATATTATTTAAATATAACTTATAATATTCTTATAGTATATCTAGTATCTATTCCAGTAAGTATACTAGTTTATTATTCTATAATAGTTTTATTACTACTAATACCTGTTCCATAATTTCTGAGATATTATTTTTCTCTAAGTTTTCTATAATATCTAGTATATTAGACTTTTATAATATCTTTAACTTTTTTATAGATTACTTAGTTTTTGCTTTAGTCCTATACTGTATAGTAGGTTGTATAGATCTAGATTCTATATTTAATTTTTTATAATATTATTTTAAATAATCATAATTTATAAATTAGAGACTCTCAGTCTTCTAATTAATTTGCAGATTATGATTCCTGAGTTATAGAATTCTTAATATAATATTATACTGTTCCAATGGTATCATATTAAAATCTATATATTTAAAATAATCTATTATAGTTATAGGCACAGTTCCTGACTTGATTATTAATATAAGAGTTCCTAAATTCTCTTTATTCAGTCTTGTAATTAGTTCTGGTTTTTCTTTTTATTTTTTAAATATTTTTAGTTACTGTATAAATTATGGGTTTATAAAGTTTCTAGTTATATTAAAGTCTACTAATACTTAAGCTAATTGACCTAGTATAACTGTCTAGATCTTTAAATATTTTCCTGATTTAATAACTGTCAACTATTAGTCTGGCTAATTAGATTTTAATAATTTTAGATATTTCTATAGAAATCTTAAACTTTCTATTTTTATTATATAATATATTATATATTAATTATCAAAGTATATCGTCCAGTATATTATATTATAATATAGATATTATCTATATCTTATATATAAATAACTAAAGTTAAGATATAAATAATAATTACTTCTAGTTTTTACTATTTCCGGTATCTTTAATCAGTATTCTGTAATATATTTCTAATCATAATATAAAGAATATATATTTATATAATATATAATCTAAAAAAGTTTATTATATTTCTAGTATTCTTTATTTTTCTTAAAGTATTTATATAAATATTTTCTATAATTATATCAAGAATCTAGTCCAGCTACTCTTACCTTTCAGCTAACTTTAAATAGATAATAGTAATAATCTGTATTATTTTATCTATATATTAAATAGAACTCTGGATAACAGAAATATTTTTATAAATATAATTTCCAGTCTTTATTTTATATTTTTTAATATCTTAGATTCTAATATAGATAGTGCTGTATGACTTTCTTAAATCTTAAATAAAATTATATTAGATTTTTCTTAAATTCTTTCATGATATAATCTAATTAATAAGAGATATTATTTTTATTATTTTTTTAGTTTTCTTTATCTTTATCTTACTGTGTCGGGTATAATTCACTAGTTTTTAATAAGAGTTTTTCTAGAATATCAAGTATTTTATTGAGTCTTTTTTTATTAAATCTAAGATTTTTTAACTAAGTATTATATTTTTTATTTAAAGAATTAAATTTATTTTAAATTATATTAGAATATTCATCCTCTAGAGCTAGCTTATTATTATTATTAATTTTTATAAGTTAATTAAATAGTTCAGATAGTCAGTGAGTTTCTTATAATTTTATTAATACTGTTAGCTTATTTATATTAATTTATTATCTTAACTAGTTCTAGTATATTCTACTTACTAGTACTAGTAATTATTTTTATTATATGGCTTATAGCTTCTTATTATTTAATAATTTAATTTCTGTTTAAATTCCTGTAATATCATAGATTTCTTTAGTCTAGTTTTTGTTAGTAGCTCTCAGCTGTTTCTGAGATTATTACTGTTTTTATTTATAGTTCTTTGACTAATAATCTGTCTTGCTATAATTAAAGTATAAGTAATTTTTTTTATATTTTTCAAGCTTTTTTTTAAAGACTCTGTTTAATTAAGTCTAGTACTATATTATATTTAGTTTTATTAATTTTAATTTATAGAGATTTTTATACTCTAGGCTTCTAGATTATATTAATTATTTATTATTAATCTTATAGTCCTGCTGGTTGTTTTATTAAAATATAAATTTATTAATTTATTAGCCCTCCTTCTGTTTTATATTAAAGTTAAATAACTTATTATTAATCTTAACTGTTGTTTTGATTATTTTCTATAATATTTTTAGTTATTTTTGCTAAATAAGTTTTTCTTAAATCTTTATTTTAAGTTTTTTTCTAAATCATGAAATGTACATGTTATTATCTTAATTTAGATAACTGATAATCTACTGGAATTTAAAAGTATACTTAGATATTAATCTGGTTTATTTAAATTACTATAGCTTTTATTCAGTATTATATATGGTGTTGATATCTCTAAATATTTATTTAAGATATTCTTTAAACTTTCTATAACTGGAGAAAATAGTTCTAGTATTATTATCCTAATTTTCTGTTAGCTTTTTCTAGTAATTATAGATATATAATTTAAATTAACTGAATATTATTCTAGTCAGGTAAGTAGATGTGAAGAAGATCTTATTAATTTTATTTTAAAGCTTTTCTTAATTAATATTAAGATATAAGTCTAGTTAGATTATAAAAGTCCTAAGCTTTGATTAACTACTGTTAAATAATTCTAGTAATTAGATTTTAATAAATTTAGCTGCTAAGTGTTCTTTGAGTTACTAGTTTTATTATTTTAAGATACTAATATTTTTTTATAATTAATAAACTATTCTTATTAACTCCTGTACTATTAGTGTATATATTTATAATTATTATTTTTCTCTACTGGTATTTAAGTCTTGTAGTGAGGTATACAGTATACTAGAAGTTATTAATATGGTAGATAATTATAGCTGATAATACTTATATTAACTGGTATTTAATATATTAAATCCTAGAATCACTTTCCTGTTCCTATTAGCTTAGCTTTATTAATATATATATTATTAAACTAGATCAAGATAGTATCAGACTAATAATTTATCTAAGATACTAGTCCTAAATGAGAAAAAAGAAGTAAGGCCAGATAATATTATATAGTTATCTATAAATAAATATAGATAAGTATTATATTACTAAGCTTCTAAAAGTAGATTATTTAAAGATAAGTAGATTGAGCATGAAGAATAGAACTAACTAAATATATAAATAAATATTCTTATATATTCTATTCTCTGTATACTAAGTAATATATCTTTCTATATACTGTATACTATATACTATATACCTGTCTGTGTATTATCCTATATATCTATAATTATATGACATGTGGCCGTTCCGGGTATTGTAAGAGTAATCTAGAATTCTTCTTAATAAGAGTTTCTATTTACTCGAGCACTGTCTTTATCGGTGCTTTCTGCCTAACGAGTCCGCCTTACTAGCAGGTTAACTAGCAGGGGTCTGTAACAAAGATCTGGAATACTTATTATTAATAAAACAGTAAAAAAAAGATAGTATTTCAAAAATTAATTAATAATAATAAGAATAGTATTAACAGTTTTATTATATTAAATAATTAGAGATAGTCCTATAATAAAATCTATTACTAATTTATTAAAAGAATAAGATAGAATCAGTAAGGATTCAAGAATACTATATAATTAATATTTTAAAGTAATATTATCTTGATATATTAAATAAATTTAAATATATTTAATTATATCATAATATAATCTATTCTAATAGAACTTTCTATATAATAGTATTTTTATTCTTATCTTTCTGAAGTATCCTGCTAGTAAGTTATTATAATATAAATAAATAAGTATTTAATATAATATCTCAGAGAAAGAAATATAGTAACAGTCTTTAAAATATAAATAATCTATAGTTTTCACTATCTAGTACTTTTAATCTAGTTATCTTTATTAAATAATAATTTTTCATTATTATATCTCTAGATTTTCATTCTGTAGATATAAGATTATTTTTTAAAATTCAGAATTATATATATCCGAGTACAGAATTTCTGCAGTATATACTTATAATACTATAAAATAAAAAATAAATCTTTTTTAAAACAAGTTTTTTTAAGCAGTCTAGTTAGCTGTCTCTATACTGACTTAACTATTAAAATTCTTTAAACTTAATATAATATAAATATTAAATCCAGAATAACCCTGCATATCTTAAGATTTAAACTAGAATTTCTTTTTAATTAAATTTTTTATTATCAGAAATAACACACCTATAAACTACTCTTAGATTAAGATTAATAATTCTTCTTATAAAATAAATTTTATCCAAGACTCTGAAGGCATTCTAGAGAATTTATTTATTAAATTTAATTTTTCTATTTTATATTTAATAATAAAATTATAAAAGATTAGATTTATAAACTATCAGACTTATCTTCTATTAACTCTAGTTTAATATATAAAAGATTATAAGTTTAAATAATTAAATAAGACTTTAATAATTTAAAAAACACTTTCAAGATATTATTATTACTATTTAAAGAAGTAAATAATAATAAATAATTCTTAATTTAAAATATTATAATTTAGCTCAGTGCCAGAGAACTTATAAAACTAAAAGATAATTAAATAAAATATATTCTTATTATTAAATTAAGATAAAATATTATTTATTTCTTTCTTTAATATATTAGTTTTTAAATACTAGGTTTTCATAGAATTAAAGTACATCAGTAAAGATGCTTACTAAAAAATAATAATTAAATAATAAAAATAAGTTATTTATATAAATTTAAATAGATTTTTCTAGGTTTTTAACTGTTAACTACTCCATAAAGTAAGAAAATAAATAATAAGATAATTTAAGAATAATCCTGAATTAATTAGTAGTAGAAGTTATAGAATCCCAGAAAAATCTAGATATTATAATAACTTTCAGAGATTAATTATAAAATAATATTATTTATTTATTAAGGATCCATGGATACTCCAGTAGTATTAATAATATATTTTAGAAATTTAACTTAAGATTAGTAAAATAAATACTTAGATAACTTTATATAAAGTTAAGCTTCTTAAAATCTCTCTAATATTTAACAGATATACTTTATATGGGATTCCCTATCTAATAAGAAGATAAGAATATTATTAAAATATATTATATAAGAATTATTGAGAAGCTTATAAAATATTATATATATATAATTTTAAAAGATTACAGAGATATTAATTAGCTTGAATAATATAATAGTATATTTAAAATAGCTATATCAGATATAAAATATTATCTTTTATTTATTATCTTTTTTAATACAGATTTAATAATAAGTATTCTTAATATTAATTTTTAAAAAATATTTACTATCTAAGACCCTGTTAAGAATTTTTAAAATAAAAGATAAAAAATAATAATTTTTTATTAAAATCTTATTAAGATTCTTGTAATTTATATAAAGATATAAATTATTATTCTTTTTTAGTATAAAAAAAATAAAGACCCCTATAAGACTTTTAAAAGATTAAATTTAATCTAATTTCAAGTTCTTATTAATATATTCTTATAAGATCTTGAATTCAGCTTCTGATAAGAAATATATAAGTCTATAAAAAATATCTTATTAAATTTAATATTAATAGTATAATCTGCAGGGCCATGAAAGAGAAATTATTAAAAAAAATTTATAAAAAATATATCTCAGAATTCCTGAAGTTTAATTAAAATTATTTTTAAATTTAAAAATAAATTATAAAGCCTTTCCTCTGGAAGCTAAATATCTTTAAAAAGTTTAATAATAATATATACTCTTATAGAGTTTCAGATTACTTTATTAAATTAAATAATAGAAAAAAGAAAAATAAACAGTATATTAAATTATTATTATTAATTCTATACTAATAAATTAATACAGAGATCCTGAAATATAGTTATTAATAATAGAATTAAACTGCCATGCAGGCAGGGATCTTAATTAATTCTTATATAATATTATTTAAAGATACAGGTGCTCTCTCATGAATTAATAGTAATAATAAAAACTTTCTATATTCTATAGATAAAAGTAGTAACTTAGTTAATAGCTTTAATTCTAGATATAATAACTAAAATATATTAAAGATTATAAGTCTTAGTAAATTAATAACTGATAATATCTACTTTTATATAACTATCTAGGTCTGTAAAGGTTTCAAGACTATTTTAAATATAAATAAAAATATAGAAATAATAAGTAGTCTTTACTTCAGATAAAAAAATTAAAATTATAAAGTCTATTTTAACTTCTCTACTTTTCTCTTAAAATCTAATAAATATTAGTAGATTCTAACAGATTAAATCTTTTTATCTTCAATAAAATATCAGTTTATAAGATACTAGATATTATTATATATAAAATATTATAATTAATTATTATTCTTTCTAATAGAATTCTTCTTATGATTCAATATATCTTCTTTAGTTAATTAATTAAAGTAGCTTTAGAAATACTTATATAATTTATAATTATTAAATTAATTATTATTTTACTTATATTTCTCTTTATTACTCTATAATTCATAGTAATAAATAGTAATAGTTACTATTTTATTTTATTTCTCTGGTAGATAGGAGACATGCTCTTATATATAATAATTAAAATTAAATAATAACTTAGTAAAGTAGAATAAGACTCTTTTTTTCTTAATTTAATAAAGAAAATATTATTCTAAGATATTAAGTTAAGCATAAAACTCTCTCAGATCTTGATTATATTACTAGTAAATTTATTTAAATTAAACCATAATATCTAATTAAAAAGTAGTAGTATTCTGAATTAAGATAAAAATCTAATTCTTAAATTAAGACTATAATTTCTTAAGAAATTATCTTATTTCCAGACTTTTATTATTAATAAAATAGTACTATCTCTGTTTATATACCAGATCTATATAGCTAATAATAATAAGAATCTTGTATTTTTTTAATAAGGACTTCTTAAGAGTTTTTTAAAATATATATTCTAGATTAGTAATCCATTCTTAGTATTTCTGGAGATTAAAGTTTAAAGTAAAATAAAAAATATCTTTAAATTTAATCTTTTTTTTATCTCTTTCAGATTTAGAAAAGGATTAATAGTACCTAGAGAATATTTCACCCGGGGAATTATATCTCTAAAAATAAGTTATTCTTTTTTATAGATTAACAGCTTATTCTAATTAATAGACATAATCTTCTAACTATTAGATTTCTTCAGTAATAAGGACTATATTTAATAATAATTTAAGATTAATATAATTATTAAATATCTTCCTTTCTTTATTATCTTCAAGAGATAGCATTTTCCTTAGATAATTAAAATAAGAAGAATCAGAATATAATAAAATCTACTTGTCAGAATAAAAAGCCTGTTAACTAGATAAGAAATCTATTATAAAATATAATAGATTAGTTTAATAATCAACAAAGATAGTTTATATCCATGAGATAGACTGATCCTTGAGAAATCAGTAACTTATTATAAAGGAATCAGCATCTTATAGATGTCGGGAAGATATAGAACCTCTATTAATAATCTTATAACTCTTATAACCATTGTAATACATCATTCCGATGCCCAAGGCCCCGATAGCTAGGTTATTCTATCACAAACAACTAGTTGAATATATTTTACTCAATATATCTAAACTGTGATATTAAATACAGGAAGAGAAAGCAAGAAATTTAAAAGTGTATATATACTTAATAAAGATAAGTAAATACATTTATATTATATCTCTAAGTCACATGGAACAAAGCAAACAAAACTACATCACGTGCCAAAGTCACAAGGCTCACCATTATAAATGGTATATAATCAAACAGTTTTTATATTTAAACTTCATATTAGTTACATGACCTGCTGGGTTTACAACCAACTGGCTATCCTACTCTAATAACAGTATTTAACCTGACCTGGCCTGAGTATTAACCACTCTACCCCCAATGTCCCAGGCTCTAAGCTTTGATCTGTAAAGTGGATATATATCCATCATTTACCCCCTGGTAATTCGGTCGGTGATAACTGAGATGCCGATACCTCATGAGGATAACTTTGATGATAATTTGGAACAATCCCTTGCTGTAGTATTGGTTGCAGTAACGGTCCAGCAGTACCCTCATGATTTGTGGCCTGCAGCCATTTGCGCTGCGTTATCTTCCTTCCCCAGAGGAATCCGGCCCCTAGCATGGCACCCGCTATAGCGGTCAAAGGAATGGCAACACCAAGGCCAATTGCGAGCTTAGTGGACTCATCTGATGAACCAGAATTTGTACCGTTCACTTCTGCTGAGCTCGTCGCTGTAACAGTGGTTGTAGCTACACCTCCGATCGTGACAAGAGTATCTTTGATGGAAAAGACACTGTCTCCGCTGCAACATGAGGGATCATCACCACAACAGTAATCAACACCACCGCAGGGTGTCATGTAGTATGTCCAACTTGAATTTCCCCCTGCCTATAGAAGAAACAAAACTTAGATAGTGCACACACAGACAAGAATTTAAAGATCCTCAACGCACCGTAGTGTTGCAGATTGACTTTGATAGGCAATTCGGGGTATCCCATGTCTCATCAGTACAGAAGTCTCTCCAATATCCTGCGTACCCCGTCATGTTTGTGTAACAAAGGCCATCGGCACGGCATTCATCGGGGTTTGTGTCATTAATCCGGCAGCACATCGACTCTACCCCTTCAATCGCAATACATGGAGCATATATGTCGTCCTCAACTGGGGTTCCGTCAGGGGCATAACAGGACTTTGCGGCTGATTTGCCAAATTTTGCGAAGAAAACGCCCAGCGTGATGAGCATCATATTGAGAGGTCTTCTTTCCTTTTCTTCTTTGTTGTTCTGATTTTCTTTTCAAATAGGGAGATCAGGCTGTTCACAATATTTAGCAGGATCTCCAAAACTTGGGAGAGCGAGGCTATAAAATAGAAGAACTAAGAACTGCAAGGCGCGACCAGAGCCTCGCTTTCTCTAGCGGGGTTTTTGGTTGGCTTGCATAAAGCCAATGACCACTTATGTTTGCTGGGTGGCGCAGCACACGCATCATACTGGTCGGCCCCCTTGTCGCGGCCTTTACTACTTGAAAGAGTTAGTTTCGCAGTCAGATATATCAGCAATAGTTCCAAACGTTAATAAATGGGGTGGGGCAATCTATAAGGATCGGTCGTAAAATTCGGCGAGGAACGCCCGGAGAATGCTGGTATGCTTGTTATGATGAGTTGAATTAGCGGCGCTATGCCATTGGATATGTAAGGTTTCAAGTTTCGCATCGCCGAATCGTTTTTACGAGTATTTATTTCCGCTTGCCCCTCTTGACCGTGGGTGAGAGTCCAATGGCGCTTGGGCAGGCATGACCGCCGGAATACCAGGGAGGCCGCGGAGGTTTTCACAAGTCGTAGGCAGCATGGGTTCATGCCACAACCCGCGGAGAGTTTCTGCGATTCTTAGTGCATCAGCGCTTAAAGATTAAAACACTTTCTACCCCACACTGCAATAATTAGTGACTGCCTACTAAACCCCTAACCGCCAAATTTGCAGGTTCGTGCACTCCCTTATATCCCTCGACTCCCATATCTTTCACCGGAAAATTTAATCTACTTTCCTCGTCCCCTTCCAGCCCATTCAGAGCCCGAGCTAGGTCGAGAGTAGTTGTCTTCTCAAGAACTTGGTATGCCTTCGGAGATTCCTTAAGAATATATAGGCTTGTGTCGGTAACGCATCAATCTACCAATTCAGTTTACCTGTGACGTATGTCATGGCTGGTGGCTTCGGACGGCTGGGTTGTAGTATGTGGCGATGAATAGCGAGTTGAAGGACACAATATATCCTGGTTATATCGCGTTAAGAGACCCGGCCAGTTCGCGCGGCAGCTGGCTGTAGAGCTCTGTGCCTTAGATAATACTGCGGTGGAGCCTACATGCAATATTACCCTGCCAGACACGCTCGGCAATGTGCTGAAGGGATATGCCTACAAACTACCACGTATTCGAGAGTGCATCCAATGCACCATGGCCCTGAGGATAAGGGACGATTCCTATCCCAACAATCCTTTTCACGTACATAAAAAAGTCGCTCAAAATTTCCCCTAGGATGCCTCATCTACTATCATCGTACGGCCTTTATTATTAGCCCGCGGGCCAAATTTTTCGGCTCGTGAAACCTGCACTCGCCAGGCTTAACACCACCCAACTTACGCTGCAATTTTCCGCCTGCTGATTGGCCTATTTTTGATATCCCGCCGTGCTCTCGCCGCCCCGCGTGCGTGGCCCAAAGCGGGCCCTTTCTCCTGCCCTCGCCCTCCTCAGCTTTACTCTAGTGCTAAACCTATTTGCAAGAGCCTTGCAGTCTGCCTTACATTACATATCTAGCGATATACATACGTTTTGCGTCGCGATAACTGGACAAGAAATCTGGATTTGTAGTTCACCTTGCTGTCAGTTTGTAGTGCCGCCGATAGGTCTCGCTCGCCATCTTTAGCGATGACATCCCGATCATTCAAATGCAGCTACACAAGCCCAACGTTAGGCAATCTTGGTAGCTATGCTCAGGCGCGCCTGGGTCGACAGCAGAGCTTTCATCCAGCGCAAAACAGCCAGCCAATCCCCGGCTTGCCTCTGTACTGCGGCTATGGCGGCCCGCACTGTGATCACGCATTGAGAGAATTGCTTTACATGGATGCGGCAAGACAGGGTGCCATGTCATTACAGGTACACAGACCACGGATGACCCATACTATCAGCCGCAGCTGAACCTTAGAAGCCCCGCACAGGCGCTCATTCCGGCAGGCAATAATGACCCTAACCGTGTCAACATACTCCACTATCCTATCTGTCGTCAGTAGATGTTCCCAACTCCGTATGTTGAAAGTCATGTGTGAAATGCCAATAGATAAGATCGCTTTTCCATTACCAGAAAATTAGTATCTGAGCAATTATATATAGCTTACAACAGTCCCAATCTGCTGCTCCAAGAATAATCATCAAGGTGTTGATCGTTCTCAACATGAAAAAGCAATTGTGTTGAATCACTGGTTGACTAATTGTTTGGCTGTGCAAAGTAACAAAAATGTCTGACTAGGCAAATCTCTCGGCCACTCTCACGTGTGTATGTCGCAAATATTTCGACCACGGTCAGTCAACAACATTTACGTTAAATATCATTGAATTGGAGAGTCAGCCAGGCGGTTTGATCCTTGCGACCAAAGAGGCCGTGTCGGTTGTTTCATTATCTGAAGATTCTAATGCTTCGAGAAAAATCCAAGATGCCGAAAATGGCCCTCTGTGCTCTACTATCTAGCGCTCACAACGTCAGTGTACAATTTTACCAGGCATCAAAATTCAGCACTGGGTCTTCTTTATATACAGAGTAGTCGATTAGCCCTTTTTCCTACTTTTTTAATGAGGGGTTTAAGCTTTTCTGGGTTTCATACAGGCCTAATTGTAATGAAGGTTGATGGCGAACAGACATTATCGTAGCATAGTAGCCTTAGTAGAAGGAAGCGAGATCAGTGATTGGTAGGTAGCCCCGCACCTTTTCCGTCTGCCAGGACAGACGGAATATACGCCTAAAGACTTATCCGCGGAAACCTCGGATCTAAAAGAAATACTACTGGAATACGCACAGGTACATACTATGGGTTCGTCGCGCATAATATCCCAGCGGCTCATGAGTTGCGCCACTTGACGACTCCGTACCACGCTCGTCATAGGAAATACCTTTGGTCATGTCTCCTTGGATTCGATATTACTCTTTTTGAACAGCTGAAGATCTCTAGTTCTCTAAGAGTGCTAAGCCTTTCTATATTAGCTCGCCGGCTCTCTGCTCTTAAGTTTGGTGCTTCATTAGACCCCCTGGTAAGGTATGGGGATTGTCGGCCATATAGAAATAGATAGCAGCACGCAGGTTAACAAAGACGATACACGGCTACTGGAGCCTTGCCATGCATGTTAATAACCGGACTCCGGCACAATCTAGTATTCTGGGCTCTTCAATGTGCTTTACTATCGGAAGTAATGGGCCTCAGACCAGGAGAGCGAAATAACATCAATTCTCCAGCAGTGTCGGACCTCCAGTCAAACAATTTATTCCTTCTAGTTTTTGCAGGATAAATAGTGATTATGTCACTGATAGTATACGCTGATACACTCAGTCTGAGATCTAGCTTTGAGATATAGTATTACCAAGGTAAAAAACAATGATGATATTGTGCCTGCGGCCTCAGAGATGAGATGATAATAATGCTGTTAAAACGTCATACTTTTTTGTAGGGTCGAGGACAGTCAATATGACAATTATGTATTCATGTTCCGCCTAAATATTTTTCTTCTGCATTTCTACAATTGATAGTCTTCTCTATAACACCGCCTGAGCTTCGATTGTCCTCAGTGTTGAATGCATGGATTGCGCTTCATAATTCTTAAGAAACAAACCCTCAACCTACCTATTACCTGCTGTGATGGTGTCTCATCTACCTATTTAGGCCTAAGTCAAATACAATCTTTCCACTCGCATGGCCAGTCGCCAGCCTTCCAAACGCTGGCCGAAACTGCTCCAATGGCCACACGCTATCCACCCTTCCTTTACACAGTCCCGATTCAATCAACTCGCCGACCGCCCCTAGTTGAGTGCCACTTGGTTGCATTACAAAGAATATATCTTTGACACCCCTTGTGTTCGGATTCTTCCATGGACAGACGGTTCTAGGAGGCTGGAAAATACTTACTACCGTGCCTTTCTCCTTCACAGTCCACCAAGCATCCTGGAGTGCTCGTCCTCCTATACAGTCAACCACCACATCCACCAGCCTTCCGCCCTCCTCCTCTACCCAGGCCTTCAGGTCAGTAACTCGGTAATTCACTGCATCCTTGGCCCCCATCGATCGTACCAGATCGATGTTGTCGGGTCCACATGTTCCGATCACCTCGACGCCCAGCACCTTCGCTGCAAGCTGCACAACCCACAGCCCAACGCCACCAGATGCAGCCGTGACCAGTATTCTTTTGTTTTTCCATGCCGCGCGCGCTTTGGGTATATCCATCACGCCCTCAGGAGGGACTATTCCGGCGTTAACAAAGAGAATCTGCCAAGCAGTCTCGGCTGATACTGGTACAGCAGCAGCCTCGACCCAGGTCAAGCGTTTTGGCTTAAAGGCGAGCTCTTCTGTAGTCGCGATTGTAAAATCACGAGCGTTGCCAGGTCTGGCATAATTTGTACGAGCATATATCTCAGCCCCGGGTTGGAAAGGGGAATCTGGGGGCGCAGAGACAACGGTACCGGAGACATCGGGACATGGGATTAGGAGGCGATCAGTGGATGGAGGAAAATTTTTCGGCCAGGAAAGCTCTCCGGCGCAAGGGGAGCATGCCTGGACATGAATCAAGTGCTCGCCTTTCGTTGGGTTGGGGTTGGCAACTACGTCGGTTTGGAGGGTTAGATCTTCCGCATTAGATTCAGCGGTTGGCTGAATCAGAGCACGTGCGGTTTCAACAGGCATGACAAGTCCAAGGCCGTGATTGTTCTTTGTTAATTCAGATTGGGAGAAAGGGTGGATGCATATTCCAATATCACACTAGAATGGTGATCAGAGGGGTGATATATATGCGTGAAGTACGATCTCGGCCCTCGTATTCAGCAGGGGTACACCCTCAGGTTCCCGCAGCGCTTCGATCGGATTGGCTGGAACCTTCGATCCAGACGAGCGATTTCTCGTATTCAATTCCATGATGCCCGGTAGGGTAGAATTCTAGTAATGATGATGCAATATGCCTTTATTCGATCTCAACCAAATTTCTGGCTACTATTGTGCAAGATCAACAGCCAATTAGGTCGTCCTCTACGTGTGGCAATACCTCTCATATGTGACTTAGCCGTGGTAGGATAAAGGGGATATATATCAGCTATTTGAGATAACGAAATCGATACCTGTGCGAATCGGCAAGACTGTTTCCACGCCCCTTTAACGATGCCAAGACATCCATGGTCAGGCACGTAAAAAGGACGCAAAATATCCCTAAACAGCCAGGTGTCAGCCTTCCATTGTTCGCATCACTGCCTGTGCATAGCGGCTCGGTTGGAGTGACCCTTTCAACCAGCAGCTCTGCCAAGTCCCAGAAATAATACACTTAATCTTTACAAAGGAATGACATCAAGGCTACTACCATAGGTGCTCTGCAAATAGTCTTTCTATTATGTGTTGAGCTGATAAATAGCCGGTAACAACAAGGTAGTCAGTTTACATGATGGAGAATATATAGAGATATAGAAGTGCTGTTTCATCTTCTCCTCGTTGTTTGATTAGCTCCCATTTACTGGGATTGAGCAGTGTTGGAGAGTATTATCTTTATTGATTGTCCATTTGCATCCTCAGGATTTAAGATATATATTAATGGCAATAGTACTATGGCAACCAGAGTAAACCATTTTCCGGTCACTCAGACAAGTACTAATACTTGCAGTACTAAGTAGAGATGCTGATCATACCCATGACATTTTTAAAACCGCTTTTCTATTAACTGAAGGTTGGGAGAATAGAGAAGCAAGAAAGACACTTACATCTATACTTACTATCAAAAGATATTTGTACTGGAAATTGACTGGTAGATTGTAACTGGATTTAGTATCAATAAAATAGTTAGTTACAGTGCTAGCTGTTATTGCCTTCCATGTCGGGAAACATAGAGACACTCTTTCAAATCCAAACCATGTGACACGCTAATCCTGATATGGCTACCTCCGTATTTAGAAACTTTGTTTTATAATTGTATTGACATAATGCAAAGTATATGAAACACGAGTAAATAGTATAGTTATGTAGTGCTATATATCTAAAAATAATCATCCCCATCACTATGAGTTGTCCGCACGCACTGCTTCCTATAAGCTTGTTATCTGCAAACACCCAAACCATTTATAAATGGCAAGAAACATCGATTCTTGGCAATGTAAGATGATTATCCATATGATACACAGCAAGAACAGGCTCACTACATCACAAATGGCAAAGGTAGAAAAGTATAGTGAGCATTCTATTACTTACATATGTAAGAACATGCAGTTATTTGGTAGTGCCAGGTCTCCCCTAGTACCTGTCAGTTAACAACCAAGCATCACCTCTATCATGCTGGACGCTCTCTATGACCACCTCACCGAAAAGCCCGGCCTATATATAGCAGAGATGGTTATCTTCCTATAAGATAAGTTCAATATATTACCATTATCATCCAGCATTAGACATGCACTTTCCCGGGCCGGCTGGACTAAAAGGCTAGTCCAGCGGAAAGCAAAAGAACAGAATCCTGAATTACGAGATTTCTACCAGTATAAACTATCTGAGTTTCGGTTGTATCATCTTGTGTTCGTCGATGAATCTGGGTGCATTAAAAGAATGGAATATAAACAGACTAGCTAGTCACTACTCGGTATGTCACCAGTCTAAGTGTCAAAATTTCATCAAGGCCAGTACTACCAGATACTGCTAGTATATACTCAAGACAGTATTATTCTGTCTTGTATTTTCAAAGGTTCAACTGATGCAGTATTCTTTAAATCATTTATTGAACAGCTTCTACAACACTGTGGAAGGTGGCCGGAGCCAAAATCCGTGCTTATTATAGACAACACATCTTTTTATCATTCCGACCGAGTCAAACAGTTGTGTTCTGATGCGGGTATTAAACTATTATATTTGCTGTCTTACTCTCCAGATTTCAACCCCATGAAGGAGTTCTTTGCTGAGCTGAAGACTTATATTAAGAAAGCTTGGTCAGCATACGAAGAGAATCCCAACCAAGAGTTTCATGCCTTCCTCTGGCGGTGTGTTCATGATGTTGGTGCAAAACAGGAGAGCGCTGAAGGCCATTTCCGACATGCAGGTATAGTAATAGAGATTGTATAAGTGGCCGCCATAGTCGAATTCTATGTATGTATAATGAACAGCATAAGTCAGGCTGCGTAAACGTGTTCTAAACCGTGCCAGATTGGTTTACTGAGGCCCTCAAAATGATTTGGGCTTGTCGCGTAGGTAGTGGCAGGGCTGGGGTCGTCATATGCAGTGACCTATTTCGGCTCGCAGTTACTGATATCACGATAGCCAGGCGGCTAATTACGACATAGGCGGGGCCAACTTGTCAACGGCTCAGGGTAAATTCTTGCCGCTGATCTTATCTAAGATCTGAAATACAACGTGGTTCTGTACTCGGCAACAACCGAGGTCAGTCTTCTCAACTCCCGGGCATATTCTGCGTCGGAGGTCATCTTATCTATCCCTTGAGCAATGTGTCGATCAAGAAACTCCTCAGAGGCAACATATAGGGTTGTATTGAATGTATTTTGATGATAAGGTGGAGGTTCCGAAGCGAGATGGTCTGCCGTGCTCTTCTTGCATGGAGGTGAGATAGTGCACTTTGGTTGCTCTTCTGTAAATTCCTGACGTGGAATTGTGCTGGTTGGCTGTGCATTGTCATTTAACGAACGCTGCTCAACCGAGCCCTCAATAGCGACGCTAGATGTCGCCTGCTGCGACGTTGAGCGAGAGGGTTGGCAGGAGGCTACCGAGGGCGTCCCGATCGCCGCAGCTATGGCCACCTTACGATCCGCAAGTGGATTTTGGTCGGCCAACTGCAGGTAACGCTTAACTGAGGCGGCGGAAATGCCGGGAGACAAAATTCAATCCTTGATAAGATGGTTCTCCATCTCCATTTTTTGCAGGGCGATTCGATTCGATTCGCGATGTCCGTCTGCCGGGTTTCCTGCTGAATTGCACGTATTCGTTCCTCTAGCTCCCGGACGTAATCTTGTCTGCGAGCACGGCTTTTGCGCTGGTTCTCACGTACGCGAGCAAGTCAATCGGATTTCGGATAGAATTAGTTAGACTACGAAGAATCGCAGAAAATTTCCTTGAAAGCCGCATACCTGCTGCGCCTTCGCTTCTTGATCCATCGCGTCTGGGCACTACAATGATGAGAACCCATAGAGTGAATTCATTTCTGGTCGTGGTGAATCAGAGCCAAAACAACGTTCTGACTGGCAGAGTGTGGGGAGCGATTGGACCGATGCTATTCAGGTATAGAACGGGTTGAGAGGAGTCGTCCTTTCCGGGGCTGAGCGTACGCGGAACAGAACGGGGCTCCCTGTCCACGTGAAGAGATTACTAATAGTATTTTTGCCCAACTAACATTAACTTGATCGATCTGGCGCAGTGTGGATGCACTAGTACAGAATATCCCGCTCTCATATTGATATCTATATCTAAAGGAAGCTATACAAGTCTCATGTTCGTACATTGTTTCAAAATGGCGCTGAATAATACGAAGACAGATTGCCCTAATCAACGCCGGTAAACGGTAAACTCCAAGCACAGGAACACGAGGTATGTAACCAGGAGCACTACACCTGCACTCCTCCCAAGTCCTAAAAAGATGACAGCACAGAATACCAGAGAGGACAGCCAGACTGCCACCAGCTCAAAAAGCACAAAATTATCTGCCTCTTGTGCCGGGTACCCTGCCACAGCAACGACACCAACACAGAGCGTCAGCAGGAAAATGTTGCTTCCTGCCGTCGTCGCGGCCATAATGCCACCGTGGCCGCGGGAACCACTAAGGATTGCTACCAGTTTTTCTGGCAGAGTAGTAGCAAAGGAGACAACAGTCAGACCGAAGACGGTTCCCGAGAGATGCAGGGAGTCGGCGATGGTGACGGCACTGTGGGAGAGGATATATCCCGACAGTGAAAGCGAGATGAATCCGAGAATGAGCTGGAATATGTGGTAAGGAAAGCTTCTGCATCGTCTGCTCCCTTTGTCTGTTGATGACGGCGCATGATCATTCGCGATGAGAGGAGAGGTCTCGGAGAGAGGGGCGTGGTTGGCGAATTCGTCGTCCTCGCTATCACTGGATTCTCCGTCGCTATCACTGTCTGATAGTTCTGGGGGTGAGGCTACACCCTTATATATAGCGTAGATGATAGAGACGATGTAGAGGGCAAAAATAGCAATCAAGACCCCACCGACGATATGGTTTAATTGGTTGAAGAATGCCAGCATCACGAAGAGCGTCGTAACTATGAACAGCAGGGCCGAGTATAACTTTGCGCTACGGTCAAACTCCAGACCCCGGGGGTAAAAGAGTAGCCCTAAAGAAAAGGCGCCGAGGATGTTGGAGATAGTCGAGCCCATGACGTTCCCCAGGGCCAGGGGGCTGCGACGCTGCAGAATGGCGGCAACCACCACGGCGAGCTAATGAGGGATTAGCCAGGAGAGATATTGGATCGAATTGCATTGAATTGCAGACTTCTTCCCATTCAGCACCAGCAGTCAAGAGAGCAATAACAGTCTGCGAGATGCCTAGGCGTCGCCCGACAATGACGGTGTGGTCGATGAATTTATCCGCGCCATAGTCAAGAACAAACACACCTGCAATCAAAGTGGCAACATTAAAACACAGAGCGTCCCAATCCATTGTTGTCTTTGAGTGTATTTCACGTATGTCCGGGGCAATGGAAATGGCGGGTACTAGAGGAAAAAATTAAATACGTCTTGAAAATCAAGTCCCGGAAATCGAACTTTGGCGCCTCCTCGACCGCCTCCATAATAACTGGGTTGAATTTCTCAGGAAGGTGCCCAGAGTCAGAACACAGGTGGGTTCATTATATGACTAATCCCGGCGGATATATAGTATCTCCCTTCTCCGGGTATCCACCTATTCTGCTGTTCCTACACTGACCAAATTCTTGACTTCAGCATTGCCTGCATTCTCGCGCTTCTTAGCAGAGATGCAGCCAAAATCGAACACTCGTTGTCCGTTCCTTTCGCAGATTCATTACAACCGCGCCATACGGGCAGCCTAACACCACGAACGGCTACGAGGCCACGGCCGGCACCCACGAGGCTCCATGTTCGTTTAAGAAGTGGTATAGGACACATGTACGCACATTGATGTATAGTTTCTGTATGCTACATATCGCCCAAGGCGAGTGGTCAGATTAAATGAAATCATCCATTCATCCATACTGTGCACGGTAGGTCTTTACCAGCACACATGTCAACGCCCTGGAAGATATTCGCAGGATAACTTGCGACCGGGGAACAGAGAGCAATAGGTCAAACAAACAGATTTCGAATTGAGACCGATATTGATTAGTTACGTGTTTAAGGCAATGACGACAACTCGGGCGGTCATCTGAGCGTCTTTTTCTGGTCCACCTCGTTCAGAGCAGGACGACGAGGTTCCCGCATGAGGTCGCATGCCTTCCGAGTAAGTCCAATGGTCACGGAGGAGGTCGAGGCGAATAACGATTCCTTTTGGTCGGAAAAATTAATCATTCCAATCTGAAATGTGGCGTGCGAGTATTTCACCTCGGTCCCGGCCAGGTCAGCGATCAGGCTTCGTTGCTGTTGAGCTGTTCGAGAAACATAGAATGCTGGCACTGCGCCGAGAATACCAACAACCACTCCCCAGTAGCAAGAGCATCAGGGGGAGTGGTTGTTGGTATCGAGGGAATATTATATATACTAGGTTTTTATCAAAGTTGTTTATTCAACAGAGGCTTTCTTGTATCCAAACTATATAAACTCTCATCAGGCCCTAACTCCTTGCTCAGTATCTCTTATCAATAACCCTCTTCAAGAGGGCCAGTTGAAATGTTTCATGGCCTGAAGTATACCAATTTTATATAACTTTCTTCAGGCTCAGGCTACGCTGTACAGTAGCAGTAATTACTCTAGCAGTCATCTCCGGCCTCAGACAACAAACTTAGTACATAATCAACAACAGATTTTCCTTGGCCAGGATGCACGCCATGTTTTGGTTCTTTTGCTTCGGCCCCTGACAAGGAAACACCGGAAATCTCTCCCAAGTACCCACGCGGCCGCATCCCCACTTGCCGTGTCTCTAATTCCTACCCAATCAACCCGTTAGGCATTGCCGTTCTCCTTTCTAGTGCACAAAGCCCAGGCCCCAACCTGTTTTTGATTTGTGCTTAACCCAAGTGGGAACATTCTAGATGCTAGCATTGACATGGTGGCTAATGAAGTATCATTATCGAGCTCATTGCTCAGGATGCTCTTGAAACTTCTTACCGGTGAAAAGGTGTTATATTGGACCAACAGTCTGTGCTTTTTGCGAAAATCTTTCAAAGTTACCATGTAGCACAGCAACGCCCCTTTGAAAAATCAAAAGATAGCAGTTATTGAAGCGCTTCCATAGCTTCAATATCAATCCTATCTATCATTTGAGGCGCAGCTTGCTACTTACAAGGCTGCAACCTTCTTCCACCGCTTATAATATGCCAAATTATTCCACACCCCGCACACAAAGGCCCTCAGGATCAGATATGTGGCTCCTAAACATCTCGGTTTCACCATTCCCCGATCCCACTGCTTCTTGATCTCCCGTCCGAACAGTGACGAGCCCAGCTCCTGTCCTGTAATGCGGATTGCATCCTCTCCGTTGGTGATAACGTAATATACTGGGCCGGAACTATCAATATATATTGAGTACGGACTGTCCATAGCTTGCCAGCGAAGCCGTGCTAGAAGCCGTCGAATGACTGCCTTTATGACTCGCCATCCGTGCCCATACTCGAGGAGACCGACGATGCCCGCGTGAAAGGCGAGAAGTTCTTCGAATGAGACAAGCATCTGCTCAGTGGGCGTGCCGACGTGGTAGACCCCTGCGGATTCGAATTGGATGGAAAAGGCCTGGGCGTCTCAGCGTCGTTAGCATCGTCATAATAACGGAATCATAGTATCTCATAACGGGGAAGAAGATTTCCAGGGCCAGGAGAGTAATTACCATATTGTAGACGTGGTATGGGTGGTGCGATGAAGTAGTAGTACATTATGGATAGGATGCAGTGTTCCAGCAGAGGCTGCTCTGGGTCTGAAACAGATGTTATAAGCATATCAAATCTTGGGCGAGATGGGTTTGATTGAGCCATACCTCATCGATCCTACCCTGAGCTCTCGTGGGCACTCTGACTTCATCTAATTAAAACCCGCTATTGGTCTACCCCTATTGAAGAGTGGGGGGTTTGATACTCCTACGAGATGGCTCGGAAAGTTTATTTTGTAGAGTATCTCACTGCTTAATACATCCTTCAGAAGGGATATGAAGAAGCCCTGAAGACGATCAAAAAATTACGTCGTTCTTGGTTATGATTTAGTGAACTTCGTTACTCGGCGACCATCAAAGCTAAACGGCTATTATAAATGTGGCAAAAGGGCTTTTCTACAATAAAACATTCTACGACCCAACGAACACTTTCTATAACACCATATGAAGGACACTAGTTATTAGACCCACCAACCGTTGCTGCCCAACTTGAAGAAGCTTAGACCAGGAGGATCATCAATTAGGGAAAAGTATACGAAACGTGTAGGCATGGACTTTAATATATCCTCCTGTTCAATATTCTGCAACAAAATTACTCTACTCATAGTTTGCAGCGTAATCATGCCAATCTCACTATCTTTCGAAGCTTGGTGTACCCTTTCCTCCGCACGGAAAGTCTGGGGTCGGGTCCGCTTTCCGTGCCTCCACATCGGATGAGGCACTTACGTAGCCAAGCAACTAGTAGTATTCTGCAAGCACAGTATCGTTACTACCAAGGCGATACACCTGAGAGCATTCCGAAAAGCGTTCATCTGTGGACAATGTGGGGAATATCGGAATGTGGGCATTGGCGGTTTGTGATCTTCTGGACTCTTCGTCAGACTATCCTGGTTGCTTTGTGAGTTAATCGTTGCCGGGTTTTCATTAATATATTGAGCTATTTATTTGACAGCTTGCCACAGCAGTTCCGTCAGCGTTTCAGTGTAGCAGTAGCCGTCTCTTTTCTAGCCTACTTATCTCGGCTTGTAACTACTTAAGAATTATGATCAGAGCAACCATGAAGTCATTGTTCCTATCTACAGTGGCAAGCCTCGTCTTCGCAGTGGGAGCGTCCTCGATGCTTGCCGCCTCGTCGATTGACCAGCACGCTTCAGATTTATTGAAGGGTGATTGTGACCGAGAGTGCATGGCATTTATCGTGGATCAGGTTCTGGCTTCCATGGTAGTGCACAACCCATACATTTTGCCGATGGCTGCAATATATCAGGCTACGGAAAACTCGCACCCCGCAGCGCTCGGGATGATGACCGCCTGGCGAACTGTCACAGAAGCCGGGCCACCCAGTTTGCTCGCAATTGATACCACACAAGGGTCGGCTTATTTTGCCCTGGACGTCAGCGAAGGCAGCGACACGGAAAGGTCCATCCTCAGAGGCCGAGTCAAGGTCGTCAACCAGGAGATCACCGAGTTGGAACTATTCATCAATCGCTACCGCGGGGACCACGGCTTCTCCTTCTCAGCAGCCGAGCTTCCCAGCAATTATGAGGCCTTGATGTCACCGCCAGATAATCGGACGAAGGCGAGTCGGGCAGCGTTGACAGCTCTGAGTGAGGCCTTGTTTGCTACTTCGAGTAATATGTCCGTAAGGGTCGACGCCAACTGCCAGTTTACCGAAATTGGCTGGAAGGTCATCGATACGGGAACATACAACAATGAAACAGCCACCCCGCTCAGTTGCAGCTGGCCTTCAGATCATCCAACGGATGAGAATGCGCGTGTCGGTTTAGTCATTGATGAAGAGTTGGGCTTTGTTGTAACTAGCGGCATGATCCAGGGCAAGGTCTACCCTTACCAAAACGTCTCGGCCTTCATCCCGGACGCCATGACTTCCTCGCAGGAGGCCCAAAATGTGTGGTTGAACGAGGTGAAAGCACGGGGTGTCAAAGGGCTTCTGGCTCCCACTGAGGCAACGGGGGAGACCCTTGAGGTGCTGCAATACTACAACGATGCGCTCCAAGCCATGCAGATTAATGTGTACATGAGCGGTCCAAATATGACATCGGCCTGGCTATAGTCTATTTCATGGTATGAGGGAACATTGATCATGACCAGCATACCGAGGTATGTGAGGGAGCTGATCCGGGATTATATTTTATATTTGTTTGCTAGCTGAGCTAAGTATTTAGTCGACGCGAGGTATGGTGTCTAATGTCGTCGGGGTCATTTTCAGCTCACATTCGCTTTCCTTTAGCTTTGGTACTTAGGGACGTAATCAGTCACCGACCAGGCGCGGGCCCTTGATCCCTTTACCAAGTTGAGCACAGTATATCAATCTCTAGCTTCCGGTCATCGTGAAAGTCAATAGACGCACTGGGGGCGCTTTGTGGGGCCTGATCTCGTAAGTTTGCCCCCTCAATCCTTCTGCAAGACACGCACCATCCTCCACAGAACTCCTTCCTATTCTTCCAGGACTTCTTTTACTTGCTTTGGGAGGTAATAGTTTCTCGCCAGGCCAGGCCAAAGAGACCCATCTAATCTGACTAACCCAAGATTCATGGCCGGACACCCTGTGCTCTGGTTCCGTAAGGTTTGACGCCAAAGGTCCACAAGGCTTTTGGCACGGAGAGCGTGGTCTTTCGTGGGCGCTTGTACAAGCAGTAGCAGTAGGAAATTAGAGACAGTCGCAAATCCCACACGGGACCCTAGCTCGGTCAGTATATCGGCAGCCTAATGAGTGAGTTTTGCACAGACGTTACCCAAAAGGGACGAGACATACATCTATACCAGAAGCTCGACAAGTCACTGGTAGTCATACGCATCACCAGACGAATTACTTTGGCCGCGCAATTATCGGCTGCGCGGAGCACCGCATTTCCCATGCCATTCTCATCGGACATGTCAATGGCCATGGACGGCTCGATCTCTTCGGCGTCGAACAACTGAGCCAGGAGGTCGTTGAATTGGTTCGTAAATTCCGTTGTCTCGAAGTTCTCCTCGAGCAACGGGGGCGGCGCGGCAGAGCGAACCATTGGCCGCAGGAGGGCGCGGAACACAAATACCTCCAGAAGGATGCAGGCAAAACGGAGGCAGTTTGACTGGCAGTATATGCTGTCCAGAGTAGTGGGCTGATGATCGGGCTGACGTACCGATACTGGGGAGTGCGCGTACCACTCCTTGAGCTTCTGTAAAAGAGGACGGGCAATTTCCAGCGTTGCATGAAAATCCGGCGATAATCGCTGCGACGCCTTTAGTGTGCTATGGGGCCAGGGGTTAGTCAGTATAGCATGATTAAACATTAGTGAGACGCTACTGCCACACCAGCTAGGCTTCCTCCACACCAACCTTCACTAATGCCACACCCTCCGCCTACCTTATAAGGTAAGATCCCATCCATTTAAGCTGATGCTTGGTTTCTATTACAGACAGAACCATACTGCCTTTCACCTTTGGAACCTATATTTGGGGCAGGATTCCAGCAGCTCAGGCAAGTAAACTACCGAAACGGGACGGCGGTAAGAAATACCAAAGAGACTATACCCTAAAGGGAGCGGGTTTTGCCTTCTTAGGTAGGCGGAGGGTGTGGCATGATCGAAGGCTGGTGTGGAGGAAGCCTAGCTGGTGTGGCAGTAGTGTCTCCCTTACATTAAAATCGTAGTTGGGAGACCTACAAAATGGAGCGTTGTAATTCATCAGCGATGCGCGACAACTGAATGAGTTGCTGGAATGGTTGAGCAGTGAGAACGTCGTGTGAAGAGTGCGAGGAGGACGCAGGTTGCTGCAGGGCCAGGCGCAGACACTCGGACATCATGAAATCATCATCGCTCAGATCTGTGGCGTCCCAATCGTCGCTTCCTATGTAAGACGGACGCCCAATAAGCAAGCAACGCCACTTGTCTTCGGCGTAGATGGCCCACCAGAGGCGACGACGAATCCTCTTTTCCCATAATGGAAGTCCCATGAGCCGACAATCCAACTGAAGCCCAAGCGACATGGCAACGCCGACAAGCATGCCCACCAAGGACCAGGTGAAGGCACTATCAGCCACAGCACTTTCGGTGGCGCTGATCGGTCGGTGAAGGTAGAGAATTCCTGCTTGAAGCGTCGAAAGACGGGCAGTGTGGATGTCCCGTAGCAGCAGGTCAAGAACCATGCGCCAGAGCAGATCAGTCGGGGGAGGAGCGTACGCATCAATCAAGCATAGATAGTCATCAAACTTGGCGAATGGTTGTGCTGATGCGTAGATTGCAGCCAAAAGACACAAGGGTGTCCTTTGAAGGATATCCTGGTCGGGCACCGTACCTGCTGCTGCAAGCCCAAAATGTGACCGCGAAATGATCGGCAGCGTCGGAAAAATAAACTTCATGAAGCTGCAGGAGATGGCATATCATGTCAGCCACAGAGCGCATCAACGGTGGTATTCTTGTCAGCTTACAGCACTACCAATCTCTGGCCACATTCGGGGGGTACAATGTGGTTCAATTGCTCATGTGTATTCAGTGGGTCTGGCGGTAGCAGCTGAGCCTTGGAAGACTCATAGAGCTGATCCGACGAGACCAAAAAATGGCAGGGGATCTTCTCGTCAAACGGAACGCCCCCTGCGTTCCGGAAGTGCACTTGGTGGAAGGAGAGGAAGCCTCTGTCGTTGAATTTGCAGTGTCTGAGAAGCCACGGGTCAGATTCGGCTGACGCGCCATTGACCTGGTAGGATACACCAGCCAAACCATCAAGTGTTTGGATGGTCTGATGCGTGTGTCTTTCTTTGAAGGCAGAAGGCGTGTGCGGGCATGTGCCGCCTGGATCTGCAGAGATTCTCACCGTGTCTAGCTCGAAGAAAGGGATATCGACTGCTTGATGCGCAACTGGGGGATCTTCTTGGTCCACCACCAGATCCTCGGTCGCTTGCAAGTTGTTTGTTGCGACCGGTCGGGTTTCTGGTGAAGGTGGTTTCGGCGGCACAGTGCCCTGACGAGAGTGAGGCCGAGGGCGAGGGCGAAGACGAGTAAAGGAACAATACTGACCCGCAGCTAAACAGCGCTGACAGCTGCCATGGTGATCGGCTTCGCAGCGTACTTTTCTCCGTCGGCATCCGTCACATGGGGGGTGTCGTTTTGATCTATAGGGGCGAATGGTAGGAGGTGGCGAGCGAGTGTGGAATTGATGGGGAGTTGTTGGATTCGGAGAATTTGACGCCATGCGACAGTCGGTCAGCCGATGATTTGCGGATTGAAAATGACGTTTTCTTCGAGCAGTACTTTGTAGAAGATCAGCAACGTGGATAATCGCCGCTGGGGTCTAAAGGGCTACTTAACTAATCCGCCGAAGTCAATTCGACAGCGGCCAAGAACGAGTTGGCCGACAAGTTCGCCGAACGCCTTGTCTGATTCGTCACCCGTCCAAATGACACCGCCGAATGGGTTTGGCCCGAGTGTTGCCGGAAGGCGCACATTACCACCGCCACTATTATTCCTACTACTACCACTACTATTACGAAAGCTTCACGCCGTTGATGCTGTTATTTCACTCGTATGCTCCTCTCATTAATTGTTGATTATTTTCCACTGGGCCAATAGAAAGTTAAAATCCACCGAAGTCTCGCAAAATGGTACTTCAATACCTACCCCCTCCCTCAATCGTCGATCAGGGAAAGGAAAACATTCAACCGGTCGGTAAGTATATCAAGAATCTCGCATGAGATTCAAGTTGACCATTACCAGCGGTATCCATTCCCCCTACAACAAGATCCAAAGCATTGATCCCCTATTCTACGTTAGCTCTTGTGTGGCAATTGTAAGGGTTATCGGCTATGTGTGGCGGTGAATCGAGTACCATTGTAGAAATGAGAGTAGGATGGTGTGGAAGCTTCGCAGCTCTCACTATATGTCGGAGGCGTGACTGTTTCATCACTGAATGATTGAAGTCAGCAAAGGGTTTCTAACACCGGAGACTTCGGGTGCTCACTTGGTCGTTGGTGTGGCAGTGGATGGTGTACTTTGCTGCGCGTCTCTCTTGCGTGATTCATCCACCCTGTCCACAGCAGGTGTGGAACGACAAGATAGTCTGGCTTTGAGGCCGGTCACTTTCTGTCTCCAATCCATGATGTGGAGGTTAACATACAATGCATTGCCCGGTGAGGATCACAAACAGCACGAGGGACCAAGAATGCTTTATATATGCCAAATATAAGACCGAGGGGTTATATCTACGGCACTTGCCGTTCAGGAATCAAGCACCTTATCTTTCGGTTCTGCTCCCTTATGCACTCAATCGAAAATCTTTTCGAGGAAGCCACCTGACTAATTGAGTGGCCGACAGCCGAGATAGTTGCATCCTCCTTAGAAGAGTGCGGCGATGGGGGGCCTGCATTTCGCCGATTTTATTTCCTAGAGAAGCATTCTTGGCTTCAATGTTGACTTCGCCGAGGGTTCCCCTCTTAGACTGCTCCTAAGCACAACAACTGTGGTGGTCACTGCTCTCGATAATTGACGCGAAAATAACCATTAGGATGAGAATGTAATTTACTTTTATTATTCTTTATCGAATTATATTGTCGGTGGACCCAGACGCACCACTACCCGACAAGAGATAGTATTTCGTTTGGTGTTTCCGGTAGCACGTATGTGTCCCACTGGTCTATCGCAGGCTTTAGAACTTGGCTTTCACTTTCCAGCCCGCACAAATGCCCCTGGCAACAGCAAAAGCGACCGCGGAGGCCGCATACAACACGCCTCCGAAGACAATCATGCCCCAATATTCCCCCTGGTTCTGTTGCTGGATAGCACCCGCGATCGGGATGCCCGTCAATGTACCCACACTGACTATCGTAAATGTCGTCCCGCTCCTCTTCCCTAGATCCTCCGTCTTACAGACTTGCGAAATGCACACGGGGGTGAGACTGATAGCAGCACCGCTCCAAAAGCCGAACAATACCGCATAGCAAATTACTGCGGGCATATTCGCCCCTGATGCAAGCCACAATGCCAGGGTAAGCGCCGCACAGATGATTGACGTTCCTACCATCACGTTGAACCTTCCGAGCCGATCTGCTACTAAGCCCGGGAGGAACCGTCCTGGGACAGCGCCTAGATTGAGAAAGATACTTAGCGCGTATGCGAGGGTGTCATCCATCCCAATATGAATCCCGTAGGATGAGATGTAGGTAATTGGTATGAAGACGGCGAATTCCACTAGGAAGATCGCTATTGTGGTTGCGGCATATTTCTTCTCTCGCAGGGCGCGAAAGTCGACGGATGCGCCAACGCTTTTCTCATTCAGGACCCGTGTTTTCAGCGTCAGACATGATATCAGTAAGAGAACAGCACTGATAAGTGCAATAATACGCATTGCCCAGGGGAAACCAATTCTGGGTGCTGCAAAAAGTATAATAACTGGGAATATGACTCCTCCTATACCCCCGGCAGTGCAGGCGATGCCGGTCGCATATCCGCGTCGCACGTTGAACCAGTGCCCAATGCAGGAAACGGCTGGAATAAAGAGGGCACATGCAGATAGGCCACCAAGGACACTGAATGACAGAAATATCTGGTAGAATTCTATCGCAACAAGTCAGCATTATCTGTACCACTGCTGTACGGATAACATGTGCTCCCAACCTTGGCTGAAACTAAAGCCAATCAGTGCTATAACCATGCCGATCGACCCTGGGAGAATAACATAGTTGGGTCCATAGGTATCCAATATTGGTCCTGCTATTTATCAGCAGCCACATAAATTCAAGGTGATTGCAGACTTCACTAACCGGTTTGCGCCCCAGCAGCATACAAGAAGAAGCTGTACGCGCCAAATATCCAGCCAATGCTGGACTCGGAATAGTCCTGGAGCTGGTGCTTACTCGTCCACGCATGGAGAATACCCAGGCAATTAAGCAATCCCATGGAAGGGATCATCGCACACCATGCTCCCAACACCACCAACCAGGCTTCAAGTCCGCCTTCGGGATATCCGTGCCGCATCGTAGTTTCGACGATTGTCAGAGGAGACGCAGACTCGTCTCTCTCAGTCTTCATGGCAAGAATAGGGAATACTTTGGTACTTTTGCAAGCGAGACCTGGAGGGCAAAAAAATGACTCTGGCATGTATTACGCTGGAGGAATTTCCAATGAAAGCCATCGGCCTAATAAGAGACCTAAGACTGCTTTCGAGTGTCAGTGTAAATTTCTTTGAAGAATCGCAAAATCGGCGATTATTCAATTTATGGGACATCTTCCCCGTTCTAGGCCGACTACAAAATGAGCATTCGGAGGTGTTTCTTACTACTAGTACTTAGTACATCATGGAAGCATTTTGTTGATGACCAATAAACCTCGGTGTGCTCGGCCGGTGATTGGTTGTATGTCCGTCTGTGGAGCTGTCTTCGGCGAAAGGGCAACTAGACAATTCATGATTCTGAAGTCCATAGTAAATGCTGTCATGCGTTAGACCAGACACTCATGCCGGGTTGACCTGTGTAATTTCTTGCATGTAAGTCCGGCCATCAATTACCAGTCAGGCAATCAGTACATGTCATCACTGGGTTGGGCCGACCATACTGCCAAGTCAACCCCATTCTTAGAAACCGAATCAGTATATATCCTTGCTGGCAGAACATATCGACTGGGACTGAAAACAGATAATGATAGCGACAAGCAAAGCATATCACTAATGTGAGATCTGTTCTGCCTGGCCCAATCATTCATATCAGCCCCAAATTGGTGACAGATGCGATAGGTGTCCTTCCACTCTCCGACCAAGAGAGAGGTATGTCAATACCCCCGAGAATAGCTCTGCCTGCCCTATAACTTTTTAGATTCCTATTTGGGTATCCATGGTAGGTGTATACATTTTGACGGCGGGAGATATTCATATGGCAATAAAGGCCTTATGCTTTGTGGTACTCATTTGTTATGCACTCTAGTCCACTACATCCCAGGCCGGGGGAGTATTACTGATACTGAGTCTATAATACATGTTATGCCATTTCTGCATATGAGAATGTCTCTCCTTCCATGCTTATTTTCCCTGGCCAGCGTTCTTCATGGTCCACTGGGCAATGTTACCCGGGGGGTGAGCCGTCGCAATGGTCTTGCCAGCGAACTTGCTGATGATGCTGGTGTCAGATCCGGACATGGAGCCGGAGTTACCGAAGGCGTTGAGCTGGCAGGAGCGGCCGAAGACGGAGGCACACTGCTGGTTGGTGTTGGCGTCCGGGGAGCTGAAGAGCTGGCCGCTGATGGGGGTCTCTACCACAGTGTTGACGTCCTGGAAGACATTACCCTCGGCCAGGACGTAACCACCAGTGCCGATCTCGAAGGCGTGGCCATCGAAGTTGTGGAAGAGGTTGTTCACCTGTCGGCATAGTAGTCAGCAATGTGCAGATGGTAGAGAGGGTAAAGACTACATACGGCGTGCAGCAGAGTGTTACCCTGGACCTTGGGCATGCGGCCGCTCAGGTTGTAGAAGTAGTTGCCCTTGAGGGTCACCATGTCGTTGCTGCCGTCCAGGTACACGCCCCAGTAGTGTTGACCGTTGCAGGTGGCAGAGTAGTCGGAACGACCATCGATGAGGGAGTAGGAGATGGTGACACGGTTGTCGGCGCTGGTGCCCAGGACGATGTGCTGGCGACCAATGCGAGCAGTTGTCACATGATCGATCCAGACCAGATCAGAGTCATCGACAGTGATGGCATCACCACCCCAGACATACTTGGGGTTGATGTCGGTGACGGCAATGTTCCTGGCCGTTATTAGCAAGGGTGGATTCACATCCTACGACCGATGGTCCGCACTCACTGGATAATGACGTTCTTGGCGCCGCTGACCACGCGGAGACCCTTGCCCTTGATGACACCCTTGGTGCCCTGTCCAACGATACTCTTGTTGGAGTTGACCGTGATGGGGAGGATACCGGCCTTGTCACTATGCGGCAATCAGCATGGCGAGAGTCTGAGCATCAATCGAACGGGGGCGACATACTAAGTCACGGATACCTTCGGGGCGCTAGCCTGGTAGTTGTCGCACCAACTGTGCAGGTTGATCGCCACCTGGCACTGGGAAGCAGTTCCCCAGGGGGCGCATCCAGTGGTAGTCTCGGTACCCTCGGTGCCGGTAAAGTCGAAGCTGAAAGATCAATGTATTAGACAATTGTCTACCTCTGTATCCCAAATGAAGCATCAACCTACGTTCTGTCCAGGATAATCACACGAGGCTCATTGTCACCCAGGTAAGAGACCAGCTCATCAGTAGTCGTAGGATAGACGGGGGAAGCGCTGCCACCGCCAGTGACGCCATGAGCAAAACCCTCGGCGGCGCCTACAACGCCAGCGGCACTGACAGCGCTGGCCAGGGATGCCACGGCAGCAGCGAAAAGCAGCTTGTAGTGCATGTTGGACTGTCAAAGTATAGAAGATACGAAGGGAAACAAAAAGAAAAATCGGAAAGAATGAAGGTCTTGGGTGTTATCAAAGAACGACAGCCTGGAAAGAGTGACAGGCGTGTAAAAGAAAGAAAGGAAGGCGATATCTTCTTCTGGATGGCATTGGAGAGGGAACGTTTCCAGGTATATATACAAGCCGGAAAAACATGATGGTGGAGCTGGCAGTCAGACCGTCGCCGTTTGGTCCCCTCAACCATGTTCTGGAATGAGACGAGGGACCCGGGGACAGGACCTGAAATGGATGAGAACCCAATCTATATGGCTTGGCAGGCAGGTCTTGGTTTCTTCTACCGGAGATTAACCTGTCAGTGGGTGTGGTGGCTTATATTTTACGATGTTAAAGTAGCGCTACTGCTGCCCAGACATCGCCGGACTCGCGGAACCAACATCTCCAATTTTATCTTCTTGGGTCTCCGAGTCATGACGATTATAATGTGAATGGCAGAACAAGTCAGGAATGAAAAGCCTGCGATAAAGCTTGTCTGCCTAGATGCCGTTAAGATGACAGTCGGAAATCTCTTCCCAAGCAGACCTCGTTTTTCACCGGAGTTCCCGGGTCCGCCCTGAACCCAAAATCTGCTTGGCGGAGCATAGGAATGGTGAGAAGCAGGATAGTGGTCCACTTCAGGATGTCTTAGAAGCAATCCGGCTGGCTTCCGAAGGGGGGGCGGCGTGGAGGTCAGGGTCCCATGAACGGCCCTGACCTATATTATTCAAGGCTTGCTTGGTAGATGGAGAAAAGTGGTACCGGCAGTCTGACAGTGAGACATTGCGAAGAACTGCCCCAAGAGAGGGTTTATTATAAATCTTGAGTCCCAGTGGAAATTACTAGACGCCAAGAAGCCTCAAAAGGGATTAGCTTGGAAGTTACGTGATAATGTTCGGTCACGTTGTAGTTTGTCTTGTTTGTTAGATCTCTTGGGTCACATGATAGAGGATACTCAGCCTCAGGCATCCGTCCATCCACCGCCTCGTCTCTCTCTCTCTTTCTATTCTCCCAAGGATGCCACATTCATCTCCATCCACTATCCCTTGACCATATCTCCCGACGCTTCCTTGGCCAATTACACACTGCTACAAAAGGATAGATATGTCCCCGCTCTCTCCAACTGTACTTGCTGGACTCTAGATGATGCTTGCATACGAGGGTGACCCTGGCATTGTTTGGGGGACGTCAACTCGACGGTGCGTACATTCAAGGGACCAGCAGCTGTTGTGTAGTAGTGTCTCTACCAGTCATGCTACGAAGAACTGGCGTTGGTTTTAGTTTATCCTCATATCTTGAGTCGTCCGTCATTCAGCCCGCGCTGACTCCCCCCGCGCCGACAAAGACGGTGTCTGTTAGTTCTACTACTAGTAATAGTACTAGTAAATATATATTCCCCCGGGGTCACGCTTACTAGCAGCCTGGTAGTAGTATTTCATCATTTCCAACTACCCTTCACAATTCTGACTCCAAATCGAGCAAACAACTGGTAGTAGTAGCACTACTAGTACTCTCATCATCATGTTTCAACTCCTCCCCGTTACAGAGCCTGACCTCTCCTCTATGGTCGAGTTGTGGTACGACGCCTTTGATGATCCCATCAATCGGCGGCTGTATCCCGATACCCCCGGAGCGCGCGCCTGGCTAGAGGACTACCACCGCGCCAGTCTGCAATCCCCTGATCAACACTATCTTAAAGTTACCACGGATCATAGTACCGGGTCGACCTCTCCCCTCGTAGCATTCGTGAAATGGGACTTCAACACCACCTCTCCAGGTCACCACTTTCCCCCGCGCCATGTCGATTTCGACCAGATCTTTTGCGACACGTTCTTCGGGGGGCTGGACCAGGCACGACGGACCATCATGGGCTCGCATCCGCACTATTGTATGCTCCTGTCCTCGATATTCTTCCTTTTTGCTTCTATTTTCTATCATCCTCGTGCCTTTGGTGATGCGCCCGCTAAATGATGACATGTCCCAGATCTGGATGCCCTGATCACCCACCCGGATTATCGCCGGCAGGGAGCGGCATCAATGCTCATCCAGTGGGGATGTAAGCGTGCCGATCAGGACGGAATCCCCATCTGGGTGGATTCCAGTCAGGAAGGGGCCCGGATCTACCAGCGCTTTGGGTTTCGCGATGTCAGTGTGTTGGGGGTGACTCCGACCGGCGCCATGTCCATGCTGCGGGATCCCGTTGGTGGTGATGCCGCGTAGTAGCTAGCAAAGTCTGGGATTCTTCATGTATCTAGCTAATCCGAGCATTTCTATTACCACCATCGCTCTCTTACAATGGTTCGGGCCCCCTGAGCGGCTGCATCTCAATATACTCGGTTCGTAGACTCCACTCGCGCGTCTGGTGGATCACCAACCCCCCGCTTGCCTCCTCCAGATACCCCTCGCACTCCCTCGCTCCCCCGGTCGGGATCATGGTAATCTCATCGTCTGCCGGATATGGACGCGATCGGGCCTTGGATGGAGGGCCCTCACTGGTTTCCGACCGCAAATAAGAGCCATCTTTCTGGCCACCCTGACCCCAGCCCGTGTTGAAGGCTATCACAAACGGCTTGAGGCAGGGCACCGTCGCCGCCATGAGACTGCTGTGCAGGAGCACTTCGGTGGCCACCACCACATTCGACATGTCCAGCAGAATATTGTTTAACCCGACCCGGTTGAGGTAACATTGGCGCACAATGGTAAGGGCGACAATCCTTACTAACAGTCAGCTAATGTCGCCTAGTCATATACGCGGCAACAACAGCAATGAGTGTACGTACACGATTCGAGTGCCAAAGGCACCTATCACCCCGGCCTTTTGAGTGCGACGCATCTGCACTCCCCACACCAATCGAATACTCAGGCCCACCAGAAGGGCCTCTGTGATGATATCGAACGCTGTCATGGCACGCCATCCCGTCATCTGGCTCTCTTAGCATGTATTCTGGTCATCATCCGAATGTGGCAAAGGCGACTGACGAAAGAGTGACATTGCGTGAGATTCCATGGCTGAGAAGGTTCACATTGAAGTCCCACTGCAAGAAGGGAAGCGAGGAACCAAAGGACGAGTACCGCGAGGCCCACAGTGCAAAGTCGTATATAGGCGCCTTCTCGGCCCAGGCGCCGAAGAAGGAGGCAGACAGATACTTTGGAGGCGCCATGGCTAGCGAGGAACAGGAGATTGGCTGTATACAAAGCCTGTCATGATAACCCTAAGTCAGTAACCAAGACAAATGACGCATCCCGATGAGAAGGTAGAACTTGCCTTCATGGCACCCTCTTCGTCGGTCGGATTGATTCGACCCAGACCCTGCGATACACCCTTCATAATGGCGCCCACATTCCCAATTCCTATCGCCTGTCTCATTAAGATCGATCAATTCAGGCATTCCGAGCGGCAATGAGCTCAGGGTTACTTACTCCACCGATCCAGACTACGACATCATCCCATCCAGCCGGTCCGTTCATGGCAACCCGCATATAGACCCGGAACAAGGACACCAGCACCATCCAAGACATGAACAGCGTTGCGGCGATAACGATCGCCCCGCTGCGGTCCGTCGGGCTGATCCCGTAAGGCGCCGCCATGTGTCGACGGGGTGAGGCTTGAGGGGATTCGGGACGATGGACAGAGGCATTGCTGGGGCTGTCAACCTGCCGGGACTTACTTTATAACAAATCAGGCGGCTCAGAGGACAGGGAAGTGATTCCTAGGATCAACAGGTACCCTGGTCGGAATGTCGACTGGGGAGGACAAGAGGGTGAAACAGGCCCAGAAGCGACCACACCCAAATTTTCCGCCTGGCCGTCGGTCGGAAATGAAAGCCAGACGACAATTTTCCATCCGATCCCGGTTCATAGTGTTACGACTACTGTATATTAGACCTGACGTGGCCATGGTTTAGGGAAGGATGGCTACGGTGCTGACTGGCGGTGACCAGCCCTCCTTTGGTAAGGCTGGGATGGGGGCACGACCAACTGACAGGGATTATATTCCATCATCTGAGAGTATAATAACCTGTCAGTTGGACGATGTAACGGCGGGCTACAGTCTAACCGGGGTCCCTGGCAAGTGCTTCGGCGGTGCCATCTCTAGCTTGGGGACTAATGCTGCTAACTGCTGCTAGTCTTGCGAGCCACGGCAGAGAGAACCGCGACGCTGCATCTGTCCCACGTATTGATTAACCCTCCGATCCCCCCTTCATCTTTTTGGCAGCCAAAACTTTTGTTCGATCTTATCGAGCAATATATGTCAAGCAAAGCCAAATCTTAGGATGTGGCTGGAGAAAGGGAGCAAGTCGGTCGCCTACACCACTGCGCCGGAGGAGGGCTCCTTGCCCTCCACCAAGGGCGGAACCACTCAAGATGGCCGCGATATGTGGCGTGTGGGACGTGACCAGGAGTTGAATGTGAGTAGACACTCGAGAGGTGGCTCCAATCCCGGCTCCCCAGCTAACTGGCACAGCGCAATTTTCGATTCCTCTCGGTGCTGGGTTTCAGCGCCGTGCTGATGTGCACCTGGGAGGCTGTGTTATTGTAAGCCAATACAATACGAACAAGGAAGTCTAAAGGAGGTACTGACAATTGAACAGCGGTGCCTCATACGGCCTGACGGATGGAGGAAAAGGTGGAATGATCTACACCTACCTCGGTGTCCTCTGCGGATTCAGTTTCGTAATTCTCTCCATGGCGGAGATGGCATCCATGTGTGATACCCTCAAACACCAAGCGTTGCTCTTTCTCTCCTCCTCCTCCTGTGTGCTTTGATAGTTACAACTGCTCCTAGGAAGTGGCTGCTAACAATTGGCCTATAGGGCCCCTACCTCCGGCGGCCAATACCACTGGGTATCCGAATTTGCCCCGCCCAGTTGCCAGTGTTTATTGAGTTATATCACAGGCTGGGTATGCGTGCTCGGATGGCATACGGGCATCGCTGGTTGCAGCTACACTGTAGCAAACATGCTAGTCGGTCTCTTGGCAATCAACTACCCAGATTCCTATGACTATAAGCCGTGGCACGTTACGTTATTGGTCATTGCAGTAGCGTTGGCTGCACTGCTCTTCAACACGCTGCTGGCACAGAAGCTGCCGCTGATTGAAGGGATAATTTTGATTGTTCACTGCTTTGGCTTCTTTGGTATCCTGATTCCGCTGTGGGTGCTGTCTCCGTCGGTGCCACCATCAGATGTCTTTGGCTCTATCGTCGACCGTGGAGGATGGGGCAGCAACGGTCTATCCTGCTTGGTCGGGGTGGTTGGGCCAGTTTATGCTTTGATCGGTACGTCGCATTGATCTAGAGAAGCGAATTAGATTGCGCCTCGAAGCAATACTGACTGATGCTCAGGTCCGGACTCGGCTGTGCACATGTGTATGTCTCTTTTTGCTGCGACGAGGCTTCTTACATAACCAACTAACTCAGTAACAAGCCGAGGAGATCCGTGATGCGTCGCGCGTATTGCCCCTAGGCATGGTTTGGACGCTGATTCTGAATGGTGCCACCGGGTTCGTCATGATTGTTACTTTCGCCTTTTGCGTGGGAGACATCGACAAGGTCATGGCCTCAACCACCGGTTTTGCCTTTATCCAGGTGTTCCTGAACTCGACTGGCTCGGTGCCCGCAGCAACGGGAATGACAGTGGTCATCATGATAATGCAGTTCTGTGCCACGATCAGCAATGTGGCCACTACATCTCGACAAATCTATTCTTTTGCTCGTGATCAAGGCGTTCCATTCTCTAGCTTCTTTTCTCAGGTGGCGTTCCCTTCGGTGATTCACCATCCCTGGCGACTCATATCATACTGACCCCATAAATCAGGTCAACAAGACATTCACCGTACCATTAAACGCGCTCTGCGTCAGCTTGGTGATTGTCTCCCTTCTATCCTTAATCAACATTGGATCTTCCGTGGCCTTCAATGCCATCATGTCGTTAGGAACGGCCGCCCTGTTGTCATCGTACCTTATCTCCATCAGTTGCGTGCGGCTGCGACGGTGGCGTAAACAGCCTCTCCCACCCGCGCGCTGGAGTATGGGTCGGTTTACTCCGTTCGTTGATACGGTGTCTCTGCTGGTGCTGATAGTCGTCTTCGTCTTTACCTTCTTTCCCCTGACAAACGATACTGCACCGTCCGAATTTAACTGGGCCATTGTCATTTTTGGCGCCGTCGTGGTGTTTGCCTTGGTGTATTATGCTCTCTATGCCCGGAAGGTGTACAAGGGGCCGGTGACGCGGGTGCGGGTGGCACAATAATGGGTATGCAGACAGAGGCGGGTGGACGATTGAGAGACAAGAGGGTGTAAATGGTACCAACTAAAACCAAAAGTAGATGAACTTTGTGCAAATGGCCGTTACAACCGAAGTGAAGAGCTTGGCACCTTAGCCACTCCGGTGCCTGTATCAGATACACTTATTTACAGCGCGGAGGCTAACGCCCCTTTGAATTCGAGGTGGAAAACACCACCATTTAGAGTGGCTGGCTATTATCGACTGAGCTATCCTGCGTCGACCTAACAGAGCTCTCAATGCTCACAAAGTGAAAAGTCGCCTTTTTCAAACCCGTCATTTTGCGGCCCTTGTTTGGCTCGTCTCTCGTCCATCAGCGCCACCCGGTATTCCCGGGCTTCCTCCAGGGTCATGGCAAGCGCGGGGATGTTATCAGACACCATCTGCTGTAGTTCAGCCGGTAATTTCGGCGCAAGCACCTGCTGAATCGCATCCCGTCTCTCGCGGGCCCAGGTCTCTTGCTGCGGTGGTACATTTGCAGTCGAGATGATGCGCCGATGCGGGTCCACCAAGAACAGCGCCAGGATCTTGCGATGGCCCGGCCGCGAGCGGTCTGCCAGGCCAAAGGGTGACACCCGATGCTGCACTATATTGGGAAACGTAAGTAGTCGCCCTTCGCGACAGACCACGCTGCCAAGGTGCTGGGTGATCTGGGATTCCCCGTTTCCGCTCACGTCGGGACCAAAGCCATAGACTGCGTGGATGAATTCATGTCGATCTTGGTCGTAATCCACATCGTACAGAGACCCAGCCCGTTGACGGAAGGACAGCGTGCTTTCAGTGATGTTATGGCTGTCGTAATAGTAGATGGCTGTCGCACAGATGCGTTCATTCTAGCCCGAATATATGTTAGTGGATTCAAAAGATCCCCGTGACTCCCGAAAATTGGAATGCTTACTAGCTGTCCCTCGAGATGCCATGTTCCTCCCTCATAATCTGGCCGCTCCGGAGTGAGTTCAATGTTAGCCAGTTTTACGATCACTTGCAGCCCCGTCTCGTGGAAAGACTGTCGCAAGTGCACCCATCCTTTCCAGGAGGGCTCGGGGGGTCTGAAGCGGCCTGGCTCCGGAAGAGCAATGGGACGAGCCTTTTCCCACGCATTATAGCGCTCTGAAAATTCCTCACTGTCCGAGTCCTCATCTTCCTCGGGCTTCGGTTCTGGGTCAGGGTGTAGCAGATAAGACACCCCGTGGTAGGGAATGCGCTCGTTTCCTTCCTCCCGAACCTGCGTCAAGCTGTGTTCCCAGAGCGGAATGGCCGCATCAATGATTTGCTCCACCACGCGGTAGAGGGGCTCATGCTCTGTCGGGTGCAGGTTGTTGATGTACGAGACAATGCGACAGCCACTTTCTGTACCCAATTCCACATCGCAGGGCAGCCATTGAAATTGTCGGCTGAACGCGCGCATTTGCTCCACCTGCCATCTTCTGTACGGAGTGTTTGCCTCGGCGGATGGCCTGGCCTCTTCCTCCGACGGAACGGGCACGACCACTCCTTGACCAATACTGCCGAGACTGTTGTCCGACGTGATCGAACGATCGGGTAGAATGCGCGTGCGCCCGTAAACCAGTGGAAAGAGCGAAGGGTGAACGAGGTCGACAACTTTCTGGTCTGAGCCGGGGTGGTAGTCCTTTTCATGGGCGGGTATGTTCTCGAGGGGAGCAACGGCTTGCTGCAAGGCCTTTTGGAGCTCCTTCGAAACCGCTGTGTCGGAGCGGACGACCCCGACATCGAATATCGAAAGCAGTCCTTCTTTCTGAAGGTTTCGAGCTTTCCATTGGAGTTCTATGATGATATAGTCCATCATTTGGGGAGTAACGTCTTGACCGGATGCCAGCACCTCCGTCCGCCATCGTGACGTGATGCCTTCGTCGAACACCTTTTCTGCATCAGTCGAATGGCAAGTCTCAATGAATCGTGAGAAGTGGTCATACCTTACGCCACCACTCGGGCTTCTCCGAGATCGTATTCATGACCTGCATCATGGTTATTTCACGCTGAGTGCTTAGATGGCTGCAGAGTACGCGGTTAGTTTCGCCCATTTTGCTGGCTGATACGTAGCAATTCGGGGAGTCTTACCCAACGTAGCCATCATTGATATCTCCATAGTCTAATGCGTTGGGGAAAAGCTCCGTTTCCTATGACGAACGAAGTGTTATGTTCTGCCCCGGGCACCATGTGGCGGGGATGACAGGTATTTACCTTGGGCTGCCAGTTCAAGGGAAGATTGAATCCTGGCAGTTTGATGGGTGAACTAGGCTTCGAACCCATATTGGCCCCGTGTATTGTTTGCTTGATGTCTGACGGAGTGAGGGAGGGATACATATTGTATTATATAGAGTGAGTCACTAATCAGAAGGTCTAGGCAGCCGTCCCGTTAGGCAGACCTCGGCGACTAAGGCAACTAAGTCACTAGTGAGTAGTAGGCTGTTGCCTGTGCGCTAAAGAAACCTGGCTGTGGCGTTAAGGTCCCTTGTGTCTCGCTGTCCCACTCTATGCGTAAACAGCGCCGCGCCCTACATCAATGATCTATCCTGAGTCGGAACAGTCCGTTATTGCATTATATTTATCGTGCCCGGCTATCGTGGAACGAGGTATGAGAAGACCGTGGAAGAAATGCGGGAGATGGGCTGCGACTTCCGACGGAGCCTTGAGCCATGCAGCCAAGTCAGGTGTAACCTACAGGAACCGAGTGAATAATCGCCATTCTGAGGGGGATTCCATGATAGCAAGATGTACCCTATTCTCGCATTGTGGAAGCGATGCGACCGTGGGGCTTGATGATTCTCTCCGTTGCCGTGGCCTAGGACCCACGGCTGCACCGATACGGGGGGGATATCCTGGCGTTGCGCCAGAGTGTCGGCCGGCCAATGGTCGATTCAGCTCTCTGTAAACGCTCGAAAGTGGCCGGCAACGTGTTGCCAATGTGGTCAAACTCCTACAGAAATTGGGCGCTCTAGCCCGTCTCTTGCGCAGCATGCGAGAATCTGCCTCATGGACAGCAATAACGTGGTCGTCATACTGGAGTAGCTACCGCTGCAAAACGAGCCACTGTCGAAGGTTTATATCAAAGACAGAAAGAATGGTGAAGCCCAGTTCAGTTGTGCCCTGACAGGTGGGTATACAGTATTGGGCGACCGCAACTACGTGATGCTGGTCTATGAGCAATTTAGAAAAACAAGAACCGGAATCGCCGGCTGGCCCCCGAGGTGGCTGTGGTTGGAGACACCGTCGCGACGGAGACACTGGACGATTCCTTGCTCGGGAGAGTGGCAGATGGGGAGCTGGTGCCGGTCACAGCTGTCACCGTAATGACTGCAGAAGGAGTGGGATAAACGGTGAAGCTGGATGCCGTCGTCGTTTCCGGGCCGCCACCTGGGCCTTTGCCTGGACCATCATCTGGGCCATCGCCGAAACCACTACCAGGGCCATCGTTTGGACCATTCCCAGAGTTGTCGCCCGAATCGCTGTCCCCATCCCCATCATCTGTGTTGTTGTTGTTGTCGCCGCTGTCGATGTCATTGCCCGTGATATAGGTCTGGTGAACGGACCAGAAGCCATTGCCTCCACCTACATGCGTCGCAATTCAAGCATTAGTGATATGAGGTGCCTTAGAGTGATGAGCATGGAATGGCGACACTTACAATGGTCCTCTGGAAATCCTGGGCAGTTGACATTGCACTCTGACTGGGAGACGAGCTTCGCGCTCGGAGGCAGCGAAGAGCCACAGTAGCAGTCAACGCTATTTGTGGTAGCAGCGTATCTCGCACCATTACGACCGCAAGTACTTGTGCATAATCCCGTGGATTGAAATTGACTGGAGCCCTTGTTCACCAAGCTGCCGGAGGATGAGTAGCAGCCCACGAAACCGTTAGATAGAGCGTGCGCGGAAAGAGAGAGCGCCAGAATGGCGGAGAGGCTGGTAACCTTCATGGTTGGCAGCATAAAGAATGACTCGTGGGTATTCCCCAGTAGCAAAAGACTGAATGCTGGTTCCGCCAGGAGAGAGGAGAAATAAAACGAGAGAATTGGTGGATGAGGGGGGTGTGAGAGGATAGCGAAATGCGACAGCCAAGTGTTTTAAGGGACTCATGAACAGCGGACCCTGAAAAGACCCTGCGATCCTGGTCCATCCTGTGGGTGAATTTTTGGCTCCCAAGCAGCCTGGGAAACACACTAACAGCACTAGCTCTGAAACCCGACGTATCAACAGCCTGCCCTGATCGGAGAAGACCCACGAGCCTCGGAGAAGTCTGCTTGAAGTTGGGTCGGAGAGCCCGAGTTTGGCCTGGGGGCCCAAAATTTCCACTAAGTGGGAATGATGGCTTATCACTTCACGTATTGTTTACTCTTGGGGACAACATCGCGCGAGGTATCATCCTGTTATCGCGAGTTTCCAGCTTACCCTTTTTGAGTTTTTCCGAATCATGGGTTAGTCCCCACCGCTGACCGGTCTCCCGCCGGCCTGACAGCAGGGGAAAATGAAGAGGAATGATAGATGCGCAAGTCCACGACATCCCGACTACATTGAAGTAAATTAGAGCAATCGTTCGTAGCATCAACGCTGCTCTTTTGTGAAAGATCTCTGGTCTTGGATTGAATAAGGAATGATTACTGTTAAACATCTCTGGTTAACGGGCAATGAGAGACCGTGTGGCCTTTTTCATGGTCTGCAGTACAGGACTTCATCGTTCCAGACCCATGCTTTGGACAGACTGGTGGCCCAGTGGACCTTCCGTTGGGGACCTTAAAGTAATTATGATGTTATGAAGCCGGAAAGTGATTTCTCGTACTTCTGAACCGTTCCGAGGCACCAGATGTTGAGGTCATTATGAGCGAGGAGGCCGGGATTCTACTCACATATAAAACCCAACCATAATACAAAGAGTTAAATTAAACAGCATCTTTAGCCGCACGATCGATATAAAATGCAGGATCCTAATCCAGATTGGCCATATCTTGATGATGAGCGTTATGCATATCCACTGTATAAGAAGCATCCATTCTGCTACATCTGTTGCAACCTTCTTTCATGCAACCCGTCGGAGTACTCTCCTGGTCACCACGCCTACTCCAAACCAAATGCTGGGCAAATATCGTACTCAGCCCGTGAGATAGATGATTTTTACACCTTCACTTTTCCTGGATGGCGCACCCTGTACCGGCTCAGTACGTATCCTCGGGCAGCAAAGATAAGCACCTTATTTGGTTCACTCTAATATTTCCAGTCATGTTTAACCCTAAAACGCGATGCTACAGGATATCCGGGATCGCTCAGAATTACTGGCCGTGTAGCACTTTTCACGCTCCGTGGAATGAGAATAACGGGCTCCTGTCTGTCGGAAAACACAAGAGAATCTGGCGCCATGGGCTGGCGGCACCTAAGCTGATTCAACCCAAGGTGAATATCGAGAAGCAGACCACCCTGGCTGGATATATGGTGCACGCTATGTGCTGGAGAGAGCTGCTCCGGGTCATTAAATGGCCGCATACAGAAGAAAATCTAGGCATCCTCTCGCATGCGCTGCGAACACGCTGCATGAAGGAACGTTTAGATATCAGTTATGACGAGCCCGTGGAATCGCAGCTACTGATGGATCCTAGAGGTGAGTATTCATATACGCAATTTGTAGTTTTGATGAGATAACACGCTAGACAATCCAGATCCCATCGGTATGACATCTGTTCGACGATTTGTAACTCGATGCAGATCTAGAGCTACCAGGATGTCAAAGGTGAGCCATACATCATGCTCTACTGATTCATGGCTCATCCGTCTTCCGTTGGAGCTGCAATACATGATCATGGATAATCTTGAGTTTGACGATGTAGGCTCGGTGCTGAAAGGCATCCAATGGTCAGTAGACAACGGATATTGGAAACGACGGCTTAATCTAGACCTGTTCAGCGAGATACGCGGCATTTTACATGAGGATTTGGACTGGCGGTGGCTCTGTTTGAAACTGGAGGTTCTTGAACACAGTCAAGCGGGGACAGATAGAAAGCGATCTTATGAAATACTGAAGGAAATCGGGATTCGGTATGGACTGGTAAAGGCTGATGTGCAGTGTGGTCTTATTGGAAGTCGTCCCCATGCTCCATGAATGTAGGGGATGATAACGAATAACCCTCTTTGTTGTTCAAGCCAATGACCGCCACCTAATACCACCAGAACCTGGCCATATGTTTGTATGTTACGGAGTGTTGTCTTGAATCTTGGACTATTACGAGGGGAAGCAATGCGCATCCACAGTTACTTATATGGTAGCCGCGCCGACAGCTGAAATCTTTCCCCACCGTGAGCATAGTGGTCTTTTTCGCAATTTGAATATCACCTAAGACTTGCCTGAGAATCAAAACAGGACAGTTCAGAAGGCAGTGATCCATGATATGAGACTAGAGGCCCTCTTACAAAAGCAATATAGTACCAGTGGCAGCGTATCCACCAGGAAGGCTGTTATATCGCCTGGGAGCCAAGGGTTACGCTGGCCCATAATGACATGAGTATCCTCATTGGCATTGGGTAAAGGCGTGTGCAGATCCCTGAACCCCTAGCGACGGTGCCACAGTTATCTTCTGTATCTCCCGCTTCTCCAACTGTGAAAGGTCCGTCCGAAGATTGTTCCAATCAATCAGCTCACCTTTGGGAACGGTAAACTGACCTTGTTTTAAAGAATAGCATCCCTCATGAAGTGTTACTTCTAGAGGATTGTATGAAGGACTTCAAATAGAGTATCCAGTCAAGTGGCCGTTCCGTGACAGTGAATGCTGATCATTGGAATCTCATCAGAGTCAAGATTTTACCCTCAGCTAAAGTTCACTGCTCAACACGTGGACGTTGCCTCAACTTTTGTACCACAGAATACGCCAGAATAGGAACGTAGTGTTTCTTCATTTCTTTGTGCTTCTATGCTTAAAGCATAATCCTACTTTTTACAGTTGCGCCTTCGGGGGCCCTTGCGTGGCGTGAGACCTGTTCCTCTTTATATTTCAACTTAACCAACCCAGGTAGTTGTCGAGGACTAACAAAGACAACTCTTCGAACATACACCGATCTTCCAAAAAGCCACCACCAAAGCATTGAGCGCCTCTATAACCAGCTCCATGAACAGCAAGGACTGCAAACCCATACTCAACGTAAGAAACTATTTGGAACATACTTCGCTTGTGTGGAATGCTCACGTCTTTCCGAAGATACCCCCGCATGCGTGAACAACACTAGTCAGGGGCGAGGCTTGGCTGCATACGCGATGTGACAGTCACTCCATACGAGACAAAAGCACTGAGTTTATGAATGGAGTATGGAGTAACAATAATTACAGTTTCTTTGAAGGCACCCACGAGCCAAGACACTACGCACCTATCAAGGAACCATTGCTGCTCCCTGATTTCCCCTTCCTCCGTCAACTTGCTCCTTGTGCATAATGCCCTACGACGAAGATGAACTTGCGTACTCGAGGCTGTCTTTTCCTGATCCTCTCTCTTGGCTTTGCTTACGGGCGGGCCTCTATCACTCCAGGCGTTACAGAAATCGACTTGATCTTTCCGCGTAACGACAGCTATTCCCCGTCGCCTCTCACTCCTATCATGTTTGCCATCCAAAACCCGAGTCTCCTGTCAAGTTTCAACCCGACGATCTCCTATAGCATTGAGCAGGAAGATGTCGAAGCCAAGGAAAGTTATATTACCTCGGGCACGATCCACCTCGTGAACACCAATTATACGAGAAGTGACCCTTACTTCCTCTATTGGAGCGTCGGGAATCTGGACATTGAAGGCACCTTCGTGTTTGCCTGGGAGCTTCGGATGTTCAACTGCTCCCATTCCCCGCAGAGTGACGCTTTGACCTTCGGATATCTTGACACGCTCCGCCATCAGTTGCACTTCTCGATAAAGAATGGCACTTCGCCACCACACATCGCCGCCGCAACCAAGGATAGTACGTGCGAGCAGTCTATAGCCCAGGCTATACAAGTCCCAGAGTTGTTGGACGTGTCGCCTACGCGAACCTGGGGAGCACCATCCTGTGCACCGACTGTGGGCCCATCCCCGACTCCCAGTCCTTGCGAGGTCAAGATCGATTCCACAGCTGCCGCAAGTATCTCCTTGGCTTTGACTTCCAGTGCCTGTCGTAATCCTCTCCGCACCGGGCTCAGTTGCCCAACTCCATCCCCTGAGAGTAAGGCCCCCGCGACGCAATCGCCGGTCGGAGGGTTCCGGATCTTGGCAATGGGAACGCTTCTCGCTTACAGTCTTGCATGACTAAACGGACTTTCGTGCCGAGGCATGCTGGTATTCTCTTGAATGGATAATGCAAGTTGTTTAGAATCAATACAAACTATTACAATATCCATTATGCCCCTTTTCGGAATTCTAAACTATTTTACTCATAAATATAGCACAGGGGAGTCCCAGCCGTGGTGTCCAGCACATCATAAATCTCTCGCGAGACCGTCAGGTTACCCATGTAGAGAAGGTCATGAATAGTAGCGTTGGGCGATGCAATCAGACCATCAATAAAGTCGGGTCCCTTGACGACGTACGTGCGGTTAGCAGGGTTCAGGTTCTGCCAGATCCAGAAGACGCGATCAATCATAGCGTGGTGGACATAGAATGCCGGATCACCGGGAGAAGCGTACAGATCCTGCAGAGTTGAGTTAGCTCCATCACATCGCAAGTGAAAAATATGCAACTTACACCACCCGGATCACCACCAATGGTGAAGTGACCAGCCGTGTGAACGCCCAGGAAACCTTCCTCGAAGAACCCTTGCATGGTCCACTCGAAGCAGGAGATGTTATCGCACTCCTCAATTAGGCTCGTGACATCACTAGTCTTGGTCCAGCCCAAAGCTGTCCAAGGAGAGATATCACGACGCAGGCAACGGGGGTTGTAATCCAAACCGCTGCCGTTCTGGGCTACGAGGCCAGGGATCTGCAGGGTAGGATCAACCGGTCCCAGGTTGACGGTCATGCTGATTATCCACGGTTAGAATTCAATCTCAGAGTGAGCTAACGGAGAGGACTCTTACTTTGCGAAGGGGCCGTTGCGGACACAACCTCCACCCACACCCGGCGGGATGGTGGTATAGTCAGTCGCAGGGGTGCCGTTGTGGGGAACGAAGTCACCGTTGCCAGACATACTGTACTCGGTGCCGTCAAAAACGGGCGAGTTGATGGGGTTGGCGGCGTACTTGTTCCATGCCCAGTATGGCTGGTAGCCATCGTAGCCACACTCTGTACGCAGAGCATTCTCATAGGCCCAGGTGAAGTAGCGGTGCCAGGTGAGGAAGTTGCCCTAGGTAGTAATGTTAGCAGTGTTTCAATCGGTCTTGCTTGGCAGTCACTACACACCGTGCCGTGGATATACAGCGTCTGATTAATGTGAACCGCCACGAAGTCATCATAACGGTTGCGGACACCAGGAGCCCAGTTCGGGTCAGACTTGGGGGGCTTCGACATCAAGCAGAGGACAGCATCAGTGTACTTCTTGCGGTCCTCCGGCGCGAGGGAGCCCCTGTATGAGAGGTATTGTCAGCTTCGAAGCCGGAGAAATAGTCGATACCAGTGGCTTTTACCATTCCTTGCGAACAGCCGCATTGTTGATGTTGCAGCTGGAGTTGGAAGAGCCCTCAGCCGCCAAATAGGCACGCTTGGTGGCCAAGGCCTTGCTAGCCAGCACATCGACAGCATCTTGCGTGTCTGCCGACACAGGAGTGATAGTCAGGGCTGCAATAGCAGCAGATAGGAAGGAGAGACGCATCCTGCTTTGTCGGTGCAACTCGCTGGACCAGGGGAGGACTTGGTGTCAAGCTGGAGTCGTTCAAGAGGGACACCCGGTCCGCCTCGACCTCTATATACTGCTTTTCTCCCCACCACGTGCATAGCTGCAGGCCAATTCAACGACTATCGGCCCATTTTGGCGAGGTGCCATTCGGAAGTCGGAAGGCTAGCCCTCAGACGATTGGAATAATAGATTGCACGCCGTGGGCGCGGTCTAGTCCATGGCTAGCAGTGTTTTCCCCTAAGCGTGGTGGGGAAGGCTGAGCAGTAGTGTAGTCTTGCAAGTTGGCCATTGGGCCGTTGAAGGAAGGGTTAATATAATGAGCACGCTAGCAATTGGAGAAACTACTCCGGAGTAGACTGCTGGCAGGTGTTGACAGTCTAGAATGATGCCAACGATACTAATCCGCTTCGTGGCGGACCGGCGCGTCTCTAAGCGAGGCCAAGTGGGGACTAAGGACAGGGTTGAATGACCCACGACTGACAGGCTCAAAGGGATTTATTTGGCTTTGTGGGGTGCATCGAATCATCACAACCATATGCGCTATTCAAGAAATCCTGATGTGTAGTGCTGTGAATAGATATTGAAGCCAGGGTTATCTTTGCATGACAAGGATCCACCACCATCCCACGCGTGGCAACGGAGAAAACTGCCACACGAGGCTTCGGATGTGGATACATCGTTTGAAACCGGCTTTGCTGCCAAGAGACCCCGTTGGAATCGGGGCAGCCGCCGGAAGAGGTCCGCGGAGCACTAGAGAACTGGTCGTGTAGTGGTGACTGGAGATTTAATCTTGAGATGCTCCGTGAGAATCCCCACCGTCAAATATAGCCTCACCGGGTGGAGCTCGCCAATCTCCGACCCTCCGAACTGCCTCCGATTTCCCGCTGGGTTGCGTCCCTCGAATGTTCATTCTCTGGTCTGTGAGTCGGCTCCTACCCCAGAGTGATCGTCGCGATCAGCTCCCTACGTACCAGCGTCTTCCACATGGAACTCCAGTGATAGGCAGTGTGAGCTTCTTGGCAGATCATTGGCTTAAGAGAAGTGTTTCTCGCATCACTGCTATTCTGTAACCTTCGCAGTGAATTTTCTTATTGTGCTACTATGCCGTGTGCAGAATGCCGGAGATTATCGCTTACTCCGTCAGCACCCAAACCCTCTTCGATGACACTAAATTCCGCGACACCCCTGCTAGTCGCCTGGAGATTCCGTAGCGTGGCTCCATTCTGACTTTTCTGAATCTTGACGTTTGGGTAAATTAATCTATTACCCTTCCGCCCGAAACTCGGCGCTGATACGACTGGTGGGATGGGTCGTCCTCTCCACCCGAAATGCCAGGGGTATCCATTTGTAATAGACTCCCAGGAACCAAAGCCTCCTTCGAGACCCAGGCGCTATTTCTGCAAGTGCCAAGTCGGCCTTTGGGGGCTTCCACAGCTTTGTGCAGTGATGACAGATCTGTCGAAAGTAGAAAAGGCCGCTGCAAGGCATCCTCGACACGGGAAAATGGTTGCGTCGAGCTTCAGTCCGTCCTTCGTGACAGGGCCAGCAGTTCGCGGCCAGCATGACTCCTCTTCCCGGCAGAACCGGTGACCCACGGCAGATACTCTGGCTTCGTGATGAGTCGGGTGGCTCCAATGCCTCTGGAATTCTCGCGGCAGTTGGCACACTGACCGGCCTGTCAACATTGGTACTGTGGCTCCGTTGCTATGTGCGAGGGTATCTCCTGCGACGATTCAACGCAGAAGAGTACATCATTACCGTAGCGTGGGTGAGTCATGTGCTCTATTCCATCGCGCATTCGAGTGCTTCTTAACTTACAGGTAAAATAGCTGTGCGCCGTTGGTGTGCTAGTCTGTTTTGTGCTGGAAGCTCAACACGGTGTGGGTCACTTCAGCAAAGACATCACCGATGAAGATGAGCAAGTCTTGTCTAAGCTGGTATACTATCATTCAATTATTGTCATGGTCGGGCTTAGTCTTGTGAAAATTTCCTTGGCTGTATTCTTGCGACGTTTCTCATCAACTATTTTAAGCAAGGCGCTAGTTGGATCGATCAGTGGGTGCACCTTCGCAAATGCTCAAGGCTATGTTCTGGGTGATAGCAATCTAATGAACGGCAGTTTTTCTGGTGGCATTTACCATTGCCTGTGGTCTTACACTGATTCTACAATGCATTCCTATAGCGGCAGCGTGGGATACAAGCTTGCGACCTCATGCCCGCTGTTTCGACAATGATACTTATACAGCTATTGGCCTCTGGAACAGTAGTAAGTTTGGCATCACCTTTTCGGAGGTGCAATTTCACTTTTCAAGTCAATTTATCTTATAACTTGATTAGTTACGAACCTCGTCACCGATGTCATCTTTGCAACTTTGCCAATTCCCCTTTTTATAGGGATTCAGGTCAACTGGCGAATCAAGTTCTCGCTGATAGGAGTGTTGAGTCTTGGATACCTGTCAGTCATCTCTACTCTTTCTCCAATGGTGGTTACTGACCGTCGACTAGTGCCTGCGTCGCGGGAATTGTCAAGATCATTTCGCAGGTCAACGTACTAAAAGAGCAAAACATGTATCGGTAAGAGCTCCCGCGGGACTACCCGACAAAGAGTGCAATCTTCTGGAGCTAATCATCGAAGACACGACACTTTCATGATTTGGAACTGGTGGGTGACTCCTGAAGCCCAGACTCCGGAGAAAACTAACTTGTCATCTCTAGTGCGGAGCTAAATGTCGCTATTCTCGCCGCCTGCCTCCCTAGTCTCAAGCCTCTACTGAAATCGGTCCTCGATGGAACCCGCAGCCTGACCACAGGGCGTCGCAATACCTCTGCCTACCGCTACGACACCCAGGGATATTATGTTCAGCGCAGCACCGACATTGCCATGAAGTCAATGCCCCGAGTACCACCGACTGTCTACGATGTCACAGCTGCAGGAAGCTCCGACGGCGAATCCGGGAACTGGAGAGAAAGTGACGAGCAGAGGCTGCATCGGACTGAGACCGGTATCATGAAGACGACGGAAGTAGTGATTCAGACACATGGAGACTAGTATTATTTCATTTGTACATTTCGGCCTTCTGAATATTACCCGGTTTACATTCGGCTTCCTGGACCCTTATTCAAGCCCTACTCCATGTGTACTGGTAGACCCCAGTCTAACATTTCGCAAGCACAAGTCTCAGTAGCAACCCGAAAGCTCGACGTATAGGAAGATTCAATTCAACAATAAATCACGTCTCTCATGTGTCGCCAACCGATTAACGGTACTAACTATCATATATTTCTGTCTTATGTCATGGTAATGACACATATTGGACGTGAAGTCATTGGTCGGCAGTAAAACTCTTACAGTAAGATTCACAAGCCAACCACAGTCCTCCAGCCAGATTACAGAGGGCCGCCTCGAACATGAGGTGCTTGCTATCACATAATCATTAATATAAGTATACCTTCTAAAGGCGGCGCAAGTAAGACTATATATTATATCTATCTTACAGATAAATAAAGCTTATATCAATAGTAATCAGCAATTTTCAAGACATCATAGGCCGTTGACATAAGTTCCTGGGAAGTTATAGCTAGTTACAAACCATATATTTGGAGGAGGAGGAGAAGAAAAAATAAAATAAAAATTAAAAAAGTTAAGATTTTGTACGAGGTTTTGGAAAATTACTTATATTATAATCTGATTATTTATTAAAATCTATATAATGGAGTTAGCAAGAGACATAGCTGACATACTCGAACATAAGATTAAAGAAAAAAAAAAAAAAAAAAAAAAAAAAAAAAAAAAAAAAAAAAAAAAAAAAAAAAAAAAAAGGAATAAATAACGAAAACATGTCAGATAGTAACTTAAGAGCCGTTATTATAACTGGGTGATTATATGCCACTTTTGTGTAGTCTAAATGATCGTAAATACCTTCTGATGATTCATTCACAACACGGGATTACTTTTATAAGCTATTAATTATATATGTATTATCTTCATTATGTTCCCGCTTAGGCCGCTATAAAATCTGGCTTTAGAGAATATTTGTTGAACTGTGAAAAGGAGCAATGGTGCTTTCACGGGGTGGCATAAATGTTGTTGCTCGGAGCCCTTTCCTAACCGCGACAATGGCACTTAACAGACTATGGATAGAGACAAAACCATTGCAAAGACCGGACTGTTGTCCGTCTTGCATTCCCAAAGTAAAATAGGAATAATGCTCAAATGCTCCCGCACATACTTTTGCACATTTTTGTGAAAACAATCAGAACTCCATTCAAATACGAAAGATATGAGGCCGATATTATGATAAGGAGGCCCAGTGGGAATTATCCACTGAATAAAACCTCTCCTAGACATATTAATAAGGCATCGCTTCTGGGGACAATGATTAGTGGTTGTGGTGGCCGTTGCGACGGTGTACATGAGAGGCTTGAGCCGCCAATGGTGTAGTAGTAGCGTCACTTTCGAAGTTCGTATATTGATGTAGAGTATGCTGCGGTAACTTTAGTTCGGTCAGTAAAATCAGTCCAAAGGTTCAGGCACATGATAGAAGAGCAAGAAATATCATACCACGGATGAGAGCAGAACTGAAGATGGAGTAGGAGAAGATGAAGGGTAGATGCTGGTATGAGGGAAGACAGGCTTCTTTGTCTCACGTGCTTCTTCTGCTTCTGCTCCTTCTTCTTCTACTACACAGAATCCGGAGACGAAGAGTGGGTTAGACGAGTGGAAGACAGGTTGGTCGCGATACAAATGACATTCTTGTCCAGAAGTAGAGTACAGCCATGCTTGGCACTTAACTAATTCCGCACAGCGATCAGCGCATGCAGCAGTGTTTGCGACGCCATATGAGAAGCTCATCGGAGCATGACTGAAGAAAGTGATCGTGTTGTTGACAATTGAGTGCCTACAGGCAGTTGTTGAGGACGACTGCGGCGGTGCTGATGTCCATGCGGATGCTCTCGTAGAGAGCAAAGCAGTTATAGTTGAGAGGGCGAGGTGCATGATTGAATATTTAGGAATGAAACGGTGCTATAGCAATAACATAACAAGATTCTGTGCTTGTACTGTGACGGAAAAAGACAGGGAGACTCTCATATAAGAAGTGGAAGATTACGAAAGGTGCAAATAATGGGGGATGAAATATGTCCCTGTCAGAGACTCGCAGGGCCATCGTAGTCTTGCTAGATAACTCGGCCATATACCGACCGGACGAAAATGGAAGGAACTCCTAGGGCGAAAAGGGTCCGAGAAGCTTGCTAAGATTCATTAAGCTAGAGAAGTCGCTAATTGGTTCTCCACCTACTTCTGACTCAAGGTCTCAATGAAATGTAGTATTGGGAGGATATTCCGGCCACTTAGGGCGGACTTAAGGACTGGTGATGTTTTGGGTCATGGTCTGTACGGTATTTTACAACGGCGGGTCATTTAGTCTTCCAATAGTGGCACGTCGGACCCTTGGACCGCATATCGGACGGCCCCGCACCACCAAGGGAGTAAAGCAGGGGAGAAAAATCTACCCCGGCACTAGCCAAAAGTTGGACTTCGAGCGCTGAGCTAGCACGACGGGGGAATGAACAGAATGTGTACGAAGAGAAGGACAGGGGCTCGCGTTCGAGAGTCAACCAAGTGAATGTCCCTCTTATGTTGCCGAAACACAAACCTACTTCCTCCAATGAATTTTGTCTTCACTGACTTGATACCTGTTCCTCATCGCAATAATGGACGTCAACAAATTTCCATATGAGCTTCTATCCATCATCAATTCGTATGCAGCGGATTGGGTTGGCTTTGAAAGTCTTTTGGAAGTCTCTCCACAGTTAAAGGAGCTTTTCAGTGATGACTCAGACACCAAGGCGGATATTGAAGCTGTAGGCCTGGTGGAATCGATCCTTCAGCAGAACCCTGTTATGCGCTATGAATTGCATTCCCTGTTTCGGATGGTTCTAAAACTTCGCCAGCCTTCCATGGCAAATGTCAGTCTTGCTGAGTTCATGGCTCAGGATCACTCTTCGTCGTTGATGGTCTCCTTTCCTTCAGTCTCCCGAGTCATGCTCAAGGAGCTGGTGGGCATTGCGGCCAATATCCAAAGGCTTGCATGTGCCTGTTTGACAACATTTCTTCATCGTGTTCGAATGGTTCAGCCACGGTGTTGGGTGGAGGACAAAGAAGAAGGCACTGAGCCATATCAGCCGCGAGAGGCTGGCCCTTCATCGTGGATCGAGGAGTATCGAGTCTATCGTGCACTGTGGCACCTGCAACTGTATTCCGACCTCTCTATCGCTGGGCGGCGATTGAACTGGCCTCAATGTGATCTCGAGGACTGGTGGTTCGAACAGATGAAGTGGGATCAAGTACCCGTTGTGCTTGGAGAAGAAGTCCTTGCGATATCGGAATGCCTGGAGGCTTTGGACGGAGTCTGTCCTACCCTCCACACTACAAAGGGTATGGCGACTAGATTCTACAACGAGAAGCACCTTTTCGAGATACACCTTATATCTCAGCTGCCTAATGCACGGCAATTGAGGCATGAATTTGACACTTGGGCCCCTCCATCTCCCCCCAAAATTGCCGACGCTGAGGAGACTTCCCGTATGGATGTTTGGGGCCAGGGGGTTACATCGATCCACCGTAACCGAATGGCCACTATCTTCCGAGTGTGCCAGCTTCGGACAAGTACCCATCCCGCTAGGCATCAAGTCTGCCAAATTCAGGACTCCCGTCCTTGGCGGGGACTAGGTATGCCAATCTGGGACCTCTGGCGTTGTTACTGTTTGGGACTATACGCAGCTAAATATCCCCGTGGGAGACACCGTGGTCCTATTCCGGCTCCTGACGGGTCATCAGTTCCTGAGGGCTGTTCTCCCGCTGACTGTGGATTCGAAATCGATTACCGGATTTCGGTTTTTCTACATGCGCGGATGCAGATGGAGGACAAGAAACGAAAGGGTATGGTATCAAAATAAGAGACTCGGTCGACCATTAGATACTATCAAATTGCACTTTATCAACCTCGAAGGCACCTCTTTATATCTGTGTGCGGCTCCACTGTCTAACTAGCTTTGTATATAATCACGTACTGAATTGGAACATCATGTGGTACCAAGGCTCCGCCGTCCCATTTGCACTCAATCCCGACGTCGTCCAAGCTATGACCGAGACTGGCATTTTCCTGCTCAACTGCTGCTTATGATTGATGAGAAGCCAAGCAGCCCCTCCACCATTTGGTGTCCCCAGCAAAGCCAATCCATTCTGATTGATCAGTACCCCACCTTTCTTCTTCTGGTTTATGTCGAAAGGCGTACCAGGCCATGAGGGACATGGGCCACCGCACACAGCTTGCAGGATATTCAATGTATCACGATTGACAATGTGTGTCCGGACGACATATTTCAGTTTGTTCACAGAGCTACCGGTTGACTTCGCCATGGCTGCATAATTAAGCCAGACAATATCGGACCATTTCTCAACCGGACAGTGTCGGCCAGAAATGGATACGGGACTTTCATTGTTTTCTGCGATTATCAACCCGGATTTGGGGCTCATAACGTTAATGTAGAAGGCTTGGGTTGCCTATACCAGAACAGTCAGATATATGAGTTATTTCGCCACAGAGCCCCGGCCTGTTTTGCGTCGGAGGAAATGATATTCTCACCTCGTGATCTGTCCTAGTGGTACGACCACCGGCGACAATCTCAGTCTCCCAATCCTCACTCTGTGACCAGATTTGTGGCACCAAATTGCCGTCTTTTCCGTTGTTTGAGCTGATCACAGTGGGTAGACCCATGGCAGACAGGGCCTCTCCTAGAGAAGCCATACTGTCGGGCTCCTTTCCAGCGCCCTTTCCGTAAGGGCGTCTGGTATAGTAGTCCTCTAGTTCATTGATGTTCGTCCAGGGAGACTCGTCACTGAGTTGCCACTTGGCTTTGCACCTGCAATATAACCCATTCCCCTTATTCACTGCCGTCTCAAAGTCAAGTGCGCGCGTTGCCAAGTATCCAGCGACAGCACGGGCGGTCAAATTGTTATCTGGCCATACTTCTGGGGTCACAGGAACAACAAGATCACGCGCATGGATCCGGCTAGGACCAGTGTCCGGAAGACTTTGTAGGATCTGGTGGGCCAGAAGCACGCACAGAAGACAAACAAGGCCCAGAGAGCCTATCCGGGGCAAGAGCTGGGCTTTCATCCTGAGAAAGCTTCGATCCCTTAACAAATGAACCACAGAAGAGATATGAACTCAGATGGAGAAAGAAACGCAAGGAAACATAAGAAATAGCAAGCAAGAAAAGAATGCCCAGCAAGGAGGGAATGTATATGAGCTGGTAAAGAAAACAAGGTGAAGCGAGCGATTGTCCTCAGACAGCGAAAAGAATGAATAGGTGCCGATTGATCCAATCCATTGCACTATCTCCGACTCTAATGTTGATTTAAATACATGTACGCTACGGCCAAAGATCGGTGAGTAGCTTGTACGATGGTCGACTGGCACTCTAATGCGTGATTGTTTTCCCTCCCAAAATATGGGTCGCCTTCCGACTCTCACCCGTAGTCCATTTGTCCCTTCATTTAATCTCCGGTCTACATTTCAGACCCCTCTATGGAGAAATCTGTGGGAGGCTAATGATGGATTTGGATAATGTAGCAGTGGTAGCGTCGCGACTCACGCTTGTTTAGCCACCGCAGCCTACTTCGGCGCTGTACGGTATGCAAACACCGTAGTTGGCGACATTTAGTCGCGTAATGAAATGGCTCCGAGTCAACTAATGCACAGTCGGAAACAGGACAAACTGGGCTTCGTCGTTCCGAATACGGCCGTTGAGCTCTAACGTTATTTATGGTGGATACCTGAATACCAGTCGGAGGTTCATGCTAGCAGTACGGAGTAGAGAGCGTCTAATAGTCTGTGGAGGCTTTTGTATTTAGCGGTGGTCCCTGACCGGCCGTAATTTTTGGTGGGGTTAGTATCACCAACCCCACTGCCATAGCCCTATCAGGCCTTGGCTCCCTCATCTCCAGAGGATGCGGGCCAGAAATTGAACCAGGTTTGGGTTCGGGGATACACGGGTCCTAAGGGTTCAGTGGCGCTTAGCGGGCTTTAGCAGAATTACCCCCTGCCACTACTGTGTACTGACCATACCAGATTGTCCTATCTACACAGAACGGACCTGTCCTGGTCCTGGACTCCTGGTGGAAGGTCTGACCGTTTTGGGAGGTTTCCGATCAATGGCTTGGTTCCTGGCTCGCAAGCGCAAACTCTTCCGGGAATGGCTGCCCCACTAGTATTCCAGTGTATATCCTCGTATATGGGCCTTCCGTAGTTTTGCGCAGTGTATGGAGTCAAAGAAACCGAGAGCTCTCTATGTATTTGGGACCTCTACTGATGGTGACTCCACTAAGGACCTAGCTAACAGATGGTCTTCCCAACCCGAAATCATGCCAATTTCCCGGCCCTTGTTGTGTTGTTCTAGTTGAGCAGCAGGGAAACTATCGCTGACGCGAACTTGCAATGAAAATCTTTGGGTCTCCGATGGCGGTATATAAGTCTCCCTGGCACTGCTGTTGAAGTTACTATATCGATACAATTACAGTCGTTCTAAATTCTTTTGTCACTCATTCGTCGTCTCTCCTTCTGTTTACTCCTTGGTCTTTGTTTAATTCGTCACTCGTTTCTTTTCCCAGTGGGTAGAGGATTTCCTGCCTGCCTGACTCCAAAAATTGTACCCTGAAAAGAATTGCAAATTGCAGCCTTCGACCATGCACTTTATTTGCATCTTTCTAGTCCTTTTATGGGCTCATCGGGTGCATAGCAAGGCTGTCTTTGCTCATTTTATGGTTTCCAACAGCGAAAATTATACGCAAAGTGACTGGGCCAATGACATCACCCTCGCCTTGGAAGCACACATAGACGCATTTGCCATGAACATGGCCTATGCTGATCCTGTTAACAGTGGGGCTCTCTCGGCCGCTTTCACCGTCGCCGATTCCTTGGGCTTTCGACTTTTCTTTTCCTTCGACTACGCGGGCAACGGTCCCTGGCCTGAAGATGAGGTCCTCGACTATATCAACACCTATGCATCCAACAGTGCCTATTATCAATACAACGGCCAGCCACTAGTTTCCACTTTTGAAGGGCCCAATAATTCTGATGACTGGGTAGGCATCAAGAAGGAGACCAATTGCTTTCTCATTCCAGATTGGTCCTCCCTCGGAGCAAAGGCTGCCATGAAAAAAGGGGTCGCGGATGGACTTCTGAGCTGGGCTGCATGGCCATGGGGTCCCCAGGAGATGAACACATACGTGGACGCCTCATACAGAGATTACCTCAGTGGCCTGCCTTACATGATGCCTGTCTCCCCTTGGTTCTACACCAACCTTCCTGGCTATAACAAAAACTGGATGTGGCGCAGCGACAATCTTTGGTATGACCGTTGGCAGGAAGTTTGGTATCTGCAGCCAGAATTCGTGGAGATCTTGACTTGGAATGATTACGGCGAATCTCACTATATCGGTCCCATTTACGAAAAGGCTCTGTCCCCTATGCACATTGGTGAGGCACCCTTCAACTATGTGGAAAATATGCCTCACGATGGCTGGCGTTTGTTCCTGCCATTTGTGATCGACATGTACAAACAAAACGTCACCACCGTCACTCAGGAGGGACTGGTGACATGGTTCCGACCACAGCCTATCGGGGCCTGTGATGGCGGCAATACAACGATTAACACTGCGAGCCAGCTTGAGATAGAATTCGAGCCTGCCAGTGTACTGACCGATGAGATCTTTTTCTCTGCCCTCCTCGGATCCAGTGCCGACATCTCCATCACTATTGGTGGCAGCCCCTTGAGCGGAGTAACATGGATGCACAAGCCCAGTGGTGGAGTGGGCATCTACCATGGCAGAGCAACTTATACTGGCACAGGCGCCGTCGTGGTGACCATCAGTCGCAACGGTGAAACCATTGCCGAGGTCACTGAAGGTTCCATCTCCGCCACATGTAATGACGGCTTTCAAAATTGGAACGCGTGGGTTGGAAGTGCCTCCTCTAGCAATACTATCTCGGCCAAACCTCCCTCCCTCTCCAATGATACTTGTGTCGAAGGCACGGGTACTGGTAATTTTGCCGGACTATGCGAATACTCATGTCAATACGGCTACTGCCCCGTCGGCGCCTGTTACTGCACCAAAATGGGCCCTGCTGCCACCCTTCCCAACGCTACAAACACCATCGGATACCCTGCGGCTGGCGAGGATGCCAATTATAGTGGCTTGTGTAGCTTCGACTGCAATTACGGGTACTGTCCTGACGGTGCGTGCGGCACAGTTGACGTGCCCTTGTCTACTCCCACCAGCTCACCCTTCACCCCCTCCGCTTGTGTGGCAGGTGAAGGAGAGGGTGGCTTGGCTGGCTTGTGTTCGTATGCTTGCAATTATGGCTACTGCCCCATCAACTCGTGCACGTGTACAGCAGAGGGTGTCTTAATTGACGCCCCGGCGGCAAATTCCAGTCTTACGGGGGTACCCGCGGATAATGTTGACTACAACAAGTACCATGGACTGTGCGATTTTGCCTGCAGTCGAGGATACTGCCCAGAGGGAGCCTGTGTTCTGTCCTCTAATGCAGGATCTAGCTCCTCTAGTGTGGGCCATGATTCGGGCTCCTCTTCCTCAAGTACATCGAATGCGACCGTGGTCTACATCGATTCCGGCGTGTGGCTCAATCCAGATGCCTCGTGCGAGATGCCTTGCACCATGGTGCTGCCCGACATTACTCTCACGACGACCACGACTATCACGCGGCCTCCGTATACGACAACAGTGGAAGTCCAGTGGACAACTACCAGTGTGGTGACTCAGGACGACGGCGATATTTCCACTGTCACCAGAACCAGCAAGGTGGCTGAATCTACCGTGGTCTCGCTTCCTCTTATCACCACCACCGGCTTTCCGGTTTCGAACTTGGTACTTCACACGGGTGGTACTTACCTCCCCACGCCGCGACTCCCTCCAACGACGGTGACAATTGACGATGACCCTAACCCCCTTGACGAGCCTGGTGTCACCCATACTCCCAGGAATCGCACGATAATCATCCCCCCATATCCCTGGGATACCTCCGTGTATGGCAGCAGCTCAAGTAGCGACGATGATCTCGTCCTTCCTAGGCCTCCATCGATCGTTATCACCGACGGGCCTACCAGTCCTAAGTGCCCAGGTAAATGCAGCGGCACAGTATGCAACGATCTTTTCTGTAACTGCTCCTGGGACTGTCCGCATACAGGCTACTCTTACGATAGCGATACCAGCTCGGGGACGAACAGCGACGGCGACGGCGACACCAGTGGCGACGGCTCCGATGGTGATTCCGGGAGCTCCTCTGGCAGTAGCACAAACAAGCCAGGATCTGATAACAACGGTGATGACACCAGTAGCTCGGGCTCTTCCAGTGGCAGCAGTGTTAACAACGGCCCGGACCCCAACGCGGGCAACGACGACACAAACGAAAAACAAACCGCGACGGAGACTTCAACCTCATGTACCCGGCAAACCGTCACTGACGCCTGGGTCTCATGTACATCTATCGACTCAACCTCCAGCTCGTGCACAACTACCAGCACGATGGTAGAGGTGGGCTGCTCGGTGACTGCAATGACTACGACCACGGGTGTAGCCGAATCCTGCTACTCGGTGTCCCCAGACGATGACCAGGGCGAAGACGGTGGAGCCTGGCCCGATAGTATTCTCTCCAGCATCAGGAGTTCTGGTTGGCCTGGATTGGCCAGTGCCATGGGTATCACCACAGACACTAGTGCAGGCACACACACCCAGGTGATCTATAGTGGTACGGCATCCGCTCTTACCCGCACCACCGCCACCACCACCACAGCATCCAAGACCTCCACATCTTCCTCCACCAAGAGTGCTCCCACATCCACCAAAACCGCCCTTCCAAAGTATGGCACTTCGTCTGCATGGGCACTCTTCCTTCGCGAAGTCGACTCCTCGTCCGGGGTCACCTACACGTTGCTAGCCCACGAGTACGAGGCTGAAGGTTTCGCCGAGGACCATTGCACAATGGAAGAGACCTGGATGGAGAGCGTCAACTCTGGCAATAAGGAGATCACCAGTTTGACGGGCCTTACAGCTTATGGGGATACGTGCTCAATGACGGCCTCCTATCCCGGGCTTGTCCAGGACGGTGATACGGTCGGCAAGCTCGTCTGCGACAAGTACGCTGACGCAACCTGCGAATACCGTAATCAAGGTGGAACATGCGAGACAGGCCAAATCCTCCAGACATGGATTATGGCTTGCGAGTGGTAAAAATCAGAGTATCATATATAAAATAAACATTTAATTTTTACACACAACTAAACCATGCCCCTTGCTATGTATATGGATCAATGTGTCATAAGTCAAATCGGTGAATTGATTTCCAGTTATCAATTAGATTTCCATGTAGTTATGCAGAGGAAGTACTTGGCCGTTGTGTGAATAGCTGAACAGAACATTCTGAAGCCTACTGCAAGGGTCGCCTAGAAGCCTCAGCTTCCAGATGTTCGTCGCCGGGCTTGATTACTCACCAAGAGCAATTTCTTGAAAGAAACGTTGTTCAGTCTTGAGGAGCGTTCTACAGCAACGAAAGCAGCAAACGAACGAACGAACATGAAGCAAAAGAGTGAGTTGAACTGAGCTATCTAGGAGAGCGAAACAAAGCAACGCGAAGAGGTGCTTTGTGTGGGCGGCCTGAGCGCAGCACGTGACTAGCCTACATGAATGCCTCAACATTTAGGCTCCGTGGAAGGCATAACCGTCGAACTGATTAGTTTTCGCACGCGTCCGACGCACCTGAACGAGTAGGCTACATATGCATTCAATACCTGCTACTTTCAACACTCAGCCGGCAACGTGTACCACTACTAGACTAGCTACGGATGAGCATGTGGAGATAAACATGAATGAGTTGTTCCTTACATTCAGGCACCCGAGCAGGAATATACAGTCGATGGCAGATACTTATATCGGTGTTCCTAGACGATTGGATCCCCCTCCGCTTTGATACCATGCCCATGCATAGTAATATATGCAGCACAATCAAGCCAATTGGAGATGTTCCGTCCTATCTTGGCAGAGGAGAGATTGCGTATACCGTCAGAGGTCGGATTGATAACCTTATTCGGCTCCACAAGATGCTCCCGATCGACATTAACAAGAACTGTGAGGAGGACAAGTTGTTTGTCCACGTGTAGCTTCCATGGTACTCTATGTTGTTGTTGTCAACCCCGCCAAAGCATTAGAGACAATCCGACAGATCAGTTGTCCCCCACTGGAGTCCTCATTGCTAGGGTTGGGGAAGTTACAGCTCCCGCAGAGGACTAATCCATCACGAGGCCATAAACGGCTCCACACTTCCTGAGCAATTATCAAGGATGGTGACGTGGGCGACAGCTTCACGGACCTTCCAGTTTGGACGGCAGGTTAGATAAATAGGCCTGTAGGTACACTCGATGTACCTTGAAGGGCAGCTCCAATTTGAGTCATTCGTGATCGTCTTGTTGTCTCCTCCCAATTACCTGCATAATGGCATCTATTCGACTTCTGTTGGCCTGCCTGCCGCTGGCCTTAGCCACAATCACCGTTTTGGATCCCAGCGACTACGCTGATCTGGCTGCCGACGCAACCGATAATACCTTGGAAGCCGACTACACCACGGACAATGGCGGGCCACAATACCTTCTGTACAATATCACAGGCCCCTACTACTATAGCGACGAGGATGGCGAAATTGACCACCAAACCTTGACGGTGGATGCGAACGATACCAGCGTTCTCGTCGTGACAGAAGGATCGGCAGTTAATGTGTCGTATACTGATGTCACCAAGAAAGGCTACTCAACCTGGCTCAATCAGGCCAGTTTCTTTGGGGTCAATGCGGCCATCAATGTAGCCAACGCCTCGACAGCCTACATTGACCACAGCAACATCACCGTTCACAATGGTGCGGCCAACATCTATGCCTATGGGACCGGGACCACCGTGTACGTGAGCAACACCGACCTGTACAGTTCTGGTCCGGTGTCCCACGGTCTCTATGCGGCCGGCAACGGGACCGTCTATGCCTCCAATCTGCGACACTATTCAGGCGGGAAACGCTCATCCTCCTTCTCGGGTGACAGCCCCGGCGGGTACATCTATGTCACCGATGCCATCGCTCACACAGCCGGGGTTGGCAGCGCCATCTTCTACACTCTTGGTGACAGCTATGGCAAAGATGTTGTTGGAAAGTCCGAGAATGGACCGAGCCTTTTCTCTGACGGAGCGCAAAGCTCTGTCTTCGAAAACGTCGATTTCACCGCTGGCCTTCTGGCAGGGACGGTCATGTTCTCGTCCTCTACGCGCAGCAGCGGGGCATCCCTGTCATTCTCGAACTCCCGACTCACTACACTGGGAGAGGATATGGCAGCGCTATGGTTTGGGAATCTGATTGCATCAGCCACGCTGCATGCGACCGAGCTGAATACCACGTCGGGTATTCTCGTGATTGCCAACGCCTCCCAGATCACTCAATCCTTCGATCACTTCGTCGGCTGGGAAGAGAATTCGAGCATTCAGCCTGCGCAAGCTACAGTGACGGTCACTGAGTCCACACTGAGCGGCGACATCGTGGCCTACAACGGCAGTTCCATCTCTTGGAGCCTGGCTGAATACTCTAGCTGGACGGGAACGGCCTCCACCGGCCGAGGGACTGCATACCTGGCAGTGGCACTCGACAAGACGTCCACCTGGACGCTGACGAAGAATGTCTATCTCCAGAACTTCACCAATGCCGATACCACCAACAGCAACATTGCGAGTCAGGGATACAGTATCTATTACAATGCCTCCTCCTCTGCGAATGCGTGGATCAAGTCCGCAAACACAACCCTCCCTGGTGGTGGGAGTCTGCAATCGTATTAGGAAGGTTACTGGCCGCTGACGGGTGGTTAGTGTGCTTTTGGCGTAGGCACGACAGATCACATTTTGTGATCACAAGGTTTGACAGTTATCACAATTGATGGAAGATGTAGCTAGTGGTGAATAGTCATAAATTTATCAAGGATGTCAGTCTTGGTTATCCAATGAAGTTCAGTTCTCAAGGAAAACGTGTAATAACGTCTGCAGATGCCCGGTGCGGACTGGACGAGAATAGACCTTTAGTTTCAAAGGCAGTCCTTCTGTGTCCCCCTGTGCCTTTTGATATGTTACCTATCTATTACTTGAGTTGTTTCATCGTAAGCCGGAGCTGTAGCTCGGCCCGACGTCCAAACAAGCCGCAGGATTGGGCTAGATTGCAGTGGCGTTGGTTTCCCGACTCTCCAGCCGTACTAATAGACTTCACGTGCCAGTAGCCACGAAACCATATTACGCAAGCTGTGATAATAGACGATTTGAATTTAATCTGGCCGACACATCGTTACCGTCGTGGGCAGCCGACCCCATACAGGTCGCTCCCTGGTGCGTGGGAGTCAGAGGCCGGAAGAAGATCCACGCCGTGCTAAGAGGGCACTCGTGCTGGGGTCTGAACAGCTACCAGAGTAATAAGTAGTTGCCGGCTTGCCCCCCTCTTTTTCAATACGGACAGAAAGGGGGAGGTGACATTGCAAGCCGAAGTGAACTGGCCGCACCCGAGATCTCCCCCACAACCCTATTTTTCTTACCCCGGATTTGGACTCCACATCCCTTGACAGTCCACGTCGATCATTTGGTCTCTGACATCTGCACGAGCCACGAGTCAAGTGAGGGGCCCAGCCCGCAGCTTATAAGGAGCTTGGCCAGGAGGATCTCCTCAGTATCCCCACCCACTACATTACCTACCCGACTATTGTAAGAAGACGACATCACTCCATGGAGATCAGAGACCCTAAATCCTCGGTTGGGACGGTGCAGAAAATTATGGATGAGGATAACCATCCTCATCGTTCGTTGGGCCATGTTCGCCTGCGCCATCATGAAACCAACGAGGTTATTCTGGTCCCTACTCCGTCGGATGACCCAAACGATCCACTACGATGGTATATATAATGCTCGCGCTTGCATATAGTTCGTCGCTGATATCTTCCCCTAGGTCTACCTCGTACAAGATCTACATTGCCATTCTTGTCTCTCTGGCCATGGTGATGTGCAACTTCATGTCCGCCGGTCCGACCGTCGCCATGGTGGATGTCGCGGCCGATTTCAACTCGAGTGTGTCTCGCGCAGCCTACTTTTTCAACAACAGTGCGCTGCTGCAGGGCGTCTCCAACTTGATCTGGGTTCCACTCCTCAATAAGTATGGTCGGCGGCCCATCTACCTATCAGCATACCTGCTCTATTTCTTCATGATTCTGGGAGCCGGGTTGGCAAAGACCTATGCCGGTGAGCTTACCACCCGTACCATCCTGGGTGTCGGTGCAGGGGCAGGAGAGTGTCTGGCCCCGGTCACCATTGCCGATGTCTTCTATCTCCATCAGCGCGGTTATGGCATGGCGTAAGTGAACGATGTAGATCAATATGCAAGCTCTGAAGCTGATTCTTCTCCACTCACTAGAATCTATAACTCCGCTTTGAGCGCGGGTGTCTCCTTCGGCATCATCATCTCTGGCCTGGTGACGATCAATCACTCCTGGCGTGTGATATACTGGGTCGGCTGCGGACTTGTCGGTGCTCTGTGGATTGTGGTTGTCTTCTTCTTCCCCGAGACCGCCTTTCGTCGAACAGATAATGCGGATGATGTTTACAACACGCAGAAGCATGCCGAGCATGTCGAGTCCCGGGGAGAAGAGAGACTTTCCCGCAGACAGAGCTATCTGCAGAGTCTGCGCTTTTGGTCCGGTCACACATACACAGACGAATCCCTATGGCGGATGTTCATCCGACCTTTCGGTCTCATTCTGCTGCCTCCGATCTTCTGGGCGACCATCGTCATGTCCGTCACAATCGGCTTCCTCGTGGCGGTCACATCAAACTTTGCCACTGCTTTTAGCGAAACGTATGGGTTTGCTGCCTGGCAGAGTGGATTATGCTTCATTGCCGGCATGCTGGGCTGTTTCTTCGGTACCTTTGCGGGAGGGCCCTTTTCTGACTGGGTGGCCGATTATCTCACCAAGCGCAACGGTGGTATTCGAGAGCCGGAAATGCGTCTGCCCGCTATTATACCTAGTGTGATCGCCGCTCCATTGGCGCTACTGCTGTATGGCTTTGGCATCGATCGCGCCTGGCACTGGATTGTGCCAACGATTGGTCTTGGATTATGTATATCACCCCCGTCGCACCTATGACATTAACCTTTGCTAATGCAATTACACAGTATCATTTGCCATCAGTCAAGGGACAAATGTCTCGTTCGTGTATTGTGTTGACGCTTACCGACCGGTGGCTGGTGAAGTCGCCGTCACTCAGCTGGCTTTCAAATGTAGGACCCATCCTTCTTTACTCTATGTTGAGGTAACCATGTCACTGACAGCTCAATAAGCTTGCTTTGGGTTCCTGCTATCTTTCTACACCAACCCCTGGATCGCCGAATCTGGCTATGCGGCCGCCTTTGGCGCCATGGCGGGCATCTCGGGGGGCTGTCTGCTGTTCTTCATCCCGTTGTATTTGTGGGGACGGCATATTCGCATGGCATCGATGAAGTGGCCCTTTGTTCAATTTGTGTTCTGGAAGGATGATCGGGAGGTGGGAGAGTAAGGTGCCAAGTTGGAGAAATTTGAGGAGTGAATATGGCCTTCCTTTGCTTCCAGACGGATGAAGCAGTTGTAGCGCCTTCAATCGTGTGTTTGCTTCGACCATTCTTCCCTGAACAATATACTATCATGTCCTACCCCATGGTCTGCGACCATCATAATCAAACCAATCTTCTAATGGACGCTATGCGTTACTTTAAACAGCCAGAAAATCCCTTGCTACGTTTGGAGCTCAGCTTATTCCACGAGCATTATGGATCAGGCCAATCTGTGGATAGATCCCAGTCTTTCTACGCACAAGCCCTCCACCAGGCCCACGCCCCAAATCCCACACATGTAATCCAGTGTCCAAAGGCCTTGGTCTTGAGCGCCTCGCCCCCATTCGCCCAGACAACGAATCCATCGGCAAGTCCAACCAGCGCGCAGACGCCGGCGAAGATGGTAACGGCAGTTTCCTGACCGTAGTACTGCAAAGCAAGCAGTGTCAGACCGTAGCTCGTCTCGCGAATGCCCTTGATGTACATGAGGGGAGAAACTGCGCCGGGTGGAGGGGTGCGTTTGTTGCCATGGGTCGAAGCGGAAGAAGCGGCGGGTTCGAAGGGCAAGCCGAAACGCGGATACTCGGGGCCAGGGCGAGCCAGCGCATGGCAGCCCAGGGCGAGAGTCAGGCTACCCAGGATGTAGGCCGGGAGAGGACTGAAGGTGGTCATGTCGATTGCCGGTTTGGAAAAGGTCACGATCGATGGTATATTTATCGGAGTCTAAAACACTCATCGAGCGGGTCAGTTTGTTTCCACTGCGGGGAGATTATTTGGCCGAGGGGAAAGAGGAATATTGTGGCTGGAATGACACTGAGTGACCCACCTTCGCGCCGGGAAGTGAGCGTTTAATAATCCTCGTGGTAGGCACAACACTCCAACTGTGGACTATGAGGGTTGATTTAGAGCACAGCTGACCGTCAATGGTGAATGCTTGAATCCGGAGGAGATGGAAAAGAAAAGAGAAAGACTTTCGTCACCATGTTGGAGCTGGTGAGACCTAGGCAGTAGTACTTAGTAGGGTAAGTGTACTGGACTGGGATCACAAAGCAGCTGACAGCGCCAGTCCCAGTTAGGATTAGTGCTGATGTCCGGAACAATCATAGGGTTGTGATTGGTGGGTATCGGCGGCGCATCCCGCTCTCCTGCCTGTAGGCCTCAGGCACGCAGAACAATCACTCCCTTTCCAACACCGCTTCAACATACTATTATTCCTACATCAGTGAAGCCAATGATGCACGAAAATTGTAGCCGCTGATATATTGCCAAGCTCCAACCAGCTTCACTGTCTCGACCATTGAAGTGTGAGAAGTTTGAGAACTCCTCCTTCTAGGAGCCAGCCCTACTAACAATAGCATATATATCGAGCGTTACACTATACTAGCTACCAAGCACAAGGCTAGCAGCCAGCATCAACTGCCTGGTAGCGGTCGTAGCAATCATTTTCATAAACACCGTATCTTTTCTTATTCAATATTGGTTACTATAGGATTGATTGCCGGATTCCTCGATGCTGTTTGAAGTTACTACCACTACTTCTACTTTGGTACAACCCGTATCCGGGATAACCAAATCCGGAACGAGATCGGGGAGCCGAGGCAGACATCACGTGCTCAAGTGACATTCCTTTCCCCATTTTGGCTGGTTGTTACAAAGTACTTAGTACTCGTTCGTACTAATTTACGCATCTACGGTGAAGATTTTCATCATGTTGGAGATCTGGGGATCGGAGATCCCATTTTCATTTCATTAAGTACAATATGATCGCAAATAACCATCAATCTTGATAACAATACTAACAACAAACAGTTTAACGCCTGAGTCATATCACTCCATCACGGAAGAAATATGAATATGTCTTCCAAAAAGAAAGAGGAAGTCTTCACTGCACATCCACACGCGTCACCATCACCACATCCGTCTCCACCTTGGGCAACTTGATGATCAACACTCCGTTTTCCATCTCAGCCGTGATGCCTTCGACATGCACCTCCACGGGCTGGAACACACTGCCCAACCGCACCTGGCGATCGAAAGTCCCCACGCGACGTTCATCCAAGGCCAATGTCTTCAGCAATTCCTCATCGCCAGGGCGCTCAATCGTTCCGCTGACATTCAGCTCGAACTTCTTCGGGTCCCACTTTACTTCCACCGCTTCCTTCTTCGCCCCGGGCAGCGAAACATGCACTATAAAGGCCTCGGTAGTGTCGAATACATCCACCTCGGGGTGGAAAAAGTCGCCGCGCTTGTGATGCTTACCGTGACGATGATGGCCGAACTCCTTGAATCCAAATGGGCCAAAGCCACGGTGCGGTCCGCCGCGACCACCATGCTTGAAGCCACCGCGCATGTGTCGACCCCCGTAGGGTCCAAACCGACCATGCGGCCCATGGCCGAAGCCGCCATGGGGGCCAAATCCTGCGTGGGGTTCCTGAAACTCAGCCCCCCAAGCTCCAAATGCTCCGGGATGAGGGGGGTGGTCGAATTTTCCCCATGGACCGCGCCCGTGGCGACCGTGACGCTTGCATTTCCGGGGCTCATCATGGTTTTCCTCGTCGGAGGAGGAAGAGGAGGGTTCGTCATCTTCGGCAGTCTCGGTCTGGGTAGGTTCTTCGTCTTCAGTCACAGGCTCTCCGCGGCGGTGGCGGCGGTGGTGAGGGCCATGGCGGCCACGATGGGGCAGATCAAAGTCTCCAGCACCAGCAAAGTGTTCGCCATGTGGCATGTGGTTGTGGTTGTGACCGGCGAAGAAGGGGTGAGCAAAGCTTGGTTCTTCTATGCTGGCGACGACTTCCCAATAGGGAGGGAGTTGATTGAGATCACGGATGTTGGCCATGTTGATTCTTGTGTGAAACTTGTTGTGGTTTGGGTTCGTATGATGATATGAGTTTTTAGCTAAAACTGGAGTGTCGGAATGTGTAAAGAGGAGGAGAAGGAATGATGAGAGGGTATAGAATGAGGGATTGGAATAATTGTAGTGATGAAGGGAACGTTATCAAGGTAAGCTGTCCGCCTTTATATAGATCCTGTTTCAGGCATCCATAATAGCTACTCTACATGATCTACGCCACAGACTTTGATAGTCGTCGTAATCCTTCCTCGATTGGCGTCGCCACAGTCCGGAGATTAGCATATGCCGACTCGGATATCCTAATGCCCTTCGGGCTTTTCCCAATACGTCACCGCTACTAACCCGATAGAGTATGTGCTGATGAGTCATTATCGGCTTTGCGGAGCTGGTTGCCCATTTAAGCAGCCGAAGCTTTAAGTCCGACTGTGAATTGCTGCGCCACAGCCACAGCCACAGCCTTATCCCCGCAGCCCGAGTCTCGCGGCCTCTGCCGGTGGCGCTTCATGTGCAACACTGCAAAGGATTGAAGCTCATAATGGCTCCATTGGACCAAACCTTGCTTTTTGCCCCATGAGTCATGAGCTACACAGGTGTTTTATGTTAAATCAAGCATCTGACGCTGCGGTTCTCAACGTGGCGCCGTCGAGACCACTCTCTTCGGGTGGTTCCTCTCCGACTAGTCGTCGGACTAGGCTACCACCCCAACCCTACCATGGTTGATGGGGCCTTCAGCCTTATCGGTGGTTCTGTTCGGGCTGTTCGGGTCCCGAGGGGCCGGTCAGTCATCTTTGCATTGTCATATTTTGCAGAACAGCTATGCGCTCTGGTGTCAGGACATACTTTCGATATGGCCTGTTAGTTACAAACAATGTAAGTAAGAGCAAGCCAGTTTGACCCATTGAGCGACCGGCTCAGGGATTGTGACCAGCGATTTACGCTTCAATTATTACTTATTGAAGCTGTCGGCAAAGGTAAAATGTGTTGGCTACACTGCAAATCGAGCAGGGTGGGCTTGGTATTGAGAACGTCGTATACGATGTCTCTGACCCTCAATAACGATAAGGTATGTGGGTAAGTAGTGATCATTTTGAGGATGACAGTCCTCATTAATTAAAGCAAAGTACGAAACTATAGTCATCCAATAGGCTACAACTTTTCCCTTGGTATGGACACCATATCAACCCTGGCAATTTATACTGTCCCCAACCAATTTCCATATTTACGTCTACGACTGTATCCACTAGGGTGAGAGAGAGGATAAGCTAGGATTCTTCAGTCATTGAGTAGTACTAATACGCTATCTTGCATGACGTGCGAGTAAGCACTTAGCCCAAAGTGGATGTGCCAATGATGCCAGAGAGATAACCAGCTCACATGAAACTGCTGCCTATCAGTGTAGGTTATGATAATCACATTTCTCGCAAACAGATTCAGGTGGTGAGATATTCTTGGTTCTATCAATTATATTGTCCTCCACCGATACCAGGACGATCGAAAAAGCCACAGAGAGCATGGATGAATGGAACGTTCTAACTGCAACGGCAACGCAGCTTAGCCAGTTGCTGTATCGGGGCGACACTACTAGTGTGGATATCGTCAAGGCCTACCTCGCTCAAATCGACCGGCACAATAGAGCTGGCCTGAACCTGCATGCAATAATCTCCGTCAATGCCGAAGCTGCTCTTGCTCAAGCAACAGCCCGCGACGCCGAAAAATCGCAGGGCAAGACCCACAGTCCACTTCATGGAATTCCGATTATCATAAAAGATGCGATCATCACGTCCGAGTCCCTAGGTTTACCTACCACGGTCGGCGCCGCTGCGTTCAAAGACACATATGGACGGAAGAACGCATGCATCATAGATATACTCCTAGACCACGGCGTGATCATCCTCGCCAAAGCCAGTCTAACGGAATTCTGCGGCCTGAAGGCGACCTGCATGACCGCCGGTTGGTCAGCAGCAAATGGACAAACTCAGTCAGCTTATATCAAGGGTGGTTTTCGATCGGACGATCTGTTTATCGGTCGCTCTGGACCGGGAGGCTCCTCGTCCGGGTCTGCAGTGGGAGTTTCAGCCGGCTTTGTGCCGTTATCGCTGGGGACGGAAACTTCGGGTTCAGTCTGCATGCCGGCAAATCGGGCGGGATTGTACTCTATCACTGCCACTCGCGGGAGTGTCCCAATGGACGGAATTTTTCGCTTAAGCAAAGACTTTGATAAGTTGGGTGCTATAGCCAAGTGTCCCGAAGACCTGGGTCTGTTGATGCCACTGCTCAATGGCACGCGCTTGGTGTCTGCAAAGTGGAGCCACGTCTCGGTCGGATTTGTTAATCCAATTGTATGGGATGCGTTTGGATTCCAGAAGACCCAGGACAAATATGTGGAAAGTCAAATTGTGAGTCCCCTTTTACTCTACGGTTCAGGCTGGCCATACCTGATGCTTGATAGCTCGATAGGTACGAATGGGCAAGAGCGCAAATAACTCTCCGAGGAGGCCGGGTTGTCTACCCCGTAGATTTGCCGACAATGGAGGGCCTTCGATTTGAAGGCAAAAGCGTAAACTATACCGTTGCATGTACGCTTATCGCCCCCCACGAATGGTTTTCTATTATGACTCACGAGTATTACAGTTCATGAATTTCCAAGGCTATTTGAAGAGTATTGCTCGCTCCTAGTAGACCCCAAGGTCACATCAGTTCCAGAATTGATCCAATACAACGGAGAACATGCATCTTCTGCCATGCCGCAGCGTAAGTAATCTCACCACATCTTTGAAAGTCCGAATACTCATATCTCGTAGCACATACGGATCAAAATGACCTCGAGGAGACCCTCAAATCAACATTGACAGAAGAGAAAGCTACGGCAGCCAAGGCCTACGCTCAACACTTGGCCGGTCCCGACGGCATCGATGCGACACTGCGGGAAAATCATATCAACCTGATAATTGGGCCAGGTGATTGTGCAATTTGTGCAGTGGCGGCTCTTGCAGGCTATCCCACTGCCATGGTTCCACTTGATCGCTTGGAAGGCCCTGGTGGGCTGGGCCAGCCTCAGGGGCTAATGCTGATAACCAGTGCGGGTGGTGAAGCACAGATCTTGGCATTCATGCAATTGTGGAAACAGGTTGTGGGTGATTGGAAAGTCCCCTCTTTACTGCTCTAATGGGAAGTATTGGGACCAAGCCCGTCTTGTTCGTCTGACCTTTCTTATGTGCTGTTCTGGATTGGTCATCATCAACTTATCGAGGGTCGTATGGAGACGATAGAAAAGCGGCTTTTTGGTAAAACTTGAAGAGTAAAGCAATCCCAAATATTGTATGATATCATGGTGCTATTCGCATAGGGATATTATAAAGGGCCATGAGAGCTATCGATCCTCTACCTCCACTGTAATGTCAACCGTCATTAACACTCCGCCCCCCTTCTCTCCATCAGTCAAACGCTTCGTGCTATCACTGAAGCTCGACCTTTTGATGGTCGACTTCCTCTTCACAGACACAACCGAGTCAATCGTCGCCAATTCTTCTGTGGGCCCTTTCCCTTTACTTCCATGACTTCCAAGTGTAGAATTATGTCCGTATGGATGAGTATGTTTCAGCTCGACCTCATCGGGCAGTCTGGTTGTGATTAGGCCGGAATGTAAGCCCGCAAAAATATGGTACAGCGTGGGTAGGCAGACGATGGTGACGGTTGAGCAAGTCATGGCTTGTTGGCAGATCATGGGATTAACGACGGTCCCTAGATTCGAGGTAAATTCAGTATGAGTGGGTGGAAAGGAAGAGGACGGTACTAACATGTTATATCTGTCGAAAGAAGGTATGATGGTAGAAGGGCAAGGTATGCAATGGCCAGTGCTACTACACTGTACCGTTGGTCAGTGGCTTATAATTCCTAGAGATTGGATGGATGGGCAAGGTACATTATGCGCGCTGAGAAAGCAGCTAGAATCTTCACCCTTGTCGTGAGTGTCAATTGGACATTGCGCATCATAAAGAATGGAATGACCACGATGACAAGTTCTGTTATTATGTGTATTATCGAGATAGGATAGAGAATCGAGCCCTTATGTACAGTCAGAACACACACATCCATAAGTTTTTTATAGTATGCATACCTTCCCAACACAGTGAGAGGAGCTATAGAGCCAAGGGTCAGGCATCTTGCATTGGAATGCAACTCCAAAGACGGCGAAAATGGTCCAGGCCGCTACAAGGCCGACGGTGATGCGACAAGTCTGGCGGATGCCGCGATGGGGAGTCAATTTCCAGACGAGCAGCGTGGTAGAAATTTCGGATAATGAGAGGACAATGACATGGAGAAGCTGCGCAGCGTAGAGGTACTACATCACAGGTTCAATTTCGGTGACTGCTCGTTGGAAATGCTATGGAAAGAACTAACCTTGCTAGCTGTCTGGATGGCTGTGTCACTAAGACTGTCAATATGTCGACCTATCCCACTGTCAACCCCTTTTTGTATCACTATCACCTCGACAACTAGTAGCGCCTAAGTACAATGACTGGTTAGAGGATTCTGTGCTCCGTGGGCCGTTAACCACCCACCAGAGCTAGCCATACGGGTGTATGGACAGCAGACCGACGCTGTTTGAAGTAGAGCACCGAGCATAGCTTTGCTGCCACAAAGATAATGGCGACAATCAAAAGTGCAACAGATACGAGAGTTATGAGTGGACCATGATTGTCATCTGAGAGTGTCTCGAAGGGAGCTTCGGTCTCAGCCATGATCACGGTGATGGAAGGACATAATCAAATAATCAACAGGTTAGAGACGCAGTCGGATGACAGAGCGGATTATAGCGAAAGTAAAATTTCGAGAAGAGGATATCTGTTTATTGGCGCAGTAATCGGAGTATGCTTGGCTACCGGGATCATAATCCCTGTCGTGCTGCTCGGCGTGTAAACGAGGTGGACGAGAACTCATGTCGCCGGTTCAATACTAGTCCCCTGGAGCCAGGCACCAACAATTGATCATACCATCGCCCTGTGTTCGATGTTGCGGAAAGACTTTCCATTGGATATTACGTTTTATTGCCACTGTCGATATGACTAGCACTTTCAAACTTTACGATTGTGGCCAAGGAGCCTGGCTGCTATCTATGATCCAGCCCTAGTAATGGCCCTGGAAAGTATGGATTTTCCCCCGAGATTGCTCCGCTGAAGCTAGCTAATTATTTTCTCGCAACGGATGCACTCATTCTAGGCGCAATTTATGCTGTGGGGGATCAGTGGTGGATTCTCGCGGTGGTCCGAGCCCGGAGATGCTGCTAATGCACCCTAAATGCCTTCCGTGCCGTTAGTCCCATTAACCGGCGTCGAAAACCCATGTCACTCAATCTAAACGGCGGGGTCGCCCTCATTTATTTTGATGTTCTTGTCCATTGTTTGCTGAGAATGTTATTTCGCTCAAACGACAGTTGCAGATGGTCGCATGCCGCGTCACCAGAATCGGCCAGAGTGTCTGCAAAGACGCAGCGCCATCATTCCACTTCCAGACAATGTCCGGACGGTTCCCTGAATCTGGCCTGCATGGTATCCCTGCATTTATTTGAGCCTGCCCCGAAGTCGGACGCCCAAAGTTCCGAAATTTTTTTCCAGTCTTTTTGGTGTCATTCATCCCTATCGAGAGGAAATTGCATTTTGGGCGATTCTTCCATCAGCACCGCCACTTCATGCACTCTTTTCTGCAACCTGATATCATTGACACTGCTTGTATAAGATGCTAGATGAGGAGGTTGAAATGAAAAGCGGCAGTGCCGTCCGATCCACGGTTGCTGATGGAAGCCCGCGTGGTGCTGCAAGCAGCAGCGTCGAGTACCGTCAGCGACAGAAGCTAGACGTATATGATTGCCCTCATCTGAATCACACCCCAGTTTGCGCATGCTAACCTGGTTCTTTCCAGCGATACTTGAACTTCTTCTCCTCTCTGGCTTTCTCTGCGACTCTTCTGGCGTCGTGGGAATCGGCTGGAGGCAGCTTGCAGGCCGGTCTTTTTAACGGAGGTCCTGCTGCCATTGTGTATGGCATTATCATCAGTGGTGTGGGGAATCTGGCAATCGCCACTTCACTTGCTGAACTCGCATCAGTGTATGTAGCTCCTGTTAACTAAAGAGTTGTTTCAAGAAAATATTGCTGATCAAACAATTCGATTCTCCAGGCACCCGACGGCTGGGGCACAGTATCACTGGAGCTACGTTCTGGCACCACGCTACCGGCGCTTCATCAGTTTCTTCCAAGGTTAGACCTTCACAGTAAAGTCCGTATTGTGGCTGGACATAATGAACTGACTAATCGTGTATCTTTACAGGCTGGGTAACCGTATGTTTGTTGATCCCTCGAGCACTCTACCCTTTCTAACTACACCCAGTTCTTCTCATGGGCTGCTCTGGTCTGCATCTCGCCCTATTTCATCGGCACCGAAATCGAAGGAATGGCTATTCTCGCCTATCCAGACTATGATGCAAAACGGTGGCAGGGAACTCTGCTCATGTGGGCAGTAGTCCTAATCCCGATCGTCATCAATATCTTTGCCCGGCGCCTGCTCTCCATAATCGAAGTCGCAGCTGGGGTGATGCACGTTGTCTTCCTCCCCGTGATGATTGCGACATTTGTTATTCTGGCCCCGCGCAACTCCAATGCTTTCGTCTGGGATACTTTTGTGAGTGGCCTCAGTGGCTGGGAAAACCCAGGAGTCGTGTATTCCGTGGGACTATTGGGCGTCATCACCCCCTTGAGTGGTACCTCTACTCCGCCCTGACCATACTACGAACCAGCTAACCAATCTTTTAGGAGTCGACGGCATCATCCACATGTCGGAGGAAGTGAAGAACGCTAAAGTCGTTATCCCCCGGTCAATGATCTACGGCACCATAATCAACTCTATCATGGCATTTGGCTACCTCATCGCCGTCCTTTACTGCATGGGCGACTACACCGCTGCCCTCACGAGCCCGACAGGGTACCCCATTATTACCATCGCCTACCAAGCTACCGGCTCCAAAGCGGCCACATACGTGCTCATGGCCATGGGCATGCTTCCGGGTTGGATTGCGTTGTTCAATGGTCTTGCTTCTGTCACCCGACTTACGTGGGCCTTTGCACGAGACAACGGGCTTCCATTTTCTGATTTCTTCGTCAAGGTTGATCCACGATTCAAGATCCCGATTCGGGCATTGTTCCTTGTCACAACATTGGTTATTCTTCTCTCCTTTATTCAGATCGGGTCATCGGCCGCCTTCAACGCTATTCTCTCCTTGAGTACGTTAGGATTATACATCTCATATCTGATCCCATTGGTTCTTCTGGTGTGGAAACGGTTCACCGCACCGAAGGACATTCCACAGGGGACATTCTCTCTAGGAAAGTGGGGTCTGCCCATCAATCTGGTAGCCATCCTTTTCGCTACCTACTTCTCCATCTTTTTACCCTTTCCGTCTGAGGTGCCGATCACTGGGGAGACCATGAATTACGCTGGGCCGGTGTTGGGCTTTGTGATGCTGTTTGCCATTGGGGACTGGCTGGTGCGAGGCCGCCATAAGTGGAATGGCCCAACAATGGCGTATTCGCGAGAGTGAAGGGGTTCCCACTGGTTTGGATATAAAGGTGTCGAGGTCATGAGGAGGCAGTTGCATAGTCATGCTCATCACACAGTCGATACAGATTGTACTCAATGTATATTTATCCACACACTCCTTTTCAAAAATATATTATTTGTGACAATTATAGGAAGTCTACTTCAGCACGACTGTTTCACGACCTAGAACCACTAACAAGCAGTTATCCTAGCCAATGCGTATGTAAAAGTTGAGGTTGGGAAAATTACTTGGTTGGAAATACCGCCCCATTTTGGCATTGGGTACTGTACTTCAAGATTAGTTTCAGCCATATCCGACCAGCCCAGCAAACCTTCAGCTTGCAAGGCGTACATCTTTTGTATTACAGTTTTCGCTCATAAGACCAGACTCTCGCTTAAACCTTTATCCAATCCTCGATGGTCTAACGGTCATGATTTCCGCTTGTCAATCCCTTTCGGGATCAAGCGCGGGAGACCTGGGTTCGACTCCCAGTCGGGGAGATTTCTCTTTTTTTTTTTTTTTTTTCTTCTTCGGCAGCAAAAACTTACTGCGACCACTAATTTTAGCACTTTATCTTGATTCTGCTTTTCTTCTCTATTCTTTTGTTGTGGGGGCTCACAGATTAGGCTGTGTAGGTATAACCGTCTTGATCGGTGCCCGGTTTGCTATATATGACCTATCTCCTTCACATAATGGGACGAAATGACTTCATTTGGCTGATCTGCAACTGAACCGAGTTATTGGGTTTATTCGGATCTGCCATTTATAAACATTTTATATCTAATGATTGATGAACTTTCCACTGCCCATTAAGTATTCATAATGTACCACCCCGCTTGGACGCACCCGTCATCTGAAGTGTCATCCTTCGACGTCCAGATAGCTCTGTCGCTTGAAGGTAGGAAGCTGCAGCACCCTTTCAACCCCGGCAGAGGTTCGGAGCCGGCGGCTGTACATCCCCGTGTGGCTACAATTTGGATGGTCAGATTTGCAGTAGAACAGCCCAGACTTGTTCGGGTACAGAGTTTGATCTTGGTGGGGAACAAAGAGACCCTCGTATTCGAGACCGGGTCACTGAGGATTAAGCTCAAACAAGCATTTTGTTCGAAATAATTAAGCTTCGCTCGGCAGCGATGCGGAGAATCTGGCTGGACTCCTTCTCTGACTCGTAATGAGCATCGTATCCCAGCCCAATCCACACACTCAGCAGCCATGGTCGTCTGCTGGGATTATGGTATATTTGAGATCCCCTCCCCTAGTTTGTCCAGCTGCAAAATCCCGCGAAAGCACTGCAAAAGGATAAATATCCCACTACTGAAAATTGCCATCAAAACCACGTCATCAGAATGCCTTTCGGTACCTTCGAGCTCACTGGGGATGCCATCCCTCAATACGCACCACCATATCCCACCGGAGACTGCGACTTCACCGGTTCCACCATCCTAGTCGTAACCTACCGTACGACCGCACACAGCGTCGCTCCCTTCGTTCCCAGCATGCTTGAACTGGAGGACGAGCCCCTCATCACCGTCCGCCTCCTCCGACACAGCATGACTTCCTTCGGCCCATACAACGAGTACACCCATGGCGTGGACGTGCGCTACCGCGGAGAGAAATATGAATACTTCCTCTCCCTGATCCTCGACAACGAGTCACCCGTCCTAGCTGGCCGAGAGCAATACGGCTTTCCAAAGAAGTTCGGCACAGTGGAGTTCAACCCGTCTGAGCCATGTGGGACCCGAGTGATGCGCGGACATGTCGAGCATCCTCCACACCAGAAGATCCTACAGATGAACTATAGTCCTGTTCGGAAGCAGGCAGTCCCGGATGTGGGGATGACGGTCGAAACACGCTGCATGAATCTACGTGTGCTGCCTTCGCCGATTGCGGGACAGCCTCCGTCTGTGAGGGAGTTGATGCCTCTGGCACTTAAGATCACGGCGAAGGAGATTTGGGAGGGTGAGGGTTCAGTCTCGTTCCCCGAGCCGTCAGAGGTGGATCCGATGCATCGGATTGAGATTATGCGGTATGAAAGTGCGCATTTCCTGCGGGAGGCTAATCTCTGGCTCGGTCCGACGGGGGATGTTTACTCTGTTTAGGAATCGCATGCTACTTATTTATGTGGGTAGGGTGAAGCCGGATCGACACCAGGCATCTCTGGTTCCTTTTTCCGATGCAAACCCTGTTTAATAGCCCGCCAGAAGGTATCCAGTGTGCTATCATCAATGTATAACACTCCCAGCTATGTTTTTTAAATTGAGTACGGACAGAAGTCTCTTTGGCAATGTAACGAGATGCATAGATCAGTGCGTCTACATTTGTAGGCTGAGTAAAGCCCTCTAGTGTGGCTGGTTTCTAAGGGCGAGCTACCAAATCCGTGATTTGTTGCATGGTAGTTCTTTCAATTGATATTAAGCGTTGACAAAATGCTGCGGGTTTATTTTTTATAGCCCCCTTCAAGGGATAGGAGCATAGTAGCTAAACTTGCCAGTAGGGTCATACTTGGCCTTCAAAGACCGCAGACGCTGCTGACGCCATCCCTCGCTGCCATACAGCTGCTGGGGCGTCTCATCGCCATGGGCATAGTTGACATACGCGCGGATATCCTCGCGATCAGTACCAGCAAAGAGAATGTTGCGCAGCTCCTGGCCCAAGTTAGCCCCGCGGCGATCAAGCTCGGCGCCGTCAGGGAAGTAGTTGATCATGGGAGCAGCCAGCACGTTCTCATTACGGAAGGCGAAAGCGCTCGACCGGCTGTCGATATCGTGGACACCGCCAACAGAGTATCCCTCGAACATGAAGATGGAGTTGTTGAACGCCGAGGAGCCGCGGGTGGCATTGGCGTAGACGTCCCATGCCGTCTGCTGGGCAGTGACGTTGTACGTTTCGAGGTAGATCGGGTAACGGGGGTTGGCCATGCCCATCTTCTGGCAGGGTGCGGAGTCAACAGCAACCTCGGTCCATGCGGCGAGATCCTTGTATGTGCCGTTGTTGGGCGACACGGAAATGGGTCCGATCTTGCGGAAAGGCGCGGTGTAGACGGAATCGACGGTTTTCACTCCCTCCTGGATGATATAGAAGATGATGACCGGGTTGTTGGGATCGGCATCTGCATTGTTCATCCAGTAGGACCAGTTAATCACGCCAGCGGCCTGGGTGCCGTTCTTGATCAGGTAGTCATTGGCAGCCTGGTAGACCTCGGCAACCTTGTCGCCACTGAATGTCAGCGTTTCGATGGCCCAATCGCTGTATTCAATGTCATAGACCTTCATAGTGAGGGAAGTGACGATGCCAAAGTTGTGGCCTGCGCCCTTAACAGCCCACCAGAGGTCCGAGTTGGCGTCGATGTAAGTCAGGGTGCCGTTAGCCAAGACGATATTCATCGAGACAAACTGATCCAAAACGAGGCCGTGGTGGCCTTGGAGCCAACCATGTCCACCACCAAGAGCAGGACCGACAAGACTGACACATTCGCACGTTCCAGTCACAGTCTGCTTTCCTGCGGCCCAAAGCTGATCGGTGACCTCCTTGGACATGGTGCCACCTCCGATCGTCGCGGTCTTGCCATCAGCTGCAACCTCGACACTGCTCAGCTGGCCCATGTAGATAGCGATGCCATGAGTCATTTCGCCGAGGGAGATGAGTGCACCGTGCACACCATTGTAGGTCAGGAAGGGAACATCCTTCTGATTGGCGAATTTCACCTGCAGGATCAATTAGCAACTCCTTAAGTCACATTATTAGAAATATGAAAGGCACAGGGGAAAATAAGAAGGGGGGAGATAGGCAAATCAAGGGATGGATTGGAAGATTGGAGACATACAATTTCGGCGACATCATTTTCGGTGCCAGGAACCACGACAACATTAACCTCGGGTTCATCGAGAACGGACCACCGCGTGGTGGCATTTGTGAATCCACTCGAGCCCGGGAAATAGACCTGGGAGGTGTTGGACAGTCTACCCGATAGAGTCTTGAGGTCACTTTCCCAGCTGGAGGAGCGATGGATTTGCTGTGAGACCGTGGCGAATGCCCAGGCGGCGACGGCCGTGAGCACCTCCATCTTGAGTCGAAACATGGCGCCAGAGAGAGAGAGTTCCCGATCGGCAATTGAGATGCGGTGGGAATAAAAAGAAAAACGATGCAAAAAGCAAAAATAAGAACAAGGGGACCTGGCAAGATGACTGGCCACGCGACCGCCCTTCTGCTGCACGTCGGAGGACCTGGGGAATCCTTGTCAGATGGACTGACCCTAACCCAGCAATTGGGGCACCTCGTTTATTTCTAGCATTCCTTCGCCATGCGAGATTACGGAGCACACTAATCTGACTTTGCCGTTACTCTGCAAAGTGAGACAAGCGTCATATGATACCCAGGGTGTAGCTCCACTCGATCGCTGTTTTGCGATTTTCCGATCACAAGTTATGCAGCACCAAAGAGCGCCGCGTGCGGTCCCTGTGCAGTCTCTCGGGCCATCAGCGCTCGCTTGGGGAACCGGTCGGTCCATCCCGTCCAATCTGTTTGGTGTTCAATTGAGTACGTGAGGGTAATATGTGGGTCGAGGCAGCGTCGGGGATCGCGGGAAAGCTGGAAGGTCGGAGGGACTAACTCTCTCTAGGGCTTACGGGTGGGCCCAAATAGACTCTGGGGTGGAGCAGGTCAATATATTCACGCTCCAACTTATTAAAAGAATCGGCCGGTCGCCGTTCAAGAAACCATACCCCCTGGAGTCTCTTGATGTCAATTGGGCAGCGAGAATGTTCGGAGTAGGAAGGAAGCCTGGCAAACCTTACTTTCGCTGCCAAGGCTCTCCTTTGTGGGAGTAAAAAATTTCAATGGCTGCAGAACTCACTTTTCTGCCTGGGCTACAGGAGGTCTCGCTGCATTTTCGGTCGGGGTGGTAAGAGGTGTGAACTGTTCCGGGTATTGCAACTACGCCTGCCTGCATTGGAGGGCGGAGCCCGCCTGTTCAAGATATGTGGACAGTCATCGATTCGAGGGATGAGGCATCAGAAGCAGCCTACAACAGCAATGTCCAGCTATGGACCCTCTACGGAATCGGCTGTGTGGTGACGTTACTTAGGACATATTCACAATGCAAAGACCTGGGCTGGAGAAGATTGCGCCTTGACGATTATCTGATATGGGTTGCTATTGTAGGCACCAAAGCTGACTATTTTTTCTTATTTGTATCTGGACCAATGCTAATACACTCGCTCTCTGTAGGTATTTTACACTGCGCAAGTGGCATTGGCGTATAGTGTCGGAAATGCAGCCCACGGGCTCGCAAACAACAGCATGACAGAGGCCCAGAGAGCTGCACTGGCTCCAGACAGTACGGAATATCGGGAAAGGTCAGTTGTTTCGTACCGATTAAGTGACTGGACGTTGACAGAGGTGGTCAACAGGATAATTGGCTCCAAGATACAAATAGCCGGTTGGGCCACATATACAGCGTTGATAAGCTCGCTCAAGTTGTCAATGCTAGTGTTCTATACCCGACTTATGGTAAGGCTATCGATGATCATCCATGATTCAAAGGATAGCTGACCCGGTTACAGGATGGTCTCGGCCGTCGTTATCGCGTGCCAATATGGATAGGATTCGCCCTTGTTATCGGGAGCTTCATCGCCTGCATGATCACGATTCTTGCGGCATGCCGGCCCTTCAACAAGAATTGGCAGATCTATCCTGACCCCGGCAGTAAGTTCGTGCCCCAAGATCCTAGATCCGGATTTTTGCTCATGGCTACTTTATTAGATTCCTGTCAACCTGCCATTTCCAAGCCGGTGATCGCCGCAACCTTTGCAGCAAATCTCGCCACAGATCCATATCTCGTTTTGATACCAATTCCCATGCTTTGGAAATCCAGTCTCAAGCTCATGAAAAAAATTGCGGTGACAATAGTACTTGGCGCGGGGATATTTATCTTGGTGTGTGCGACAATCAAGAGTGTTTTCCTGTTGGTGGTAAGGCATTAGCCGCATCCTTCGCTTGACATACATGCAGAGTTGTGGCTCATTTCTTCCACAGGAACCCAATAACGGAGCATCGATAGCAGACGAATGGGGCACACGAGAGACATTTGTTGCCGTGATCACAACGAATCTCCCGATGGTTTTCCACCTGTTCCGAACCTGGCTAGCCCGGGGCTTTGGCAGCGCCTTTCAATCATCTCAGCGAACCTACCAGCTCCCGTCAGGAGGATTCCAGAACACCGGTGGCGGGACGACTCGGAAACGAGGGCGGGGAGGCACCAGCAGCCGGGATCCGATTACTGTCGGCTTGACATTCACCGAGAGTGAAGAACGGATGATGCAGGACATTAAGCTGCAGACGCTGGAACCACATGGAGGACCCACAGCTGGTGCTATTATGGTCTCGAACCAGATCGAAGTCACCCATCAGACGCGAAATAGTCATGCCAGGGAACCACCTGCACCGGGGGAAGTGGTAAATTGGTAGCATTCGGACCGTCAACCGAGAATTCCACACCTATTTTGCTTTGAAAATAAGTTCGGAAATGCGTAATCTTCAGTACAAGCGGGGTGCTCTTAATTAAGCAGAAGAGACTGACTGGTGAGGATTTTTGGCCCTAGTGACGCCGGCGTCGGCGGACTTGCAGGCCACTAGCGGATGAACTCCGGTTTAGCCTCGGAAATGATATCCCGCGGATTCCAATAATCACTTTCCCCTTGTATCCGCACAGTCCAGAACAGCGCACCGCCAGAAAGTGGCAGGACGCACTTTCTTGAAACGGTACTGCGCTCGGTAAAGGGGCTTTATGGTCGTAATGTCGAACAAGCCTTGAGACTGCCTTGTACGCCTGTTGTTCAGAGTGGGCTAAAACATCCCAGGCAACCAGCATGAAATATCCCCAAAGCAACTAGTAGAGCAAAGGACGATTAGGCTTCTCGAGTCAAGGAGAGTTGTAAGCTGTAACAACAACAGGAGTCCCACCTTACTGTTGGCTGAATGGTTAAGTCTGGAAAATAGTGAAGAAATAATAAACTCTAGACTTTTCTTTAAAACGAGCAATGTTCTAGAAGACAGGCTAATCTAAAACACGCTTGATAACAAAGCTTCTGTTTATTCATACATGGAGTGTTATTCACACATTGAACTCGGTATACTGAAAAAGACAGATCTTGTCTATAGTTCTAAGCTCTTACTGGAACTTCATGCAGTCTAATGATTGGCCACTGGGAACAATGGGGACCATTTCTGTCTCCGCGATTAGCACGTCGAGCAGAGCAACTCCATCACAGCGTAGAAGCCAATCAATGCACTCGGGCAAGTCCTCTTTGAAGAAGCAGCGTTTTCCCTGACAGTTCATGCTGCGCGCGAGTCGAACAAAGTCGGGGTTGTCTTGCCGGGCGTAGCAGGTCCTCCCTCCGTAACTTTCGCGTTGGAGCTGGGAAATCATCCCCTGTTCTTGGTTGTTGAGTATGATGACTTTGACGGTGACACCATGCTGTGATGCAGTCAAGAGTTCTGCCATAGTCATACAGAAGGAGGCATCTCCGTCTATACAGATTACATCATTGTTCGGCCGAGCAGTCTTCGACCCGATAGCGGCTGGAAGCCCATAGCCCATTGTCCCGAGGCCACCAGACGTGACAAGAAAGCGACCGTGCTTCCAGTCGTATTGCTTGGCCGCCCACATCTGGTGTTGGCCGACGCCAGTAGTGATGGTTACTGGGTGTTGCAAAGAAGCCGTCTGGCGATTCAGCTCAGTGACAACTTCTTGAGGAAGGGGCCGAGGGTTCTCGTGGTCGGGTAATATGGGTGGAAGAGGATACTCTTCCTTCAGCTGCTGTATTAGGCCCAGCCAATCCGCGCGCTCTGTCCGTTTCAATCGCTGGAGGAGCGCGCCCACAGTGTTTGAGAGCTCTCCGAGGATGACGCGAGTGGGAGTAACAAATTTCCCCAAAAAGTCAGGACTAATATCGAAATGGATGATCCCTCCTTCGCCGTCTTTGGCTTTCGCACGAGCGTAGGGTGCAAAGCCAGATGCTTTGCCAACCGCACGTTCGTCCAGTCTGGCACCCATAACGAGGATGAGATCAGCGTTCTGGATCGCATAGTTGGCACACGCTGTCCCATAGGTCCCAAACATTCCTAGAGAGAGTGGGTGGCCGTGGTCAAAGCACCCTAGCCCATGGAGCGTGGTAGCTGCAGGAATGCGATAACTTTCCACCATCTTCCGCAGCAGCGCCACGCCTTCTTGAGTAGCAAGGGCACCATTCCCTGCGCATATGATGGGACGCCGAGAATTATTGATCACTTCCGCAACGTGATCTAATTCTTGCAAGAGATTTGCGGTATTATTGCTGGGATAATCGGGACTTGGTGCCAGGCATCTATCTGTCAAGTTCTTGTAGGCCTTAAAAGCTTCCTCATCGAACGTTACTTGAGCAATATCTTTCGGAACTGAAATGAGTACTGGGCCAGGCCGGCCCTCCACTGCACGCTGAAAAGCCGAGCGAACAACCATGGGCAATTCCCACACGCTCTGTACAGATGTTGACCACTTCGTACAAGTACGTGCTAGTTCATCAATGTTGATTTCCTGGAAAGCTCCCTTGCCCTTGGCAGCTGTGGGCACTTGGCCACAGATCACTACGATGGCCGTTCCATCGAGCAGGGCATCTAGCATAGGTGTAACTGTATTTGAACTTCCGGGCCCTGAAGTCACCATAACCACGCCGGGCTTTTTGCTGGTTCGGTAGTAGCCTTCTGCCATATGCCCCGCTCCCTGCTCATGATGTGCAAGTATGAATTCGAATCGCTGGGCTCGGTAGAGGCTGTCCACTAACGGGAGAGATGCGCCGCCGGGGTAGCCAACTGTAATCCTTAGCAACAGTATCTTCTAATATCAGCTGAATTGGGGAAGTACAGATATGCTTCACGCCCTCTCTTCCAAGAAGCTCGCATAAAACATCTCCCCCCGAAAGTCCAACACAATCGCATCCATCCATTTGCGGTGAGAGATAAATAAATTATCATTTATCGAGGGAGGCCGAGGTTGCTTGTCTAGGATATTAGTTGTCTCTCTAGCCTTTCTCCTTTTATCTGTGACAGGCACTGTAAGACGCGTCATCGATGGCGACTTCCCAGTATATGGTGATAAGGAATGGTCCTGTGCTTGGACACGCATGACTTGAATATGGTCCTATGCTTGCAGTCGACGAAGCCTGCTCATTTTTTCTGTACAGGAAAACTCTCCGAAGAACCAATGGCAGCTTTGTCGAGTGATAAGACACTCTTGGAGGGGAAGATCTCAACCTCACAGTAGTTCTTTCGGGGGGAGGGGGGGGCTTGTGTTGCACAGGAAGCCGGTTGTGAGACCTTATCCTCCCATGGCTGCTAGGAGGAATTTGAAATCCTGACCATGCAACACATTTCCCTGCAAAAGCATGAATAGAAATGCCCAGAGTAGTAATACCCATGGATAGTAGTACCCAATAATCTCTAAAGTATAAGAATCTACCCAAAGGTTGTTACACAGCAGCTGGAGGAAAATACTGCCGCCCAGTTCCGCCTTGACGTAGAACACCTAGCTTCATAGAGTAGTGATATCATCCTATCGTAAACTTTCTTTCATAATGGCTTTCAAATATACGACGAAAGCCTAGTTGCACGAGATACTATCGGGAAACCTTCCGAGCAAGGATCGAGGATACGCATGTGATTGCCATTTACTTGATGTCGTCAAATTAAGGAAACATTCTTGCTAAACCCAGTAATCAGACACTGAAAGCAAGGGATTGAGGTATGGCTCTTGGTGGAGCTTACCTGCCAACAGACGTCACTCAGTTACCGAATGAAAACAGGTGCATTTGGGACCATATCGAAGTTTTTTGATTACCGGCTTGCAAGAATGCGGTGGACTCCTGATGTTATCATCGTAAGGATCTTCTCGTATTTGTCTAGGGTAGTACAAGATATTTCGGCTGCGTGTTGCTTGCGTGTTGCATCAGTCGATCTCGAGGGCGCTATCTTCTTCCGCTCCATGATTGGAGCACTGTCGGTACCTGAAAAAGAGTAGAGGCAAACTGAGATGTGCCTTATCTGTTTTGAACAGGGACAAATTCATACAATAGAAGTATCATCAGCGGTTGATCCTCAATCCAACTCCGTTATTTCTCCAGGTGCCAGCATGGCAAACTGCATATACCAATACTCCGTACTAGGAGCTCTCATGAACGGCATCTGTCAAGATGGAACGACGGCACAAAACATCCTCAACCATGGTGACCATGGCATCGGGACCATCCGCGGTCTTAATGGCGAGTTGGTGATCATCGACGGGGTAGCGTATCACTTCCCAGCGAACGGACCCCTACGCCCCGTCGAAGCCGCAGACATCATCCCATTCGCGATGACTACCAGGTTCCAGCCCACGCTGACCAGCCATGTTCCGTGTATCTCCATGTCTTCTCTGTTTGACTCCCTGTTACCTGTATTTCCTGATGAGCAGAACGTCTTCCTCTCAGTCCGCCTTGTTGCCTCATTCTCGCGGGTCGTTTTTCGCGTGATCCCGGCACAGTCCAAACCACGGGAAAGCCTTTTAGCTCTGGCAAAAAGGCAGGAGATCCGGGAATGCACACGTATACAGGGCACGCTGTTCGGGTTCTGGTCACCCAGGTATACCAGTGGGTTTAGCATCCCAGGATTTCACTTGCATTTGCTGTCCGCGGATCGTACTGTGGGTGGCCATGTTATTGATTTTGCGGCGGAGGATGGGCAGCTGGCAGCAGCAGTGGTGAGGAATTACCAGGTGGAGCTGCCTGCTTCGGAGGAATTTCGCGAGGCACCCTTGAATTGTGTGAAGGAGCAAGATCTGCACACTGCTGAGGGATCTCCCGCGCCTCGTTAAGCTTGAGTTGACCGTGGTTGAGTGGTTACTAGAAGGGGCAACGGGGTACCTAGATCTTGTCGAGTACACACCAACCCACGCAATTGTACCTAGCTTTATAATGGGGTTTGATAAGCCGGAAGATCCCATCTTGCTATAAGACAGAGTTGAGCTTTGAGATCAGACGAAGACATTTATCGGGAGACGTAGATTTCCTATAACCATACCTATTTCCCAGATACAAGACGTAGCGTGATGCAAGCAATCAGGTGTTTAAGCACATTCAGGCAGGTCATTGTCATACTCATATGTTTATGTGGCACCTGCTTACTAGCCTTTTCGTAATCAACAAAACCCTAGTCTAATAGTAGAATGAAAGAGTATTGCACCTGAGATTACTTTCCCAAATAACCCGGTAGATATACGTTCCACAAAGCGAACATAATCGCAAGCTGATCAAGATAAGGCTGGGAGGACCCATGTAGTCACCGATTCACTGGGAATATTTCCACTCCACTCCTCTCCGCTCTCCGTCGACAGGGTCAAGTAGATATCGTTACTGAACATATTCTCGATGACGACTGTGCGCGTTCCATCCGGGTTGAGGGATGCCACGGACTGCAAGCCCTCGCTAGCCGAGTAGGTATAGCTTCCCGTTCCGTTTAACACGGTCGCACCAGGAGGCATGAGCTTGCTGAACTGTGCCATCATGTAGTAGGCAGTATTGAGGGTATAGCTGTCGTCGTTGTTGATGGTGACCAAGCCCTGGCAGGTATCGCACCCACCACTAGTCAAATGCGGGCCGTCATCAGTGTTTGTGCCCAGAGTCCACGCCATGACCCCCGACGCGTAGTTCTGCAGGGGGCCCATGGTAAAATCAGCAGCCTGGTGCCATGATCCGGAAGCTGGTGTCCAGCATTCCGTCATGTATTGCTTGACCCCAGGGTTGGCGCTGTAGAACTGGCTGAGAACAGTCCAGTCCACATCAGTAGCGTAGCAGTGCCAGGCTACAGTGTCGACGTATTGACTTGCTTCATCAAGCACAGTCTGAGGGTACGATGGTTCATCTGGATGTTGACTGTTAGCAATTGTCAAGCTTATCGTCGAGAATGGCGTACCTACCAGTATTGTGGTCGTAGGCCCAGACTTTCGTGCTCAGTCCAGCGTCGGCGAGAGCTGGCCCAATGTAGTCTTGGATCAGCTGCGCAGACTCATAATCGTAAACATACATGGTGGGATACCCAGATTGACTATTCAGCGGCTCATTCTGAATAGTAATGGCATCGACCGTAGCCCCCAATGATTCGTACGCTTGGATGTATTTCACGAAGTACTGCGCGAATGCACTGGAGTAGCCGGTGCTCCCCGTGCCACCACTGGTAAGGTAGCCATCGTTGAGGTTGTTATTAGTCGTGTCGCCATCGATCACACCATTCAATTTCATCCATCCGGGTGCACTCCATGGGGACCCAAGTACCTTCAGATTAGACTGCAAGGATTTCATCGTGGCCAACATTTCCGCCATAGCAGTGCCACGGTCGCCAAGACCGAAACCAGAAAGTGAGGGATCTGCTTCGTTTCCATTGTCATCGTAGGTGTAAACCGGATCACCAGATAGATCGGATGCGCCGATGGTATGGCGCATGAGAGAGAAATTGGCACCATCCGAAGTCATCAACTCATTGAGGAGCTGTTGAAGGGTCGAGCTCGACAATGTGTTGAAAGACGTGACGGTCGCATCGGTCACAGCAGCCCCAAACCCAGTAATTTCCTGCTTGTGACCGGACGATGTATCATCGATACTTAGTTTCCAGGTAGATTCCGACCCTGGGCTTCCACTGCCCTGGATAGGGGCCGCGATCGACGAGAGCTTGTAGGTGCCCGATGAATCGGAGCAGTATGCGGAGGCATCGGTGGCGCGTTTCTCGAGAGAAGCATGGCCTAGGGATGCCAGCCCAGCCACAGCATACCACAACATCAGACTCATATTTGTAGTGAAAGAGGTGACCATGAAGTGAAGTAAGTCGAGAGTGCGGGATGCAAGCAACCAGGAGTCTCAGAGATAATATATCCTGCGCCATGTTTTGGCCCCCAAGTGGGAGAGGTTCAGGGATGCCCTGGTCCCGTCTGTGGTTGGAGGGACAAGTCCCAAGCATCGCCGAAGCTACTGTAGCAAACATGTGCTAGTTTACTGACAGGAACGAACTCTAAGATAAGATAACCTGCCTAATTGAGGAAATGGTAGGTGAGATTGTACCGTTAGCGAGAGGTGCTGAAAGCTTATTCGCCTGTATAATTATCGCTGGCCGCATGCACGCGAGTCCCGCGCACCCCGATGCAAGGGGGATGGAGATCACTTCGGGGCCAAGTTAACTTGATGAGAGTCAATTGATTGCCGAGACCTTGTCAGGCTCACCCTGCAGTATTTTAGCTCGACTCATTTGGAGGTTGTAGTGTCCTTGTTTTGTGGCTGATGGTTTATTCTTGTGACTGATTTCGTGTTGTTGTTGGCTGTTGCTGCGCACATCTCTAGCCATGGATAGGTTGTTACGACAAAAATCGGGCAACATGTGGTTGTGTGGGGTAGTGGTCATCCCTTCGGATTTTGAAGACTTTGTTGTTTCCAAAAGTTCCGACAACCCCGGTTCGAACCCGGGCACGACCTATCTTATATGATTTTCTTTTTCTTTTTCTCGGGCATCTCCCTGATATCAATTTGATGTTCTTAACAATCCCTGCCATGTGTCACAATAAGCTTCTCTCACTCTAAGATTAGTTTTCAGCGCTGACAGTAGGAGGTAACTTCCCGCGAGGCTACAGGAACCACCAAGTTAACCCCCGTCTCACCTTCTCTCCCGTCGATAGGCAGAAACGTCTGGCCTCCCATCTCTGTGCAACATAAATATCCTGTATCTGCCCCCTCTTTCGCCAGTCATACATCTCTGTTACATATCGCCTTCTTCACCACCACTGCCATCACCACCATCAGCAACCATGGATGAATCCAGGCCAGAACAAGATAACTCCGCCACTTCGGATCAGAGTACCGTGGCTGCCATGCAGAACTTGACAGCATCGATTCAGAGCCTAGTGAGGTTGCTTCACGAGGAAAGTGAGCGACGAGAATGTCAAGTGAAACCAAAGAGCGCTAAGGACAGCGATCCTGTCCTAAAGGCGCTGAGCGAGGAGATTGCAGCCGGGCGGCCAACGCACATCCCAGAGGAGAATCCTGTGGAGCTCATGTCACAAGAGGAGATCGATGAAAAGAATGAATCTTATAGGGAGAAGTACACAGGTATGTGTTGCCCCCAAAACCTTTCAACACTAGGTGAATCTCGAAGAGATAGCGAATTCGAAGCAATACTAACACATTGCAGCCTTCTGGAAGGATTTGCCTTCCCCCCCAGTTGACATAAAAACCACTGACGATGCTTACCAATGGGCCTTCGACCTATATCCTCAGATTTATCACTCTCTGGGATGGCATAAAAATGACGATCTCCTTTTTAATGCAGACAGTCTAACCAAACACCGTGACGACCTTCTAGAGGCACTTCTCGCCGTTGAAGCATATCGGCGTAAGCAATTTGATTGTCCTCTGGAGCCATCACGTGCGGCGTTCGAATATTCACGACTCCCTCGCCTACTGTTGATTCTCGCTCGTTTGGAAGCCCGGCGCAATGACGGTTTGGAATGTCGCGACGGAGGCTGTGTGGATTGTCGCTACTTCGGCGCCGACCAAACCCTCCAGGTTCTGATTGAAGTGGGTCGAACACTACACCACGACAAATACTGGAGTGCGAATGACACAACTTTGCAGGAACTGCTGCATCGCTGTTATGCCCGGCGTATTCTATCTCAGCCTAATGCTGATAATCCTGATGTTTTGCGATACCAGTTCCATCTCATTTACGACTGCCTGGGCGCGTTGAACTTTACGTCGCGGTTCCTTGAACTTCGAGATGCGCTTTGTCTTACCTTCTATACCAAATATCAAACGGAGCCAATCCATAAGGTATTTGACATGGTCAAGTGTCATAGAAGCTCTATGAAGGGCATTGAGGAATTCAAGGAGCTTCCACTTGAAGAGTTCCCTGGTCCGACTTTCTCCCCTGACATACTCACGGTTCAGTACCTGCAGGACTTTGGCGGCTTGAGAATTGAATGGACAGATAATCTGGATGATCATCTCAAGATATTCACGGGCCGCAATGCGCTCAGGATCTTTGCTCATCCCACATTCTTCTACAATTGCCGAGATCTCGTGGAAAGAGATTATATTGAGCCCTTGCACCTTGAGTTATCTCGGACGTACGCCCTTCTTTTTAGACCATCATCCCGACTGGCACTGCGACTGCTAAAAGAAGCGACCAGGTCAAATGAGATCACTTGGCTGGGAAGGAAGATCGATCCGAGTTCCCATCGGCCAGGTATGGAACAGGGCACTAGCAAGTCGTTTGATGTCGATCTGGCCAAGCCATCAACAACCCGTATCCTGGAGAACTTCCATCGCTGCTCGCTTCCCCCCAGCATTCAAGCCGCTTATAACGTCGCCAACCCTTTTGACAATATCAAGGATACTAGCTTCTTCAATCAACACAAGTTCACAACCAGCTCCATGCGGCAGATTCATGCCCTCGCTCCGTACTATCCAGAGGACATTACGTTTATGATAATGTCTATCTTTCAAAACGGTTTCCATTCAAACGAGGCTTTCATAGACTATGAGTACTTTGGTCCTCGATTGCGTCGCCTCAAAACATATCTGGACAACCACCAGCCCACCACACTGAAGCAGCTGTGGTTTGACAGGAGGGACGCTCGAGCGTGGTGGACTTTTTGGGGTGGCGCTTTCTTCCTCTTCGTGTTTGCGGTGCTGGCTGCTGTCAATGTGAGATTCCTGGCTGTACATTGAGTTATTCCCACTTCCAAGGCCAGAGTCACCCAACTAGCAGATGGAATCCTAAAGCATCTAATATCTGCTGTAGCTGGATCCCGTACCTCTGAGGCATGTCAGGAACACCAAGCTGCTAATCCAACTTACAAGGGCGGTTCGGTCCCTTGATTTTCACGTCTGTTTCTCATAATTGTTTGAATACACCCACATGATGCCGTAGGAAGGATTGATGTTAGTCCCAAAATGAATGTAAATACTTCACGAAACGTATGCATTCATTCCCTTCAAGTAACAGATCCACCGTAGCAAGGCTGATTGGCCAGAAGCAGGGGCCTAGAAGTTGAAAGAAACGCTCTATCTAGTTGTCTACTACTGTTAACGATGGTATAGACACAATTCAAAGTCACTCAGAAAGTTCGAACGCAATACAGCAAGATCATTAGGACGTGTGGAATCGACACTATAATAACTATCTCAGCAGCTGATTACAGCTGAATTGCTGAATATTTGTTTTGAAATTGGGTGGACACTTTGGCGTTCTTTTAAACATCTTCTATATTGAGTAATCTTTATTGCTCGGTATGGTTCAGCCATGATACAGATATTCATATACATGGTAATGAAGAGTATAGCTAAGTGATTTATCATTGAAGTCAAAGTCAGCTTTCTCCTAATTCTAATTGTTGAAAAAACCATTCTTTTCTCGAATACCAGAATCTGTCACAATTTCCTTTGGATGTGGAGTGTGCAACAAATGGAAGTCAACTGGACTACACCATGAAGATTCATAGTTTGATATCCATCGTCACATAGCATATGGTATATGAAACCATTACAACCGCGAGATTGGTGTGTTGACTTTCTCCAAGTATTTTCTAGTCTGCTCTCTTGTTAGCGATTCCATATAACTGATTATCTCTATTTTCTCTTCTTCTAGTTAAGGCCAAGGAATGTACTCGAGCCGAGGTGACACAGACTCACTTGTTCAACGATATCATAGTCGTGGGCCCACTTGAAAAACGCAGGGCTCGTGAAATCTGCAGCAGGATCTGGTTCGATATCTTTGATGGACTCCCAGTCGGCATCAGCATATTTCTGATGCGAGGCCGCGTGATCTTTGTGCCCGAGAAACCTTTGCGTGTTCCAAGCAGCAAAGGATTTGATGCGTTCAACACGAGGCTTCCGAATATCTTCCCAGAATCTACTTATCACTGAGACACTCATGTAAGGAAGTGACAAAAGCAATATGTGCAATACCCCAATATCCTCGATAATCTGCGACAAACCCTGTCGAGAGAGAATTAGCGTATGACTCTAGTGGTGGGTTATTTCCAATAAATTCTGAAAGTCTCCACGTTAGGCTAACCTGTGCTGCATTGGGCTCCATTGCATGGGCTGAGTCACCCAATAGGATGGTTCTGCCAGTCCTACTCGTCCAGCGGGGAAGATTTGGTATTTGGGCAATCTTCCACCTGTCGCACTTAGTCGCCAATTTGAGAACTGCAGAAAGGGGAGGGCATATCCCCTCAAAACGCTGCCTCACAAATGCGATATCTCCATCCTTGGTAGTTTTCAGCGTATCACAATGGATTGATTGCATAGGACTAGACGCATACCTCGCTCCACATGCTGGCATGGTCATCATCATGTTTGAGGCCGAACAAGCCGCTCCAGAATTCCATTTTTCTGGGCTTCCGACCAATGACAAAACGTTCATCGCCTGCCCAAACACATGTTTCGAATTCCTGTAGCAATAATCTGGCGTCACTATCCGATTGCAGTTCTTTCTGTGGCACTGTTACGCCATAGTAGACTGAATCGCTGACTTGCGGGTTTACCGACCAGCCCGCGGAAACGTCAAATAAAACTTTAGTACGCAGGCGTGATTGAATCCCATCAGCAATGAGAATGAGATCGCCAGCTATCGTTTTTCCTCCTTTTAATTGTAAGCTTGGACTTACGCCGGGTTCATCTGAGAAGTCTTCCACGGAACTTCTGAAGATAATCTCGGCCCCAGCGTGCACGGCATGTTGGTAAAGAATATCCTGTAGAATCGGCCGATGAATGCCCCAATCTGGATATTTGGTGAAAGATGCCGGCAAAGTGCGTATCTTGTCCTTCCCGGTCTTCAGGTCTCGGATGAGGATCGGGAGACAGGTGTCCGCGACTTGTTCAATGGCATCTCCAAGGCCCCAAGATTGAAGAATGCGAGACGCGCCAGGACGGATCAGCAGTCCACTCCCCTTTGGCGACAATTTCTCTCGCCTCTCAAAGACCTGCATAGTTTTATCATTAGATGAAATACAACGTCAAGGGTGGTCTACTTCCCTGGACATGGTGGCCGTCCTTGGCAAAGCAGTACGCAGCCGCGAGGCCGCCAAGTCCTGCGCCCACAATGAGGATCTTCATACTTTTTGGCGTTTGGTTTCGATTCTAGTTTTTGAATAGACATTGAAGCAGGAGTAGATGGAAAGGTGGTGAATATAAGGGAGACAGCAAATGATTAGTTCCGGGATGACGTCTGCACCCGCACAACTGAGCATTGGACGCCTGACCGCGGTCAACCAACCCAGAAAACGAATGGCACGCCTAATCGCCAGCCAGAAGGGAATTTAAGTCTGCAGTAAGCCCCGTACTTCTCCTTTGTGCTTATAACAGCGCAGCATACTACATTAAAATTATTTCTGTAAAGCAAATCCTACCCGAAGCGAGTTCGCTAAAGGGAAATAAAAAGCATACAATTTAAAGTAGGAACAAACCTGAAGACTGAATTGATATAATACGATTATTTTTCGATTAAAGCACTTGTGAAGACTTGTTAGTCATTCAAAATTATCAATATTGGGCTCATTGCTGGTCTTGCATGGGGCAGTGAATAGTATACCCGTTCCCTTCAAACATGTCTTCGAAGTGAGTGCACTAGAGGTATGCAGTAGTAGGACTCAGTAGGTTGATAATTAGGGATTAGGAGTAATAACTAACATAATCTCCTCGTTATATGCAGAATCATAATTTCAATATCGATGACCTTACCACTCATCTTCCGTATCTCTCGTAGTCAATAATATACCCAGCTGCAGAATTTAGTGCTCGCACTTATAGGTAGTGCACCTGCATGTAACTGCGGATACCAGGGGACAGCGTACTGTTGTACATGTCCTTGCAGAACGAACCGTTAGCCAAAGGTTGATACAACGAGCTAGACAAGTCGGGCAAATTCCCCAACAGATATTCATTGTCCAGTGAAACAAGTAGGAGGGACAAGAGATCAAACTCAGGTTCCCGTTAGGGGTAACTTCCGGGCAATCCATACAAAGCAACTGCCGCATCGCTGCTACCAACAACCCCAACAAAGGTTGAATGTCAAAGACAGAGCCATCATTGCCATCGCAGAGCCCGCATCCCAAACAATTGGCTCATATGGGAACTGGTTTTACGGGTCTCTCGTATGACTATTGTCTGCCATGAAACCTCCAAAACTGTATTAGCTCCCAGGTGTATATAAAGGTCCCCTAGAGATGCCCGTTTCTACTCCCCAATTTTACCAGTTGAACATCGTACTACCTTCTTCTCATTACACCAGTCATCAATTATGTCCAAATCACGTGCCATTTAGTAGCCTTTTTCATGACTATCATGGCGTCCAACGGCCGTGGAGACATCGCCCTCCTGTGTCTGGTATACAGCGAAACCCTCGATGAAAATTATGAATCGCTCATTGGGGAATTGAGTAGGAGATACAACTTAGTACGGTTACCAACAGCCTCAGTTGCACGCACATATCTAGCGAATCACAGCCCGAAGAAAATCATTGTGACAGACGGGGGCATAAGCGAGCCAGAGAACCAAGACATAGCGAGAAGGTTAAAGACCTATCTCGAGGATGGTGGATTGGTAACATTCGCGCTGGACTTTGCGAGCTCTATTTCTGGGGATGAATTCAACAATCTCTTTGGTCGGAAATTTGGCACACCCTGGGAGTATGACGGCAGCTGCAAGACCATTTGTCGATTCAATGCAAACTGCATTGTCCCAGCCGGACCGGTTCCTAACTGCTCCTATAATATGGAGGCACATCTAATCAAGAACGCTTCACCTATCGAGCGAATTGTTGTTCCGCTGGGAAGTTCCATGGTAAGACCCAAGGAACAGGGTCAAGCCGCGGTAGTTGGAAGGAAGCAAGGCAAAGGATATTTAATCTATTGTGGGAACGAGAGTGTTGAGGAGGAATTGGGCAAGATGTTACTGCTTATGTGCATCTAGCAATAGCTCCTCTGCAGATTTAATCTACAGGTGGATCTGTACACTAGTAGTTTCAATGAGGAAATGGAATATCTAGGAGAACTCAGGCTCAAAAACCACTTTGTCTGTTTATTGTCTAATGCCGCGTCGGGGGTTGCCTCAGGCTCCGCGGTTGATTGCTGGGTAGGGGTGAAGACTCTACAATTTGTCATCAGTCCGATCCTAGTTATTCATTAATATTATGGGCTTGGCTTAGCATCGTTTGGTGAAATTTATTCGGATAACGTTACACCCAATTGCCGAATAGTGAATTTATTCCAGAGATTGTTATCTATGGCCAGTGTTAGCAAGGTAACTTACGATTTATATGAGCCCAGATCTATGCAGATTCAAGTTTATTATGAATACTATCAGTGAATATGACAGTAACTATTGTTCTTATGATGTCCTTAAGCTTTCCAGTGTTTCTCATCTATTACAGCACTATATCGGTCACTGCCGTTCTAATGGTCTGCCACACGTAGGAAGTCCCATCTAGATCGCCACTTGCAACAACACCTTCAGGACCTTCTGCTATATAATTCTGATCAAGTCCTCTGCTTCTCGCTATACATTGTGAAATCACCTTGCCCTCAATTCTCCATCATCTTTGTTACTGCTGGGCTCCCTCTTTTCATACAACACCACAAGGCAACATGGAGTCCAAGCGCCCAGAGATCCTTCTTCTATGTATCGCACCCACAGACTATCTTGGGGATCGTGTTGAACCCCTTCTGAAACGCCTACGAGAACGCGCCAATGTGAAGCGTGCGACAACCATTGACGAGGCATTGCGTGGCATGGAAGCCAACCCCAAAGCCGTCATCGTCGCTGATGAAGGTGTAACTATACCCGTCAACCGACTCGTCGTCGAGGAGCTAGAGGATTACATGCGCAGAGGAGGTTTGGCTATTTTTGGCCTCTGTTTCCCAGGTTTCGTGACCAAGGACCGTTTCAGGAGCCTTTTCCGAGTGAGAATAGGTTTGCCGTGGATTATAGGGGATGAAGAACGAACCAGATTTGAATTTAATCCTGAGTGCACCCTTCCAGCCGGAACAGAGGCTATCTCGTTCCCTACACTATACAGCATGGAGGCCGTTTTCATCAAAAATGCGCGCTCCAAGGAGAAGATTTACATTCCTGTCAAAGGTGCTATGACGGAGCGGACGCGGCCTGAACCTGTCGACCAGACACAAGCTGCGGTGGTAGGAGCAAAGGTGGGTGATGGATATGTGGCTTATTGCGGGGATACGAATCCGGGTAAGCAGCTGGAACAAGTCATTTTAGCCCTTTGCGGCTTTTAGGCAGGTTGGATAAACTGCCTTCTTATCATATGGTTTGATCTTTCAGGCGAATGAATCCTGTTAACTACAGGCTTCACAGATAATACAATACCACACAAAGGATGAAATCAGTTGGTGCGGTGCACTCATACTGACCTAACTACGACAAAATAAAGGGTAGATTATTTCCCCTGAAGGGAGTTACTAACATACGAGTTGAATATGTAAACGTGCGTGTGTGATTGGGTTTTGACGTTAGGGTTTTTATAGACTACTGCACGAGGTGCAAGGTAGACTTCTATTGTCTTCTAAACTCATACAGGACTGAGCCTACGTAAAGTGTAGTTATATACTTCAAGTGTGTTTCATTCACAGCGCAGATTCCTTTCATTCACAGCTCATATCCCTTTCATTGTCAGTTTAGTTTTATTTCTATATTCACTTCTCTTCTCTTCCTCCTCTACCATCACTACTTCTTCTCTTACTATTTAACCTCACTATCATCCTCCTTTCTTCTTTACTACTCTTCTAAACCTTCTGCGCTCGGAATTCATTTCTTCAGATCTCCACATCTTCTAACCTAATTAATTTCTTTATAATCCTGGTCCTATTCCAACCATATCTAGTGCTTATACAACTGTCTTATTATTTTAAAGGCTATCATCAAAGCAGGATATTATAAGCTAAGCGGGTGGGATTCTGAATATTCTATATGTTGACCAGGGAAATAACCTCTTGGACCGCGTTAGGAAATAATAATAGACAGTATATCAGGTGATGAACTCTGGGAGTGTAAGAGACCTTAGAATTGAGTATTTATAGAATCTTCCTTATTGACTACTATATAGACCTGAGTGATAATGAGTCAACTGAATCCACAAGGCTCCAGTTTAACAGAGGTTGATTGGGCTTACAGAAGGCTCTTTTACAAACGGACAAGACCAAGTAGTTCTGGTGGTTGCAATCAGATCTACTAAAGCCCTTCTAGGTAAAGCTGTGGGATTCTTACCTCAGGACCAGTAGGAAGAAGGGGGCTCGGAGGGTTAGACTGGCAGCCATACAAAAACTCTAATCCAGGAAGAAAAAGACAGCAAAAAAATAATAATCCAGCCTGGCACCCCCTAACAAAGCATGTTGGGAAGCTATTAATCACCTAGCCCAGTTTATATACTGGATAAGAAGAGAGAATCTCAAGTCATGCGAGAGTGTTTTCTATGGAAGAAACATTTATCCTGATAATATTAACTAGATTATCTGGATACTCCAAAACTATCTCCAAGAACTCTACTCTCAAAGCCAAATGAAGAAAAAGACTGGTGGGACAGCCATTATTGGCACCAAGCACCACAATGGTGAGCCGAACCCTAGGAAACGTGGAATTTAGCTAGTCCAGAGCTTGCTTAATAGATGTAGAGGTGAGCAATACAAAGTGCAACACCGGCAACGATGACAAGGCCATACTTGGCGACGTTACCGACCCCGACACTGTCCTCGATGGCATATGCGCAATGCTCGAAGGCTGGCCTACGACCCGGACACGAAGGCAAATAAAAGGGCCAAAGCAAATAAAAGGCGCACTACAAATAAGTAACGAGATGAGGCACAGGGAACTCAGCACGGGTGCTAAAAAAAGAGCGGTTTCAGGCGATGGCTAATGTGTCGCTCCAGAGATTTCGTGACCCGAATGGAAGCCAATCAATCAAGATGCCAAGGATTATCTTCCCATTCTCAGATAGCACGATAGCATAGAGCTTCGACACATTGATTGACAGGCCGAGTTCTGAAACACGGCTGAGCGCTGATACTTCATTGATGAAAGCACTGGTATTGTTGGCAGGTTTAAAAAGTAGGCCGCGTTCCGCTACCTGGACATGTCGCGGTATGTCACAGGTATGGTCGAATTCGCTATCTGGGTCCTGGTAAATGAGCACATCGGCTGCGCTGACCTTGGGGACACCAGGAGGAAGGCCTGAAATTGACGCGCTTATCGTGGGAAGAGTAGATTTGGAAAAGCATCTATAAACAGTGGGAACCGCTGTGATTAGTTTATCAATTGGCAGCAACTGCAGTGCGTGAGCTCGAGGAAAGGTAAAACTTTGTAGGCTAATAGGTCATTGTATTTCTGGAGCATTGCGTCGAATGTATTGTGCGCATGGTACGACTAACCAGTCCCAGAATTCTTCGAAATTTTCGCTATCGTTGGAGGCTTCTTCGAAATCTGTGGCTTTTTCACTTCTGTTAACTTTCTTCAGCCACTCATTAACCTGTGATTCTAGAGAGGTGCCGAAGAATTCAGAGGCTCGCAGGGTGATTTCGAACAAAACAGCTCTTGATATAATGACAATAAAAGCACCATCAGCACAGATTTTGTTCTCAATCATGCGATGGTTAGGAACGCTGGTAGCCATTTTGGTGAAGCAATAATTTTTCGAGAAAAACTAAATGTCACGGCTAACAGAGAGATATTTCTCAGATCGGTATTTACTATTTAACAAGACGCGTTTGAGGAGAATTTTAGCGGGAATAATAACGACGTGCCAAGTGGCCAGGAACGGTAGGAGTGTGAAGTGGGAATATTTGGAAGATGATGTGAATAAACATGACTAGCGGCAAATGCCGTTGCAAGGCATTAACATCCCGCATTTACTTAGCGGGCTCGATCGGGTATAAGAATATGAATTGAATTGAATTGAATTAATATCCCGCGTGGTTCAATCAATATATGTTAAAGGTTCCAACAGTTCGTATGCACTTCCACCAAGGACAAAGTTGCATATGCATGCTCATTGAGACTGATCCTTATCTTCTAAAATCATCCCTCGAACATGTAAATTGCGGTAAAAGTGGGTTAAGCTTGAAGCCATTATATACATTATACCTGTAGTAATGAATTTGATGGGTTACTATATCTCAACTGGTCATGTATAGATAATATATAATCTTTCTTCTTCATTTCTTTCCTTTAACCAAAATTTGACCCCAACACATAAGATATTAATTACTCGAAACTATTTAACCACCTGACCAAATCCGAATCCTCATCCATCCAGGCATTAAAATCCCATGATATCCAATCTCGTGCCACAAATCCGGGCCCAGTCCCTTCCCCTAGCCCATCTCGCCTGTTGTTTCCACTACCATTTTCACCCTCCACCACCTCCCCCGCCTCCACAACTGGCACTCTTCCCCCCAAAACCCGATCAAGGATATGCCTAATCACGGACTTCGCCTGCTGGCAAACATCATAGTTCCCCGCCTGCCTGGACACCACATACTCAAGATCCGCAGCAAAGCGGCTCAGGTTTTGGATGATTTCCGAGCGAGAAAACTCCCCTGCTGACTGGAAACTAGAATTGGGGTTCTGAGATTGATGCAGCAGTTCAACAGCCAGGACACCGGCCGGGGGTAGGCCGAGTGAGGAGATCTAAGTTCTTCGATTAATGAGGGAGAAGAGGAAGAGGAAGGGGAACATACAATCCAAACAACAGAATTTCCATCTCCCCCACCGACAGCGCGATTGGCAACCAACAACAACAAATTGTCCAGCAGCTCGTGCGCGACAGCAATCAACTTCTCTGTGCTAGCGCCCGTTCGCTGGACTAAGATCCGCTGGAGAATGAACTCATTATAAAGTAAGTCCATGTGCACGAAGAGGCAAACTTTGGCTGTTTCGGGGTAACGGTCGAAGTCCGATGGCGTGCTGACACGGTACAACGATGAGGGGAGCGAAAGACGTGCTTTTGCGGCGAGGGCGGATATCTCTCTATTGGTTTCTCCACCATTCTTTCTTATTAGTCCTCTGCAACTCTTCACTGAAAGAAGAGAAAGGGAAAGGTACTTTGGGGCAAAGGGGCGGAGGTGGCATCTCACGTAATTTTTCCCTCCAATTTTGACCCCTCTCCTTCCACGATGTTCGAATCCAGAGAAATCTCTAGTACTGCCTCCCTTACAACCCCCATCATGAAGCATGCTCTCGTGTATGATCCCCGTGTATACGCCCCCTCTGCATTCCATCCATTATTATCTAGGCGTATCATCGCGGCGTCGAGAACTTCTGGTGAGGCTATGATATCTGCGAAGGCTATGTCCAGTGGCGGGTCGATGGTGATATACCGACGGATCATGCGGGGTGGACGACCTAAGAATGTGGAGAGCCCTTTGTCCATGGCATAGGTGGCGACGACGAGGCGTTTGCGGTGTTCTGCGCGGAAGAAAGGGAGTTTCGATGTGGCATCGCGGCGGTGGTAGCCCAGGGTGAAGAGAAGGGTTATGAGTGCAGAGAGGGTTTTGTAGGGACGGTAGTCTGTTTCTTTGTTAGCATTGGTCGGGGGCGGAGTAGGGAGAGAGGGTAATTGTTTAGTGGATACTAGGTGATAGGTGTGAAGAGTGGGGAAAGTGAATAGGGAACGGAAGGGAAAGGGTACCGTAATCCCCATAGAGCAGGGTAAGAAGCGAAGCATGTTCTAGCGTCGCCCAACACAACTGTTCAGAAATGACACCGGTGTAGTCGAAAAAACGAAGACAGATTTCACTCGCGGACACACAGACAGCTGCAAGACCCTTTCTGTCAAGTGGGGGACGGTTCGGTGGGTAAGACTCAGCCAGATCGTGTTGCGGGAGGAGACACACGCTGGAACCAATCACCGCAAAGACTAGCCCTATAATCTCCCAGCGGTTCGGCATAGTGGAAAAATATTCCGTGGGGGTGATGGCAGGGTCTACGATTAATGATTTGGAGGAGGCAGTAAAAATGCTTCGGGAGAGGATAAGTAGAGAAGGGAGCGGATTAGCGGGATCGGAAATGGCCTCGTGCAGCATAGTTTGGATGGAAGACAGGATCAGACGCAGGGCAGATGGGGGAAACAGATCGCCTTGGCAGTGGTCGAACCGTGCCGTGGCCATGTGTTCGTATAAAGCAAAATCATCGAGCAGGATGAGGAGCAGCTCGGCGCCAAGCTGAATCTGGCTGTCGTCGATGATGGCGCTGGTGTTTTGCTGCAGGGATTTGGCAAAGAGGGCTATACTGGACGAGCCATCGTCAACGTCGTCGCGGAGCACGGACAGGTAGCTGGTGGGCCCGAAGACGCCAGTGCTGGGGGTCGAGGTGCTGCGGTGACTACAATCGGCGAGGTAGCCGTCACGGAGATGGCCCGGAGGCAAGGACGGAGTGACTAGCGAGGGAGGAGGCAGCGGGCTCATCCAGGCACTGCTGATACTGGTACTAGTAGTAATGTTGCTGCCACTTCCGCACGAGATGGAATCAGTGGAGCTGCGATCCGTCCTGTTCGGATGCTTGGACATCGGGGCCGATTGGTACACGCACAGAGCCGGCTTGCGTCTGCGCCGGCATCGGCCGCAAGGGACGGCGTGGTCGCATCGGATCTTAGATTTGCGGCATGGCTCGCAGGAACTGGGAACCCCGTTAGAGCGCAGTAGCGACATGGTGTGCGTGTGTGGGATGGAAAGGTCGGGGTGAGGAGGGGAGGGGAGACTTTTGGTGACGGACTCGCGGACTTGCGGACTCGGGGTCGGGGTCGGGGTGGAGATGACCAGATGCAGGTGAGATGCCCATGCATGAGACTAATTCAAATCAGAATAAGAGCTGACTAGTAGGAGGTAGCTCCTAGTTCTGACCAATTGCCATCTATCTGGTTATCTGTTAGGCCAGTAATACATTCCTGTTGTCCCAAGCTAAACCCAATCAGCAGTGCATCCACATCAATCCAACCCTACCCTGATTTTTCCTGTCCGCGTCAGGGACTGGAGTAGGACGCAAACAACTCCCTCAACTAAAGAATATGTGTATCCTGATGGTAATAAGAGTTTGTATAAATTACTCCTCATACCGCTGCCTGCCCAGCTCCTCCTTCTCCATACTCACCTCCTTGGTAAAACATGACGCCACTAATCCCACCCCCGCAAAGACAATCAACACTATCCAAATAACGTGGAATGAATGACTATACACGCCTGTCACCTGGTCCAAGACCTCCTTCTCCACCTGTCCCCTCAGGTCCCTCAACTGAGGAATAAACCCCACCGCGGCCTGACTATTCTCCAGCGCAGCCAGGCTATTAGGCAGCGCTCCCAGCGCCTTAATCGACTTTGCAAAAACGCTGCTAAACACTGTCGACCCGATCGCAAGACCGATCAACCCGCCCAGTAATCGGAAAAATACCAATAAGCCGGCGGCAAACCCCGTGTCGTCGACGCTGGCAACGCTGGCTTGCACCGGGAGAACGAGAACGGTAAAGAGAACGCCGATTCCCAGGGAGACCACGATGAGGAGGCCCGTACGGAAGGGCACGGATGAGGCGGGGGTAATGATGTGAAGGAGTCCAGTCCCGACCGTGAGGAACACCCAGCCTGTCCAGATGTTCACGCGGTATTTGCGGAGGTAACTGACGGAGATTGGCGAGACGCAGCTGAAGAACAGGGACATGACATTCATGGGGAGCAGAGTAACGGAGGCGTGCAGGGGAGTTTCGTAGAAGGCGGCTTGGTAGAATAGTGGGAGGTAGGTGTTGAGGGTATAGGTGACCAGGCCGTGGAGGAAGCCACCGAGAAAGGTGGTGATGGCGGTGGCGGATTTGAAGAGCCGGTAAGGCAGGACGGGCTGCGCGGGAACACGCTCGTAGACGACGAAGAGGGCCAGGACGACCAAGCCGAGGATCAGCGGGAGGAGAGTCCGCCAGGAGCTCCAGGAGTAGAGAGCCCCGGCCCAGCTGAGCGGGAGGACGAAGGCGGCGCATCCAGCAACGAACAGGGCCATGCCGAGCAGGTCCAGGAGACCAAGTTTCTGCAGGAATGTGCCCTCGACGGGGCGCAGGCGCAGGAAGAAGAAGGTAAGAATGAAGCTCGTGCCGATGAGAGGCAGGTTGATCCAGCCGATCCAGCGCCAGGTAACGTACTGAGTGAAGAGCGAGCCGATAATGGGACCGAGCAGGGCGCCGCCAGCCATGGGGATAGCCAGGAGACCGAGATACTTGGGGCGCTCTTTCATAGTGGTCATGTCAGCGGTGATAACCTCGTTTAGCACGTCAAGGCCGCTGCCCCCGAGCCCTTGAATAGTGCGGCCGACAATAACAGTGGCCATGTTCGGGGCCAGGGCGAAGACGAGCGAGCCGACGATGAAAAGAAAGTATGCGGTGTACAGCGGGATCTTGCGCCCGAGTACGTCTGAGCCGCTCAAGTAGAGGGGCTGCACGACGGACACGGCCAACATAAAGCAGGTGCTGGCCCAGAAGGACTGTAAGGTTGTGCCTCCGAGATCGCGGGCGATGATGGGGATGGCCACCGCCAGGGTTGTCGTGTCCAGCGACACGATGAACACCATGAACAGCAGGCCCAGGAAGGCCAGATGGAAAGAGAGCGGCTTCTTGGATTTTGTCTCCGGGGAAGACTGTTCCGCTGATCCTTTCTCTTCGGAGGACACATCCATGGCAGATTGTCCTTCCGACGCCGTCTTCTCGTCCACAGGATTATCCATAGTCGTTGTTCAGAAAAGCACCGTAAACGCCCCAAAGATGACAACCGCCAGTCGGACATACTGTGACTCAAATACCCGTGTCAGGAGAGTTGCCTGCAGGATCCATCGGAGTCGGCCTCGGAGTGGATCCTTTGTAAGGACCTCAGCACCGGCCGATTTATAACGAGGGGGTCGTGCCACTGCTGACCCCACCCCAAGCCGGGACAAGAATTCTTAGCCAGATAAGCAATTGGGCAAGGCTTGTTTTTTTCCCTTTCTCTCACTCTCGGAATACAGCGTACAGGCTATAAAAATGGAGTTTGGAGGTAATGTCAGGAGCGCCAGATCAAGGCTTCAATACTTTCTTTCTACATGATAGTTCTCGGACTATTTGCACCCATCTACTCGCTCCCATTCATATTAGCCTGAGCAATCAACGCATACACATGCCGCGCCGCAGCTGGCACCCTCGTTCGATCCCCGCTGCTCTCAATCTCCAGCATCTCTTGGGCCCATTCCGCAATTGCAGCAACCAGGGCCTTCACTTCTGCGTCCGTGTTCGACGCATGGAAGATGATCCGCACGCGTTCCGTCCCCTTGGGCACCACCGGATACGAGATGGGGAAGACCGAGAAACCGGCCCGTTGCAGGTGGAACGCAAGGTAGAAGTTGTGCTTGGTGCGCGTCCGCAGCTGGATGATCTGGGTGAGGACTGGCTGGACATCCGCGTCTTCGTATGTGGGAAGGCGGAGAAGCCCGGTGTCGCTGGCCTTACTCCAAATCGGGTCGGAGGTCATGGTCTCCAAGAAGAATTTCACAATCTCCTGAACACGGTTCTGGGCCTGCTGCTGTGTCAGCTCCAGCTTTCGGTAGAAGAAGGGGCAGACCATACCCCTTGTGTCTCGCCACTGCGCAAGAGTTGGTACGTAGCGCGAATGGAGGCCAGCATGGGGAAGGACGGCGCCACGGAGAACATGATGCTTCTGGCGTAGTTGATCAGCATCGTGCGCACGGTCTCATTGCACAGGATCACGGCTATCGAGTTAAGTCAGTATTTCCTTCAGCAACACAATTCAACCGTGTCTTACCTCCAGTCGCAGCCAGCGCCTTCCCAAACGTATGCAGTCGGATCGCCACTTCGCTTTCCAGCCCCAGAGCGCTTACCAGCCCAGCACCGTTGGGCCCAATCACCCCGGTGCTGTGCGCTTCATCAATCACAAATTGAACATTTCCCTCCGGAAAGACCTCCTTGGCTGTTTCAATTAGCTCCTGGAGCGGGCAGATATCCCCGTCCATGCTATAGACCGACTCAACTGCCACCAGGACCGATCGCGTGCCGTTGCGAATTTGGGGCTGCGACTCCTGGACGGCCACCAGTGCATCATACAGCGATTCGGAGTCATTGTGGCGGAAGGCCTTGCGGTACAAGGCCAAGCTGTCCTTCATGCCATCATGCACACTGGCGTGGATGAGCTCATCGTACACAATGGCATCGCCGGGGCGTGGAATGACAGAGAAAATAGCGGCGTTGCCCAGGCTTCCCGTATTGACAATCAACCCAGCCTCGGCACCGTGAAATTCGGCCAGCTCACGCTCGACGTCTTCCAGGTATTTGGAGTTTCCGTCGGTCAGACGCGATCCGTGACTGCTCAGCTTGAAATCGGGATGCTTGGCGAGCTCGTCCAGGTAACCTTTGCGGACGGAGCCCGAGGTGCTCAGCCCGAGAATATCGGTAGAGGAAAAGTCCACCATGGATGTTTGTTCCTTGGTGTGCAGCATGATGCAGCCATGCTGGGCTCGACGCACATCGAGCTCTTCTTCCAGGTTCCGGTAAAAGACGGGGGCATTTTTCATGCTGGGAGCCTTGGGCTGTTGAGCTCTCGCCCATTCAACAATAAACGAATCAGACATAGTATGAGTGCGTCGAAGGTATTAGTGCAGAAACACAATGTAGACTGGGAGAGGAAAGCACATGCACAAGGCTGCTGGGGGCTGGCTGAGTAGGCTATATCAACACCTGTGCTATCTGGGCTGCAGTTGTCGTGTCAGCCTGGAATCCCCGATAAGAAATTTCCCAAAATCAGACCGTCGCATTGCGCCATCTCTCGTATAAGATGCGCTATACAGCTAGTAGTTGTCGGTTTATCCTATCACGAGGGGTTCCAATGCAGTCAGACTGCGCTGGAGTTACAATGTAGGTGCAGGAAGCGGGGGGCAAATGGGCAGTAGCATCTGAATTACTATGTTTGGACCGGGGAGCGCTTCGGAAGACAAGGACTAGGTGTCCGGTTAAGAAGCTTGATTGATTGATCGATTAATTTCCTCACACATGCTGATGTCAGCCCTAGCAGCCGAGTAGCGGGTGGTATCAATCTAGCAGCCAGCCTGCTGCCGGTGTGGCAGGCAGATACTTGCATCCAGGGCCATGCGATACATGATATACGAAAGTCCATACAACACAAAATACTTGCATCCTCCAAACCTCACTTAACGTACCTCTCAGAATGGCACGGAATTTGATCCATGTGGGCTCGCCTGAGGTCCTGTTCGCGGGGTGCCGTCACCACCGAGAGGAGACGAGTCCCGTGCGGCTATACTGATCGGTCTTACATAGTGTTAGGAGAGGGGTAACAGTCTAGATCATATTCGACACTAAAATATCACGGCACATGCAGTACTAGTGGTGAAACATGATAAACTCCGTTTCCTGGTGCACCATGCACCACTGCGGCTGGACATGTACAAAATACTACAGGTGTTTACATTTTCATTGGTCCCTTCTTCCTTTGTACTGTAAGAACGTCTTTGGATTACAAAAAGGATTGAAAACGTACGACTGCTTTCAATCAAAATCCGCTATCAACGAGAATTGGGGGCCAATTCGATTAGGCTAAGAGTCATGCACGAGAGTAGATAGGCAATGAGGACAAGCCTGACGTCTTTCGATCATGACATCTATCTCACAACCAGAGAAAGTCGGTAAGGGAAGAGGCAATCTGCACGGACATATAAAGTCCCGTCTCTCGCAACGCAGACTTCATAGTGTCAGGGCTAGAAACTCAACATCTTAGCAGTGAGCCTTTGTATCTTTATATTTCAAAATGCCATCCAGAGAAAATGGTCTTTCTGGCTCTGCTCCTCACCCCGGGGGCCAGGCTAATGATGCTAGTACGACATTCTCCCCCATCGCGATATGTGGAATGGCCCTTCGACTCCCTGGTGGACTGGGGAGTCCGCAAGACCTCTGGGACTTCTTGATAGCCAAAGGCGATGCGCGGTCCCGGGTCCCTGAGTCACGATACAATGTATCGGCCTTCCACTCCCCATCCAAGCGACCAGGCACGGTGGTGACTGAGTACGGCTATTTTCTCGACGAGAGCATCAAGCTCGGTGCGCTGGATGCGTCCCGCTTCTCACTCAGTCGGGCTGAACTGGAGGCCGCCGATCCACAGCAGCGCCAGATGCTAGAAGTAGTAAGAGAGTGTTTCGACGACGCGGGGGAAGTCAACTTCCGTGCCCAGCCCATTGGCTGCTACATGGGGTGTTACGGGGAGGACTGGCTGGAATTGCAAAACAAAGACCCCCAGCAAAATGGCATGAACCGGGTGGATGGATATAGTGACTTCATGCTGTCGAATCGGGTCTCATATGAAATGGACCTGCGCGGGCCCAGGTATGTCGTGCCTTATTCCCCTACTCCTTTCACTTCCCCATAGAGGATAGGGTTACTGACTTGGCACAGTATAACCATCCGCACCGCGTGCTCGTCTGCGCTAGTAGGGCTAAATGAAGCGTGTCTAGCCCTCCAACGAGGTGACTGCGACGCCGCTGTCGTTGGGGGTTCGAGCTTGATCTTTGCGCCAGCCGCGACGGCGTTCATGACCGAGAAGGGAGTTCTGTCGCCCGACGGGTCCTGCAAGACCTTCTCGGCGGATGCAAACGGCTACGCGAGAGGCGAGGCCATCACCGCCGTATTCGTCAAGCCTCTGGCCGCAGCCCTTCGCGACGGGAATCCCATCCGGGCGGTGATCCGGTCCGTCATGTCCAACAGCGACGGGAAAACACCGGGCATCGCCCACCCCAGCACCGACAGCCAGGAGGCTCTGATCCGGAAAGCATACCGGGCTGCTGGAATTACGAACATGGCCGAGACAGCCTTCGTCGAGTGCCATGGCACGGGCACCCCAACAGGCGACCCGGTCGAAACGCTGGCCGTTGCGCGGGTCTTTGGGGATGCAGGCGTGTATATTGGATCAGTCAAGCCAAACCTAGGCCATTCCGAGGGCGCGTCCGGGCTGACATCCCTGATCAAGGGTGTCCTCGCTCTGGAGAATCGCATCATTCCCCCCAATATCAAATTCACTGCCCCCAACCCGAAGATCCCATTCGAGGCCTGCAAATTGACGGTGCCCCTTGATCCAACGCCGTGGCCGGAATCGCGATGGGAGCGAGTCAGCATCAACTCGTTTGGCGTGGGAGGATCCAACGCGCATCTCATCCTCGACTCTGCTCGCAGCTTTCAGATCCCCAGCCCGACGCCGGATGATTTCCTTGCCGGCCCCCAGCTGCTGCTTCTCTCCGCCAGCGTGGCTGGATCGCTGCAGCGGATGACCGAGACCTTCGAGAACTGGGTCCCGCAACACCAGGACCAGCTGTGCAATCTGGCCTACACCCTAGCTACCCGCCGAGAGCATCTCCCGCATCGATCCTTTCTGATTGGCGGTCCGGACCGAATCGTCACCCCATCGCCCGGCCGGAAGGTGCCCACCTCCGCGCCCAGCCTCGCCATGGTCTTCACCGGTCAAGGCGCACAATGGGCACGCATGGGACGGGACCTCCTCCTGCGCTCCGACTTCTCGTTCCAGAACACCATCCGGGCGCTGGACAAATACCTGAAAGCAGCCCCGAACGGTCCCAAGTGGCGATTGGAGGAAGAGCTCCTCAAGCCGGCCCTGACGTCCAGAGTCCAGACTGCCGAGCTCTCGCAGCCCCTTTGCACAGCCGTTCAAATCGGCTTGGTGGATCTCTTCGCCGCAGTCGGAGTCACCCCAGCGGCAGTGGTCGGCCACAGTAGCGGAGAGATTGGAGCTGCCTATGCCGCGGGAGCCTTGACGGCGCGGGAGGCCATCATCGCAGCCTGGCAGCGAGGCCTGGCCGCTGCAGGGCAAGCCCGCCCTGGCGCCATGGCGGCCATCGGGCTCGGGTGGGAGGAGGTCCAGAGCTTTCTCTCACCTCCCGCTGTTGTGGTCGCTTGTGAAAATTCCCCCAAGAGCGTCACTCTCTCCGGAGACGCCCAGGAAGTGCAAGCCGCGGTTGCACGGATCAAAAAGGAGCATCCCACAGTCACGGCTCGGCTTCTCAAAGTTGATAAGGCCTATCATTCCTACCACATGCGCGAGGTCGGAACCAAATACTCAACCACCATCGGCCGCGACCTGGTAGGAAGGAGACCCGGAAAGCCGTTCTTCTCCAGCGTCACTGGCAAGCAGGAACAGGATCTGCCCCTGGACGCGGCCTACTGGCAACGCAACCTGGAATCCCCCGTGCTTTTCCGGGCCGCGGTCTCCGAGCTCTTGGATCATGTCGACAATGTCGCCTTTCTGGAGATCGGACCACATGCCGCGCTCGCAGGGCCCGTGAGACAGATCCTGACTGCTCGGGCATCTTCAAACTCGGTTCCGTACCTCGCGGCGATGAGCCGCGGTGAAGATTGCGTGGAGTCGTTCCTGACAGCGCTCGGAAAGCTCTTCCAGCTGAACTTTCCGATCAGCCTGAATGCCCTCTATCCCTCGGGATCTTGCTTGCCCGGACTGCCTCGGTACCCCTGGGACCATGGAGTGGACTACTGGCGCGAGTCCCGCATCTCCCGTGATTGGAGATTCCGCCAGTTTGCCAGCCATCCGCTTCTCGGCGATCGTCAGTTGCTCGGCACTGATCTGGAGCCGAGCTGGAGAAACATGATGCGGGTTGAGGACTCTGGCTGGCTGCGAGATCACAAAGTTGAGGTGGATATCATTCTGCCGTGTGCGGGCTATCTGTCAATGGTCGGAGAGGCGATCCGACAGATCAGCGGATCACATGGGAGCTACACCTTGCGAGGCGTGGTGATCAGTTCGGCCCTAGTGCTGCGCGAGGGAACACCCACCGAGGTGGTGACGACCTTCCATCCCCATCGGTTGACTGATTCGCTAGATAGCCAATGGTGGGAATTCACCATCGCCTCGTACAACGGCCAGACGTGGACCAAGCACTGCACTGGCCAGGCCTCGGGGATGGCGGCGGAGGAAGAGCAGACGCGGACGGCCGCTCTCAGGGATGCCCTGCCGCGGAAGTTACAATCCAAGAAGTACTACGACCTCATGGACCGCGCAGGCTTGAACTTCGGACCGATGTTCAAGCGCCTGATCAATATTGAAACGGGCACGGGGGAGAGATTGGCGAGAGCAAAGGTGACCACGAACCAAGCGGGAGACGAAACGTACTATCACCTCCATCCCACTATCATCGACGCCTGCATTCAGGCGGCTCCTCTTGCTGGCCTCCTGGGCACTGTAGACGCCAAGGCATACCGGCGAGTGCCCACCAAGATCGACCGTGTGATAGTCCGGCAAGCCCCCACCAGGGTAGATGACCTGGAGGTGTCGGCCTCAGCCACGTGTGTCAAAGGCACCGGGGAAGTTATTGGGCAGGTCCAGCAATGCATCGCTGATGGTACCATTGTCATGCACATGGGAGGCTTGAAGCTTTCGCCTCTCGAAGAGGCCGGCGAGGCAGGAAAGACCGACGGCCTTGAAACCACCGCCCGCCTGACATGGGGACCGCATATCGACTTCTTGGACGCCACCACGCTGATCAAGCCGTCCTTTCCTAGGCATCTGTACACGCCGGCTTTGGACGAGCTGGCTCGGTTAGGTATGATCTACGGCAGTCGGCGCATCAAAGATGCTAGCACGCCGGTGGCGCATATGCCCCTGTATCGCGACTGGATGAACCGCCAGGTGGAAGCAATGCGGCTTGAAGAAAAATGGTCCACCTTCCTTGCCCTTGAGGATGAGGCCCTTGTGGAGAGGATCGAACGACTGGTGCAACACCTGTCCGAGACGCCCGTCGTCGACTGCGCCATCGGCCTCCAGAAAGTAGCCACCAACATCGCGGCGCTCTTCACCGGCGAAACAGAGGCCCTCGATATCCTTCTCGCGGATGACACCTTATATAAGCTCTATGTTGTCACCGACGCGTGTGACCGGTCCCAATTCATCCAACACCTAGCCCATACTAAACCCAACCTGCGAATCCTGGAGATCGGAGCCGGCACCGGCGCGACGACGGCGAGCATCCTGAAGCTGCTACGCCTGCCCAGCTCGACTGGCTCCAGCTCCACACCCTCCCTTTTCTCCAAGTACACGTACACGGATATCTCCTCGGGCTTCTTTGTGACGGCCAAGGAGCGGTTCAGTGGGGAGAGCAACATTGAGTATCGCACCCTGGACATCAGCAAAGACCCGTCCGAGCAGGGATTCGACGGGGAGAAGTACGATCTGATCCTCGCGACCAACGTTCTGCATGCAACGAACTACCTCGGTGAAACCCTCCGAAATGTTCACAAGCTCCTCGACCCGAACGGGCGACTGCTCCTTCACGAGCTGAACTCCCCCTCAAAGTGGCCCAACTTCATCTTCGGCACACTGGCGGGCTGGTGGTACGGTGGGCCGGATGGAAGACCGGACGAGCCTTGCGTATCCCCGGCTCGTTGGGAGTTGGAGCTGAAAGGCGCCGGTTTCGCCGGCTTGGATGCGGTGGTGCTTGACGGCGAGCAGCCGCATCAGCTGAACGCCATCATGGTGGCCAAGCCACAGGTCGATGATGGTACAGACCAGAAGAGAACTGTCAGTCTGCTCTGTGACCCCAGTGATGACAGTTATGCGGACTCCTTGTCGCGCCGGCTTAACAACCGAGGCTACGAGGTGCAGACATTCCGGCTCGGGGACGAACTGCCCCAGTCCCAGGACATCATCTCCCTCCTCGACTGCACTCGCCCATTCTTCGAAGACATCGATGCGGCTCGTTTCGCAGCCTTCCAGCACCTTCTGAATACCGTTGGGGAATCGGGTCTGCTGTGGATCACGCATCTCTCTCAAGTCCAATGCCCCGACCCCCGGTTTGCCCAGGTCATCGGCGCCGCACGCTCCATTCGCTCAGAGATGCTGGTTGACTTTGCGACGTGTGAAGTAGATGACATTCTTTCATCTCTGGACAAGATTATCGAAATCTATGCCAAATTTCATACCCGATCGAAGGACGAATTGTTGAATCCGGATTATGAGTATACCATCGTGGGTGGGACCGTCTCTGTGGGACGGATCTTCCCCTTCTCGCTCAAGGATGACCTCGCTGTTGTGACCGAGCCAGACGACTGGGTCACTCTCGACATGGAGAAGCCCAGCCGCCTTAGCTCCCTGCACTGGAAGGCTTCGAAAGGAAGACCCCTGGCTGGGGACGAAGTCGAGGTGGAGATCTACGCAGCCGGCCTGAACTTCAAGGTAAGAACGTGACCCTCTCCACCATGCATGCCTGATGGGTTACTTACTTACTAACCTCCTCCGTCAGGATGTCTTGGGCGCATTGGCTGTGGTTCCGTTTCCCGACAATGGCCTGGGTGTCGAAGCCAGCGGAATCGTTCGCCATGTGGGCCCCGACGTCAAGCGGCTGTGTCCCGGAGACCGGGTCATGCTGCGCGAAGATGGCACTTTCGCGACCCATGCCATTGCCTCCGAGAAGCTCTGTGCGAAGATCCCCTCGGACCTTTCCTTTGAAGACGCAGCAACCATGCCGGTCGTGTTTGCTACCGCCCTCTACTCGATGTTCGATCTGGGCGGATTGCAGGAAGGACAGGTAAGTCCGCCCCATCCGTGTCAGGCCAGGGGACCGCAATGCTGACTTCCAGTTAAGTCAATCCTGATCCACAGTGCATGCGGTGGCGTGGGAATCGCCGCCATCCAGCTGGCCCGCATGGCAGGTGCCACCATTTATGCCACGGTAGGGAGTGAGGAGAAGGTACAATACCTGATAGAAACATATGGATTGCCGAGAAATCGCATCTTCAACTCCCATGACTCAAGCTTTGTGGAAGGCGTGATGCGCGAAACCCAAGGCCAAGGAGTCGACCTGGCTCTGAACTCCCTCTCCGGCGAGCTGTTGCACGCGACCTGGCTATGCCTTGCTGAGTTCGGGAAGATGGTGGACATCGGCAAGCGTGACATGCTTGGGGCTGCTCGGCTCGACATGGGCCGCTTCCTGGGCAGCCGCACGTATTCCTGCTTTTACTTGGACCTGCTGCGAGACAAGCGGCCATCGGAGTGCAAACGGTACGTTAAGACCCCAACATAGCAATGAACCAGGTGACGCTGACTAGACCGGCTTTCATGAAAACAGACTTCTCGAACTGATCATGACGTACTTCCGAGCCGGTCATATCACACCAATCAGGCCCATTACGACATTCGATGCCTCAGCTATAGAGGATGCGTTCCGACACATGCAACAAGGAACCCATCTCGGCAAATTGGTCATCCTCTTGCGAAACGCGGATGGCAGCCCCAAGATCGACCCGACATTAGTGAAAGCTTCCACGAGCCTCGACTTGGACAGCACCGCATCCTACCTCATGATCGGTGGCCTCGGTGGTCTCGGACGCGCCGTTTCGCGGCGTCTCGTGGAGCACAAGGCCCGCCGTCTAGTTTTTCTTTCCCGGAGCGCGGGCCAGGGTCCGAACGATAACGACTTCGTCCGAGAGCTTGAGAGCATGGGATGCGACGTTCGCCTCGTCCAGGGCAGTGTCACCAACGAAGCTGATGTCAAACGAGCCATCCAGCAAGCACCCAACCTGAAAGGCGTACTCCAACTGTCCATGGTCCTCCGAGACCAAGCGTTCCCCCATATGACGCTGGCCGAATGGAACACCGCGGTTGCCCCCAAGATTCAAGGAACATGGCACCTCCACAATGCCACCCAGGCCGCTGGGATCACCCTCGACTTCTTCGTGCTCTTCTCGTCCACGTCCGGTGTGCTGGGTCTGCCCGGCCAGGCCAACTACGCCGGGGCAAATACTTTCCTGGACGCCTTCGTCCAGTACCGGACCAGACTGGGGCTGGCCGCCTCCGCGGTCGATATCGGCGCGGTCCAGGACATCGGCTACGTGGCGGAGGACGACGCCCTGCTCCAGCGCCTGAAGCAGACGGGTGCGCACCATCTTACCGAGTCCGAGCTTCTTGAGGCCGTACTGGCCACGATGTCTTCCTCCGTGAACCCCAACGCGGCCAATAATGTCAACAACGGCCTAGTATTCGTAGACAAGAATAATTTTATCCTTGGTCTCCGCACATCCGTCCCCCTCAGCAGTCCCGAGAGTCGCGTGTTCTGGCGAAAGGATCGCCGTATGGCGCTATACCATAATTCCGTCGCGAAGACCAACGTACACGATGTCAGTTCCGACGGTGATACTCTGCAGGCCTTCCTCGCCCGGACAAAATCTGACCCGTATATATTGAGGTCCGGGGAAAGCGCTAGTCTGCTAGCAAGAGAGATCGGGAATAAGCTGTTCAACTTCTTGCTCAAGACGGGCGAGGACTTGAATACTTCGCTGCCGCTGTCGCAGCTGGGCATGGACTCATTGGTAGGTGTGGAGATGCGCAGCTGGTGGAGACAAGCGTTCGGCTTTGACATTACCGTATTGGAGATGATGGGGATGGGGAATTTGGAGGGGTTGGGGAAACATGCGGCGGAGGGGCTCGCAAAGTTGCTGGGTATTGAGTGAGACCGTCTAAATTGACTATACCAAAGGTATTAAAGTATAAATTTCACGGTTTCTGCCTTTATCCTAATCCTGTGCAACCTCATATAGCGTACGCAGTGTGTAGCCATCATCTGTACTGCTGTACATCCCATTTCTCTTGCCAATGGTGCGGCGAAAAGTACCTGGAATGCGTACTCGGAGCTGTTCCGTGACGCATTTGGGTGAATACTAGATATATAATCCAGATCTGGAATTAGATTACATTATAAAGATACGGTTTTGAAACTGAGCTTCTATGAGGCGTCAGCCTAGATTTATCTATATAAAATTAAGAGGAGTTATCATAGAGTGATAAATCTTTCCTAGATATTGATTCTTCCTAAAGGATCAATACAATATTCTATTTCCTATTTCATCATCTGTGTTATTTGAGAACTTTTAAGGAAGTCTGTGACTTTTTTGCTCAATTCTATTGCATCTATCAATATATATATTCAATGGAATACTGTGAGACTCGGGAATTTATAAGATAATTCTAGTGCACTAGTATGGGGCAGTATAACAGAACAGATATTAGTTCTCCCGCTAACTATTGCTTATGCTGCCTGCTGCCACTGACTAAATACATAAGTAACTACAATGTGTTGGACTCTATATGAGGAGTTGTGCGTATTCCATTTTCAAGTATTTGATAATAACGCTACGGTAGTTACACGGTTGCCAAGCCTCGCTTGCATAATGAAAGCCACCGCAGGGGAGGGGAGGTTTCAAAGACACTTTCACCAACACCAATACCGTCGTCTTCCCCTTCATCATGATCAATCTAAACGAGCTTGGTTTTATCAGGTGCGTGAATGAATCAGAAACGTCTAGCGTCTTCCAAGTATCTTTACAAGGACGACTATGTCTCATGAAGGTGGTAAGTGCATCCACTCCAGAACCACGCCATCTACATCATTTGTCAAATTGTCCTCGACAGCCTTAGTATCATGCCATTCAGAAACAACCATGGCATCCCAATTATAGGGGAATTGACCCTTGTATCTGCGAGAGCGCTGCATATGTTCGTCTGAAGGAGCGAGGGTTATGCCAGCAAGGGATTGTCCCAGGTTTTTATGGGGTAATCGATCAGGTTAAATAAATGCAATGGCAACCTCACTTGAACAAATTTCTGAAGGATAAACATCGCCCAAACGCCATCCTACTGGAGTTCATCCCAAATCTAAAGCAAATAGTGGTTGAAACATATACGGAAAACCGTGCTGCAGCACTTCTGAGCATCATTCAGCAAATCCATGAGGCTGGAATTTGCCACTGTGATCCATACCCTCACAATATGGTGGTTCGGCCAGAAACAGACAGAGTCCTCTGGATAGATTTTGATCGCGCCCAAAATTTTCTGACCGGTCTATCACCAATAGATATCATAGCTGGATGGAAGATGATACATTGATGGCCGCTGAGTTGTTAGACTTTCTGGTAAGAGACCTAGCTTTTTTCTACCGTATCTAGCTCACTGGGTCTTAAGCAAAGGATATAAAGCTTGGAAAGCTTGTACATGCTTGGGGTTATTGTTATCTTTACTCATGAATCCAATAAATCACCTTGATGAAACAGCAAGTAAAATTACACTTTGCGAAACATGCACAGTGCCAAAGTCACAGTAATGGGATAAGAGACGGAGCTACTCTATAAAGATTCAATGACAATGCACTGAGAACATGCCAACAGCTCCTGCGTATGGCTCCGTTGGGTGGTGTTGGCAACTTGCAGGTCACTTTAAGATACACAAGTATCAGGCATTTCTCGTCTCGTTTTGCCGGCAGTACTTGCCGCCACCAGATCTGCGTGGCCGTTAGATTTGGCCGCTCGAATTAGAAAGACCAAAATAAATAGCAGCTTACCAGCCCTGGCGAACAAAAGCCATTGTCGGTTTAGTATATAGCTTTATCCTATCTTTCTCGCATTTAGGCGAAAGGAAAGACTGCTATACTTCCACGGGCGGAGTTCCACAATGAAATTGACATTTTCCCAACCACTACCCATATCCGGGGAAATCCCGTCCACCAGTGCCTTGTCTGGCGTGGGCGTATCTTTGCTTCAACCAATCGGTAGTCTTGTAACGCAAAGCTTGGGGGGTTCAGCGGGGCCAGCAGAGAGTAGTGGAGCAATTGTCGTCGCGCTAACCGGTAGACCAAAAATCGATATATCGCGTCTAGTCAGCCAGGTGACGAGAGATACGGGGTCCCAACGTTAAATCAATTTTATAGGCCATGATTGTTGTAGGGAATGTATGATATTATCAGAATAGACGGACAAGGACTGCTTGTATATCAGCCGGTCAACTGGATGATCTGCAGCAATCAGACTTTCGGATGCTGCTTACAACTATCGACCGGTGCCAACCATCTGATACATGGTAGTGTGTATAGATACACGTTGTTTGGGTGCTTGGGGCATAAATGTAGAAGAATGGTATCTAATATTTATCAATAGTCTACCGTATCTCGAATTATACTTGACCATAGCGTGTCTCGTGCAGTCATTTAACATTCAAACTGGAAGACGCTGCGTCTGATTATATTAAAGTAACGCGAGGGGCGCTCATTGGACTACCGGAGCAAGGGAGAATGGCTGTTTATGCGAGATCTACTCCGACTACCTGATCTTACATTGGATGGAATCCTTTACCTATGATAGGAGTTTAACATGGTGGGGATAGCATGAGAAATGGCAAGCCCAGAGAGAAAGAGAATAGAGACGCAATTATATAGTTATTTGTATCTAGATTACAGATACTACCGTGGACTGGAGACAAAAAAAATTCCATATTATGTACTTAGTGTCTACCAAGCTAATACTACTTGTATATAGTCGGATTCATAGAAATATATAATAAACCAGCATACACAATATTAACAACAAGCACAAAGGATAGCTAAGGAGAAAACATGATTTATGTTGTGATATTTATATTGATTAGTGAGATGCCATATCAAACAAATAATTTTGAGAAAATTAATAGCATGACACAGATTGTGAGAGGTCATAAGATGTGTGAAATACGAAGTACGGGTCGATGCAGTTGCAGATCGAACTTTGGAATTCCCAACATTGAGCGCAGACCGGAATAGTACATATTGCAATGTGCTTTTTAAGACACTCATGTCTAATAAGTCACAACAAAGGACGAGCCTCATGCTACTAGTTACTCTTACTTTCAAACAAGTATGACCAACAGTGAGAAAATTAGGTGTGATTTAGACAAGGGCTGTGAGACCCGGCAAGTTCTCGGCGCTCGGGCTGATGGGGTTGGCGGCTTCCCGTCCCCCAACTATTCTGCATTCATCCCAGCTCCCTCACCCGCCAGATTCGTTCTAGGGATATTGTCGGATTCCCACCTTCCACCTTCCATTACTTGATGTAAAAGTCCCATTGTACTTTTTCAGGACTCCGAAGTCACCCCAGAATACCCTTCACCTGATCAAGAGATGGTGTGGGGAGAGGGGGAGGTTGATTGGTTAGTTAGTAACCCCCGATTCAAATCTGCGCCGGATAACCAACCAATTGCTTCACCATGATTGCGGTCAGCGTACTACAAAGGATTAATTTGCCATGCGACCGGAATCCTGCGGCTTCCAGGTATCGAAAAGCGGGAAGAAATTTGACTGCCTGTCCGGTGCTGCATGTTGGGGTTACACCAGTTGCGTTATATCGCCTATTAGTAAATTATTAGAATGCTGCAGGCGGCTCCACCCGACCAAGAAACCCTGGAGAGTAATTTGCTAATTGCTTAGTAGCATACCATAGTATGCCCGAGCCGGCAATTAGTTGGTCTGGTTGGACTAATCCTTCAGTCCTCTCCATCCAACGCCATATTATCTCCACCCACTTATGCCAGGCTGGACTCTCTGATAGGGGGACCATTGTTCATGCTGCCACCCGGCATCCACCGCCACCCACCCAAAAAAGATGGTTGCTTTTACTCCAGACCCCAGACTGCAGCGTCTTGTCTCACTTCCCTCCCCTGCCACCTGCATTTTGTTGCTCCCACATTTCCACCAAACTCCGGTCTTCCGTAAGCTTCAGCTGAAAGTTTGATCCCCACGGCCAAGTACCACACCACGGCGATTCCGATCAAAGGAACGGGGGGGAATTTCTCTGAAATTGCCACAACCAAGTGCGAGGTCTGTACCAAAGGCACACTTATTCTGCGTAGTGGACTAGATATCCACTTTTTTATGTTGTTGGAGCCGATGCGGAGGCCAAGCTTCGTGCTTGGGAAACAAGCAACAGGCCAAGCAACGAGCGGATGGGGCTTAGAGCCACTGAGTGGTCATGCCGTCCATGGGACGGACTGGCCTCGATACTGATATAGAGGGAGTCCTTTTGATAAGCCCGTGTGCACAGGGCCTCCGGGTTTCTCTCTTGCCCTGGTCACCCATTTCTGGTTCATCCATTCGGTGACCCCCGAGACCGTCTCCGCTCTACCATACTTGGTAGTACCACTGTTAGGCACTACTATGTAAGTAATAAGCAAGAGTCTTTTTGGGTTACGTGCTGCTGTGGCTGGAACCAAACATTCCAGATGTAAGAGCGTGGCAGCCAGGCAGATCTATTGTGTAAGGGGAATTGGTCCACGAAATTCGGTAAAATTGATGGGAAGCAAGACAAGGGGGCGCTAGTGCAGCGGTCGCATGGTCGCTGTCCCCATCCACTCGGTTCTCCGTCGGCAATTTCAATCCTGTCTTTCCCCTGTTGTCCGTTCACTTTCATTGATTGGGTTACTTATGGATTATGGTAATGAGATTCGGTTCACTGGCTTCGGGGGTCGCCCTTATCTTCCCACAGCCCGTTACGAAAATGGCCTTTGGTCCGATATGTGCGCATCCACAACGGACCACCCGCACCACCTGCTCTTCCCTAGGCCAACATTGGCTTACGGTGTATCAGACGGTGCTTCAGACCGAATTTTGCGATCCAATGATTTATCTGCAGACAATAATCATGGTCAGGTCTCATTGGGCGCGATAACGTGCTTCAGCCAGGAAATCACACTCATGACCATCCTCTTTCCCTCATCATATCAGGTTTTTTCAACTAAGCTCATAGGCATCCGACTCCAGCCGCAGCAAGCCTGTGACCCTGGTCTAGTCTTGCAACTCTCCGAGCAAACGAGCGTGCCGACGGTGGAGTCGCCTGGTTCGTGGCAAGCCGTTCGTGCAGCCCACGGTTATCTGCTGTGTTACCCTCCCAACCAGCTAACTCAAGACGCCACCCCTCCTTCGGACCTTCGACAGATGCTCCAGAAGACCTCGTTGTGCCAATCAAGTTCCTGGCTAGTAGTGGTGCCCTTCTCGGAGTGGGGGGATGCAGACCGTTTAACTTTCCAATGGACCGTCAATGGCTTTCTGGATGGGTGCCCGCCGTCGCTCGAGCATCGCTGCTGTTGGCGTTTATTAAATTGCATCGATTATCAGTGCTGGATCAGCTCATACTGACGGCGATAATGTAGATACTAGCCCAAGGTGATCCATCGGATTCCGCCTGTTAATCCCGCTTCTGGCAATCCCATTCGTTTCTTTAGCTATTAGCTTGTGGGCGTTATCTCCCTGTCAGCCTCCCTTTGACTGGTCTGGCACCCACTACCAGCTAGTACTTTGTAGACTCGCCCCGTCGCGTGCTTGCTGTTTGGTCATTCTTAAGCTCCGCCGATCCCACCTCCCCAGTTCTAGATCTTTGCACACCCCTCAAATTCGTCCTCTACTCTCTCTTTCTTCCGGCGATTGTGTTCGTCGTTCGCCTCGCTTTACCATGGCTACCGAAATCGAGCCGGCGGAGATCCCTCCTGTGCTGGGAGTCCTCCCAGCATACGGACAGGATAGAGAAACCCACCTGAAGATGGTTCCACGTGCCGATGGTGCTCGCGCTCGGTTAGATCCGAACGTCACCCTCGAGGAGTACATGTACTGGGCCAATATTGAGCGTCAGCTGGAAGAGGAGGAGAACCGTCAGTACGTGCTGGAGCGTGGGCCTCTGACCGTCGGCAAGGTCATCCAGAACCGTTTCTCCAAGGGCGTCCACCATGACCGTGAGAAGAAAGGTGCCCAGAATAGCCCGCAGATTGATGGTGAAAAGGGCATGGTCGCATCTACGCCCTCGGACTCGTCCCTGGCTGTTAGCGATGAGGAATGGAGAAATGCGTCTCGCGCCCTCCGAACAGCCGGTTGGGGTACCATCTTCTATCTGATCACCACCGACGTACTGGGCTGGGCAAACGCACCGTGAGTGATTTCCAACCTGTCGAAACCAACCAGCATCTCGCATCACCTCTAACCAAGTGGCTCTGTGATCTAGGTTTGTCTTTGCAAGTGTGGGATACGGTCCTGCCGTGGCTTTGTTCATTGTTTTTGGTTGCTTCGCTGGCTTCAGTGGCTGGATTCTGTGGAGGGTGTTTCTAGAGCTCGACTCGACGCGCTATCCCTTGATCAACTTTGGTGACACCTACTATCGTGTTTTTGGAGCGTGGAGTCGTCATTTGGTTAACATCGGACAGTCGCTGCAGCTGCTGATGTCGGTGTCCGTGCTGGTTCTGGGAAACGGCCAAATCCTGGCACAGCTGACCAATGAGAGTATTTGTTTCGTAGCTTGCATGATCATTATGATGGTTATCGGCATGGTCTGTGGAAGCATTCGGTCCTTGCAACGTCTCGGATGGCTGACCAACGCCGCCGTCTGGTTGAACATCGCGGATTTCATCATGATGTCGGTTTTCCAGATTATTCTACCTTACCGGGGTATGCTAATTGGTGAACAGCATGGTCGCGGCTGGTGGCAAGTTTGGAATCGACTACAGTGCCGTCACACAGTCCTCCTTGATCAAAGCCATAGAGCCTGTCAAGGTCTTTGCGGGACCTCCCCCAAACCAGTACCAGATTCAGGCCACTGGGTTTTCGGGACAGTTCACTGGTGTTGACCAGATGGTTTGTGAGTAATCGAAGTTGAACCTTGTGCGTCTGAGAATAGCTCGGTTGACCATGCGACAGACAGTTATGGTGGCGCTATTTTGTTCATCTCCTTCCTGGCTGAGATGCGCCGTCCGTGGGACTTTTGGAAGGGGTTGCTGTGTGCCCAATTGTTCATCTGTTTGGTCTACATTTTCTTCGGTGCTTTTGTAAGATCCCCCACCTGGTGTTTATTGACAATTGGTATTTGGCTAACGTTGCCACAGGTCTACAGCTTCTACGGTCAATACTCCATCTCCAACATCTACAACGTTGTCGAGCCCAAAGGTCTACAAGAGGCAGTTAATATAGTCTACTTTTTGACCACTATAATCGCTTGCAGTACGGTTCCTCGTTTCTCATTCTTTACAAGAAAACCTCCGCTGACCAACTTAGTTCTGTACTTCAATATCGGCATGAAATCTGTCTACCAGCAAATCTTCATGGAAATTTTCAACTGCCCCGACATCTCCACTAAACGCGGCCGCTTGCTGTGGTACGGCCTCGGCCCAATTTACTGGATCATCGCCTTTGTGATCGCCGCTGCCGTTCCCAACCTGAGTGGAATTTCCAGTATGGTCGGCGCGGCCCTAATTCTCAACTTCACTTATACCCTCCCGGGTGTTCTATACGTTGGATTCCGGTGCCAGAAGGACGCCGCACTTCCGGGCGAAGGGTATGACCCTGCGTCTGGTGTAACAACGCGCCATGATTCGGGCATGCAGCGATACGTTCGTGGTTTCAAGAAGCACTGGATGGTGAATTGTTTCTGTATCTTCTATTTCTGCGGTGGATTGGCATGCTCCGGTATGGGCATGTGGGCTGCTATTACCGGTTTGATCGAGGAGTTCGGACCCGGTGGTACAGTGGCTACGTCGTTTGGGTGTGCTGCACCTGTTTAAGGGTTGTATTTGGCAGCAGACGAGAGTTATGCTCTTTTGGTAGAGCGAGCCATATTCTTCGTTCTAGATGGTGATGATAGTATAAATGTCTCATCTCTATATATATGCCTGTGATGGTGCCAAGTCACACGTGTCTCGATATGTATGTGATTGTAATGTTAATGCCATGATTTTCTATCATGTGTCTATATCCACCTCATTATGTTATTTTTAAATGATTATCAGTACTCCATTGGGATTTTCCGAGCATTAGTAACCGGCACTCTTTACATGGCCACTACTGCAATGCGGATGCTTGGTTAAAAATAGCTCGCTGAGTACTACTCTTTTCACGGATGACAGACATCAATCACACCTGGAGGATACTCGCGCCAACCACTGCTATAGACCGGAATTATCTAGGTTTTCCTATAGACTTTTATACCAATACACGAAGACGGCCAATCCGGATGTGGTATAAAAGATAGAATTATGATTCTTGTATAGGATCTGCATGACGACGTACCGCCTGTATCTGGTTAGGATGAAAAATTACTAGCGTGTGCTAGGGAAGTGTCTGACTTCTTCTGGCCGTTAGTGACTCAGCAAGAGTGCCCTGGATGCGCTATATTTGAGTATAATTTCCATAATGAAATGAAATGAAATGACCGGAATTATCTTGGGACCCAACTACAAATCTGCCATAGCATTAGAACACGAATGGTGATACATTAATAGGACAGTCTGGTCACGCACCGGTTCTTGCTGCCTTCGAGTTTCCAAAAGTAGCATCCATTCACTGGCAATAATGAGGTCCTTGCTACGGCCCGCAGAAGGCCCTTGCATATGCCGTTTCGTGTTATTCCACAGCCAGTCTTAGCATAATGTTTCGAATTCACTGGAACACGCCTCCTCTCTAATCTCGTCTTTTCTTTCTCTCTTCCTGAACCTTCATTCCTAATTTTCTTGTCTTTTCACGCGTTTTGCAAACAGCTTGATGGGTACGGTGTGATGATGCACATTCCGCAACTTCGCCCTTGGCGGTCACTCCTCATCTGTGTTGTTTGGTCTCTCCCTTGCTTCCAGGTCCTGGCGATCGACCTTGATCTCCAGAATGCTGGTGAGTTTCAAGGACCTTGACCAGATGTTGAACCTTTGTCGGAGGCTAATAAATTTGTTTGGTGTCAATTAGACAGCATCAAGAGCGTCGCAAGCGACCTCGCCTGGGACCTAGTCAGCTTCTATACGGGCAACAACACCGGCGATGTTCCCGGAAACCTTCCAGATCCATACTACTGGTGGGAGGCGGGGGCCTTCTTTGGCACCCTGGTCAATTACTGGGCCTACACCGGAGACACCACATATAACGAACTGACCGCGCAAGCCATCCTCCACCAGGTCGGTCCCAACCAAGACTTCATGCCCGCCAACCAGACGCGCACGGAGGGAAATGATGACCAGGCGTTTTGGGCGTTCGCTGCCCTGCGTGCCGCCGAGCGAAACTTCCCCAATCCGCCAGCCGATCAACCGTCGTGGTTAGCTCTCGCACAGGCCGTGTTCAATGAGCAAGCGCAGCGATGGAATACGCAGAAGTGTGGAGGAGGATTAAAATGGCAGATTTACACGTTCAACAGCGGTTACACGTACCGGAATTCAATCTCGAACGGGTGTTTCTTCAACATGGCGGCTCGACTCGCACGATATACGGGCAACGCTACGTATGCGGACTGGGCAAATAAGGTCTGGGATTGGGTGACGGACGTAGGACTGATTGGGCCGGAGTACCATGTGTTCGACGGGACGAGCGAGGAGAACAACTGCACTGACCTGAATCATATTGAGTGGACTTATAACAACGGGGTGTTCCTGCTAGGGGCAGCACACATGTGGAACTATGTGAGTTGAAGACCTGCTTGCTGCACAGGATATACAACTGACGGGACTGCAGACCAACGGTGACGAGAAGTGGCGCGAACGAGTCAACGGCCTTCTCCAGGCGCAGAACAGCTTCCTCTCTACGAACGAGAGCTCCAAGAACGTCCTTTACGAGGCCGCATGCGAAACGGTGGGGACCTGCCAAACAGACCAATTCTCGTTCAAGGCCTATTTGGTACGATGGATGGCTGACACTGCCCGACTGGCTCCCTTCACCTACGAAACCATTATGGCACGCCTGCAACCGACAGCCAAGGCAGCCGCCGCCCAATGTGTGGGAGGTAAGACAGGGACATACTGTGGGATGCAATGGACCACGGGAACCTATGATGGCACAGTGGGCGTGGGACAGCAAATGGCCGCCTTAGAGGTGGTCCAGGCCAACCTCCTGCAGGCCAACCCTGGTCCACTCACTCATACCACGGGAGGATCCAGCCAGGGGAACAGCGCCGCAGGGACACAAACGTCAGATTCGTCCCGAGATCCCAGTGAACTGCGCCCGATTACCACGTCGGATCGAATTGGGGCAGGGGTAGTCACCGGAGTCACGGCATGCTTGGTGCTTGGGGTCACGGCTTTCATGGTGTCATAGGAAAGGCAGAATGTGACTGGTCAATGACTGTCAATTCAACAGCACAACCATGTATGAGGCCCTGCATAAATATCAATTACATAAGAAAGTTTCTTCTCCTCACCGCCATGATTATCCAGATTCCGATTGGTGGTTGGCTGAGATAAGCAAGGCCCCGATAAGACGCCCAGGCTAGTCCCTGTACAGTAAAAGATACGCCGGGTCGGTCGTGCGGGCCAATCAGGAGCCCCTTTGACGAAGCGGAGGCCAATACATTCCCAAAAGGGAAGATATGGCAACTCCGCCTGTGTCTCCAATCGGGGTAATCAGGGCAATCTGGGCGGGGAGGAAAAAGTTATATAGCAGCGACCTTCTGCTGTCCCTTGTTCCTCCCTTCAACTTCAGCAGTGTCGAGAATATTTGGCAGATCCCCAGATATAGACACCATGGCAGTTTCACCACACCCTTTCGACTCCATCAGCCCGGCGGAAATCGTCCTGGCCACCAAAATTCTGGCGGCGGCTTTCCCCGGGGTCCCTCTACGGTACAAGAAGATTGATATCCAGGAACCCATCAAGTGTGAAGTGGTTCCGTTTATTGAAGCAGAACGGCTGGGCAAGCCCCTGCCCGCAAAGCCCACTCGGTTGCTGCTGGTTCTTTTTCACCGCATGGACACCATGGCCTTCTGCAAGGCATTGTTGAATGCCGACACCCGATCAGTAATCTCGGCCAAGGAACTGCCCAAGCATGTTCAGGTATGGCTTATGGCGTTCATCGACGTTACCTCACAATGTCTCTGACCACAACAGGGACCTGGTGATCCAGACGAACTAGGAGAGGTCGAGCAACTCTGTCTCTCTCACCCCGCCGTGCAGGCCGAGGTGGCCAAATTGAAGCTGCCTCCGGGTGTCACCGTCTGCAATGACCCCTGGATCTATGGCACTGATGATCCCAATGAGACGCGTCGCTTGTTCCAGTGCTACATGTACATTGTTGCCACAGACCATCCCGAGAACAACCACTACTCTGTACCTTGCAAGTTCTCCCCTGTCTTCGACGTTCACAAGCGCGAGCTGGTCCGTATGGACTACCTGCCAGGTGGAGTTGATATGCAAACCACCGAAACGCAACCCTGGAAGCCGGTTGAGACCATCCAATACGCGCATGACCTGCTGCAGGAACCCTTGCGCACTGATCTCAAGCCTTATATCGTCCAACAGCCCCAGGGCCCATCATTCAATATCGACGGAAGTGTGGTCTCGTGGCAGAAGTGGAGATTCCGCGTTGGTTTCAATAGCCGTGAGGGTCTCGTTATCTACAATCTCACTTATGATAAGCGGAATGTCTTCTACAGATTGTCCATGTCGGAGATGACTGTGCCGTACGGTGGTAAGTCTAGAGCTATACTATTTCATCTTAAGCTGCCCCCAGCAACCAGCCCCATACTGATGATGCGCTATAGATCCTCGTGCACCTTATCACCGCAAGCAGGCATTTGATGTGGGAGACGTAGGCTTTGGTGTCACAGCAAACCAACTCTCCCTGGGCTGCGACTGTCTAGGCCACATCAAGTACTTTGATGGCTACCGGGCTGATTCAAAGGGAAACCCCGTTTTGCTGAAGAATGTCATCTGTCTTCATGAGCAAGATAACGGTCTGCAGCACAAACATACTAACTACCGCAATAACGCCGCTACAGTCGTCCGCAACCGCCAATTAGTAGTGCAGATGATCTGTACTGTTGCAAACTATGAATACATCTTCGCCTTCATCTTCGACCAAGCCGCTAACATTGAGCTCGAGGTCAGAGCCACCGGTATCCTCTCTACCGTCCCCTTTGACAACGAGAAGCCTGGTACTACCGTTCTCTGGGGCACTAATGTCGGCCCTGGCGTCATGGCGCCTTTCCACCAGCACATGTTCTCTTTCCGGATGGACCCGGCCTTGGACGGATTTAAAAACACTGTCTACTACGAAGATAGCGTGCCACTGCCGGAGGATAAAAACAACCCCTACCTGGTGGGATACACGACCGAGCAGACAGTGCTCCGTACCAGCGGCACAGCAAACACCGACATCAGCCGCCACCGCGTGTTCAAAATCCGTAATGACACCCACATTAACCCTATCACCTACAAGCCCATAGCATACAAGCTTCAGACTTCGCCCAGTCAGATGCTTCTCTCAAGCCCGAAATCATACGGCGCCAAGCGTGCCGGCTTCGCGACCAAGCCCATCTGGATTACGAAGTACCGAGACGACGAGCTGTATGCGGCGGGCGAATTCACCAACCAGAGCCGGGAGAGCGAGGGCGTTGAGAAGTGGGTGCAGCGGAAAGACCCTGTTGAGAACGAGGATATTGTGTTGTGGCATAGTAAGTGATCCTTCTACTATTGTGTATTGCCGGTCGGCAGCAGGGCTAGAACTAACACATGACAGCCTTCGGCCTGACGCATAACCCGCGCATTGAAGACTTCCCCGTCATGCCCGTCGAGCGCGTCAGCGTCATGCTAAAGCCCGACGGATTCTTCATCAAGAATCCCGCATTGGACGTGCCGCCTTCGACGCAGTCATTCAACAAGTCGACGTTGCACCCGGAGCCAGCAGCCACGTGCTGTGCTCCTGCGGAGAGGATGGGAAAGTTGTAGATGGATGACCGATTCATGAGAGATGACGATCTATGACAATACCTTTCTGATGCTCTTGTTTATAACGAGTACCCAGTAGAATACTGAATTTACGCTCATCATGTTTAAAACAAAGCACAAAGCGGGAGTCCACTCCATAAGTAGTGACTATGACACCAATTCCCCCAAGGTCCCTCCACCGTCACACTACCTCCACTTAGCCCTATATACATACCATACTGATGCTATCTTCACGTATACTCCATCCCCAACACCAAACTTGCATCATTGAACCCCCACGCACCTCAACTTTCCCGCAAGAGACCGGTCGGGTTTCTCGGGGATCACTCCGGTCGGCTATTCATCATGACTAAGCAAGGGACTGAGCAGCTATAAATCCGCCTCTATCTTGAGTTTATCTCCTTCCATCAACTTCCATTTACCCCCGCAACCCCTCATAGTCAAGAACAAGATCAAGACTTTCTCTCAAAATGTGCATGAAAGTGAACTGCTCGAACTGCAGTATGTTGCACGTCCCTTCAACCGCATATCGCCACCAAGTCATGATACTAATGAATGCATTCAGACAAAGCCACCTGGTGGGGCTGCGGCGCGCATATCCCCTCCGTTCTGGACTCGGTTCCGGAGAGTGAGCGCTGCACTTGTGCGCCCAAGGTGGTGCGCGATGGAAAGGAGTACCCGCCTAAGGCGGAGAAATGACTATCTGCGGGGTGTGTTGTTTGTTAGGTAGATTGAGAGGGGGGTTGGTGATGATATTATGGGATGTTGATGGGGCTAATCTATGTTTATCTTGGGATAGGACCGAGTGGTAGTGGGTGCTAGATACGGATTATGATTCATACAATGTACTAAACTTTCTTCTCTGTTTTGGTGTGTGGTGGTGGAGTTAGTTGATTTGATGAGATAGATGTCGTCATGAAGTACGTGTGTTGAACTGGGACATGTAGGTCGTTGCCGATGCGTGCTGATGTTAATCCTTTGATAAATGGGGCCAGCTTTCGGAATTTGTATAGACCAGGAGTAGAAGCATGCCCGGCAAGGTTGTGTGTATGCCTTACATGTTTGTTGTCTCAGGAGAGAGGATATCGGGGTTTGGTTATATTAGTTGGGTTGGAAACACATAAGAGATAGGACGAAAATGGGAAAATTAAGCTGAGCATAATTTAAAAGCATGAGAGTAGTGAATGATCAAAAGAACAACTAGAGAAAAGCAAAGGATAGAATAAAATATAATAAGATTTGTTGTTGGACTTGATGCGGACCGACGAAAAGGTCTGCAATGCCTCATATGCGGAGGCGCAAAAAAGGAATGACAAGAGTGGGATTCGAACCCACGCCATCTTACGATGATCAGGAAGCTGTGAAGCTGGGTATTAAGGTAGACCTTAACCTGACGCCTTGGACCAACTCGGCCATCTTGCCTTGGATGGAAAATATTATATATTTTGTGCTATATCAATATAGCCACCCATGACACCTGATCGGCCGTCTACCTTCCACTTGATGCAGGCCTGGAACTCATCAGCGGTGGAATTATCACACACTGAGCATTGCATGTTTCAATTTCCTGTAAATTATATCACTATTCTTACCTTCTTGCTCATGTGCGGCCTATTTTACAACCAATGACATGGCGGTTTTATTCACAATTAGTACTACTCTGATATATATTTATCAATTCCTATACAGTAAGCACTAGTTCGTAATGAGAAAGCCAGGGATGATAGCCACCACTCCAAAAACCAAATGGACCCGATCGGAGAACTCCGTGATCGGGGGAACATGAAAACAACTAGCAATGGATCAAGCAGGAGCCACTTTAATTCGGTGGCTGCATTGTATATCCAAGCCACCTGCTGTCCACAAATCAGTTCGGCGCTTCTTCTTCATCTTTCGCCTTCTCCAATTCCTTCAATTCTCCCTTCTCCTCAGCACTCCGCCTCTCCCTCGGACTATCAACCAGCTCATTATTTTGCATAATAAAGGTCGACACCGCAGCGGCAACCAGAACCGACATGGCAAGGGAAAACACTCCACGTGCGGCACGGAGATAGATGAAGATTGCGGTCTGCTTCTCCAAACCACTCAGCAGGTCGAGCCGATTGTAGTTGTGCGAGATTCGATCAGCCAAACCAGGCTGGCCTCGAAAAAGAGATCGGAGGGAATTGACTGACAAGTTCTGAAAGATAGCAGCGGAGATGGTCTGACCTATGGTGGTGCCAGTGTTGCGGACAGTGAAGGAACAGGATTGCACCACGGCGAGATGTTGCTTATCGACCGAGGTGAGGAGACCCATGAGTCTGGTCACGTACGCCCCGCCGGACCCGGCACCGTAAATGCCGAGATAAACGAAAGGCGCCCAAGAAGGAGTTGTCTGGGTCATGGTACAGAGCATGACAGCGCCCAGGACGGAGCAGGCTTGGACGGGGAAGTTGATGTAGTAGTACTTGGCTGTGACCTTGACGAAGAGCCCAGCGGCGAAAGATCCAAGAGCAAAGCAGAGAGCCAGGGGAATTAATCGTAGGCCGCTCTGGCCTGGGGAGTGGCCAAGAACCTCCAGGTACACGGGCACGTAGTACATTATGCTAGTGTTGCCGAAGTTGGAGAAGAATGAGCTCAGTTGCGACGCAGCCACAGTGCGTTGTAGTAGGGCTCGAACTGGGATATGAGGGTTCTCGGCTTTATAAAATTCCCAGAAGAGAAATGCCAGGAATCCTACCGCGGCAAGGATTAAAGAGGTTAGCACCGCTGCGCTGTTCCAGGCAAAAACCGAACCACCAGCATTCATGCCGAACTGAAAGAGGATAATGACGACAAGAAGCGCGACCATGCCGACGTAGTCAACTGGGCGTCTGATAGGACGGCTTTTACCCTGAGGGATGTTGAGATAGAATGCCACCATCGCGATGTCGAGAATGATGAAGGGCACTTGGATACGGAATGCCCATTTCCATCCAATGGCGTTGGCGACGCCACCCCCGTAGACGCCACCCAGGGCCAATGTAACACCATAGGTAATGTTGCCAATGCCTTCAATCAGCGCCCGTTTTCTCATGGAAACTAGATCGGTTTCGACAAAAGCAGTGATGGTGCCGATGCAGCCTGCACCAAGACCCTGAATGATCCGTCCAAGCAAGAAGACTGACAAACGGGGCGCCAGTCCGCACAGAAGCTGTCCTACGGCTAAGACTGAGAGACAAAGTACAAGGCCATATCGTCGGCCCAACAGGTTGGTCAGTTGTCCGCTGAACGGCTGCGAGATGGAGAGACCTATGGGGTATGTGGTAGCGACCCAGGAATACGATGAAAAAGCATCGTATTCATCACATATATCCTCAATAATTGTGGCAAGCATGGTTGAGTCTATGCTTTGTCAGAAACATGCATGTTCGCCAGCAAGTTGCGCGAAAAAGAAGATTTTGTACTTACCTAACGCACTGAGCAAGACCCCAACCTGATGACACGAGTTTCAAAATCAGTGGGTAGATCTTTTGTTCATCATGGCGTGTACAGAAACTGCTTACCCAGAGACCTAACAGAACCAATACTAGGCGAGCAGTCGATGGCTCTGGGTCCGCATCATCGGTGCTGTTTTCGGTCTCACAAACCGCAGTATCTGGGGAAGGTTCCATCACCGTCACAAGCTCTATTGAGTCCTGATCATGACCCCTATCTTCTCTGCTGGTGCTCTGTGTATAAGCCATGGTGGAAGGACGATCAAGGGTGGGGTACAAAGGGCAAGTGATGGTGACGGTTGAATGAATAGATACAAGACAAAATTCAACGCATTAAGTGCGTGATATACTCACTGATGCTTGGGGACCTTTAGGACCGCATCTGACTCACAGTCGACCAGGGTCCGGGGCTTGACCACTAGAAAAAAAGATACTAAAGTGGAGCCTAATAAGAGAATCTTTTTATGTAAAATAATGTCATATACCCCTGTCGTGTACATTGACAAAAAAAGCTATATTCCGAGAGAAACTACTTTGTATATAGTCTTTTGCCGGTTTACCCGGAGTCTGAACCCATGTGTACGCCCTATGCAGAACACTTATAAAATGCGTACGAAGAGGACCTTTTCACTATGAAAAGGTTATATGGTGAAAGACCTGGATAATACACCAAGTGCAGTATGAGCCTGCACATCGCACTTACCAAGCTTTAGGAAGTACTAATTTGTAGCCAGGCTTCCTCTATTCAATTGTTGTGATTGACCAGAAGTGTCCTGGTTTGTTTCCAAAACCTGGAAACAAAGACCTGAAAATCAGACAAGAATACAAGATATTACATCAGGGATAGTTGTCATACTAGTCAGTGCTTGTTTCAGGGAGCACTACATGTCTGCTCGACTCATTGGTTGAGAGATGCAGGGATTCATAGACCTTCTTGACTAGGTATAGTGCTGCTGTGCCCCTCATTCCTTCTTTGGGTAGAGGTGGATGCTAAACACGGTCAAACAAAGACCAAGGAAAGCTTAACAAGGCTTAGAAAGAAGTAAGCAACTTCTGCTCCACTCTTTACCTGGAGTCCGACGGATGGTCCGATGCTGTGGGCGCGCCTGGATTATTGTGTGCTTTTGGGCTGCGCTGATGTGGACTGCAAGGGTTGGCCCTTAGTGTGCTTACGGAATGTGGGTTGATCCAAAGTGAGTCACTGGCATAATCTTTTTGAACAAATCTCAGTTGTTGACATGGTAAATTCCCTGTCGTAGCCAAGGGAGCTTGCTGCTAAGGCTGTTAGAGAGTCGTTTGAGAAAGGTGAATATCATCCGGTTCTCCCACGGTAACAGTTCCGGGATGCGCACCCGTCTGCTCAATAAGTCGTAAGAATTATAAACCCGAGGCACAGTTTGCCAAAAAAAAAAAAAAATATACGGTTAGTATATCGATCAATTAATGCTATTGATTGGGTATCGTCATCATTCTGGGCGACTATTTTACCATTCAGATGGAATCGCATGCCTGGAAGTCCGCGCCCTAAATGTTCTGGAAAATTTTGGGCGGTAAGCGGCTATTAATCTGTGGCTATTCATCTGTTGGATCTAAAAAGTTGCATTCGATTGAGTCGTCCTAAACGAATTTACTCCAGATACAGACTATGATATTTAGCTACGTTTAACTGCCTCGCGTAGAGGCTAAAGTCGTGAAAGGACCGCACCGAGAGGCTTTGCTACCATCTGGCCCAAAATTTCAGAAATATGGGTTCATGCTCTCAGCCAAATATGGTGGTAGCTCCGCGCAACCTCAGTTTAAAGCAAAACACAAAGCTTAGTGAAAGAGTTCATTGGGGCATGGCTTTAGCTCACACGACTTTGTTTTCCCGTCAAGCAAGCTTGTTTGGTCCCTAAATTGGACATAATTTGGGGTAGTACTTCATGTGGAGAATACCGAAGCCAGAGAGATATACGTTTTTCATTTTATTATTAACAGATATTGAAGGAATATCCTTTGACGATCTCTTGGCCCTATCGTGACAAGATTGATAATATTATTATCTGCCGATAACGGGCGGGGTCGCTTACTCAGCCACCGTTTGGTGGGGAAATTGACTTGTCCCAGCATGGATTCCGGCTGCTTCATTCTCTCCATCGTCAAGTCCAGCGAAAAGGTTGCAGCAACTCCATGATCATAGGCTAATATTTCAGGGAGGAAGATTGACGTCGGTGGGAGCTTCCAGTCAGAGAGAATGGACCATTCCCAGCGTCCCAAGCGGACCAGTAATGCGTAAGGCCATCTCTTTCCCCGGATCTTGAGACTACTAGTAGTTCATGCCCACTAACCCCACCAGCTGTCAACGCTGTCGCTCACGCAAGGTCAAATGTTCTGGCACCCATCCCTGCGACAAGTGCTGTCAGCGTCGTGAAGATTGTGTCTTCGAGGATGATCGCAAGATTGTAGTGTCTGAAGAGTGAGAATCATGATCGCTGTGGCTCAAGGAAAGGTTCTAATATGTCTAGGCTATTTCTGTCCCTCAAGCGAAAAGTGGAGGCTTTGGAAGGAAGCGGTGACTCTTCCCCAGTGGTCAAACGCCGGCGAGCCTTGACGACTGACAGTACAAATGAATCCAGTTATGGTGAGGGAGAGATCGTTTCATGCGCTGCATATCCTCATCTAATCAGTGCAGAGCGAGCATCGGAGTTGCCCCGAGAGCCATCACTCGATCCAACTGAGTCCCATCGAATGGATGACCATTTCACCTCCAACCCTTTTATCAACCCGGGCTACCTCAAACATACCGGACAGCGACAACGAATATGGCGTAGGTTATCTTCTTCCTCTAGTAGGGAAATTGCTGACCGCTGCGCAGTGTTTCTTGGACCGACTTCGACCTGGTCGTTCAGCCGCCGCATTCTTACCATTGTACAGGCACACATCTCGCCAGAGAGTCCACGGGCGATACCTCTCGCAGTCGATGGCGATGCATATCAAATACAGTGGCGTCACGCTAGTTCCGAGGAGGCCCCTGACATCAGCGGTCTGCCCTCGCTGGAGCATGCATTGTACATGGTGAGCACCGTGCAGTTTCATTTCACCCACCTGTATCGGTTGTTCGATGAGGATGAGTTCTATCGGCATATGTATGAGTTTTACGACGATGCGGCAGCCAAGGTGCAGGAGCGCCGTCTGTGGTACGTGCAGTTTCTCATCATCCTAGCCTTCGGAGAGGCCTTCCTGGACCCAGTGCGAAATCATGCGAACACGGCGAGCTGGACCAAGTATTTCTCGAGGGCGATGTCACTGCTGCCCGATATTACTGGGTTATGGCAGGACCCGACGCTCGCAATTGAGGTGCTGGCTCTCATTGGGCTGTACTTTCACTCGGTGGATATGAGGGATACTGCCTATTGCTATGTGAGTATTCGCACAGCATTTCGTTGGCTTGACTGATCGTGTAGATTGGCCATTCGATGCGCATGGCATTGGTTGAAGGGTTCCACCGGGCGCTTCCAGTCAATCAATTAGGACGAAAATTAGTGGAACGCTGCAGCAACATATGGTGGACAGTGTATATCCTAGACCGCAAATTTGCGGCACTGATAGGATCCCCAAACTCCGTGCGGGACGACGAAATCACCACGCTCTTATGGGATCCGCGCACATCTTCTCGCAACGAAGCTACCCTGAGCCTCCATGTCAAGATCACACAAGTTATAACGCGCGTGTTGAACAGTAAGTCACTTGTCGCCTTGTTGACGCAGTGCTGACATTCAGTAGCTGTCTACAGTGCCGATGGCACACTGGGAGGAGTCTTTCTTCGCAAGGTGCGATCGGTCTTGCAAGAAATGACCACCCTATCGCGAGAGCTGGATGAGGTCTTCTCGCATCGCTTTGCGAACTCAGTCGACTCACTATCTGGGGTTACCACACGCCTGACCCTATCCTGTCATCTTGTAAGCGCCACCCTTATCATAGTGTGTATCGCGACTAATAGCCATAGTGCATCATTGTCACAACGAGACCCCTTGTCCTGAGCCTGCTATGGGAGCGCCTCGGTTGCTACGATGCAGGTACCGAGTTCCGCACTCTATCTCCGCCCGTGCAAGCATTGCTTCAGGCGTGCATCGACTCCGCGACAAAATCATTGCGGATACTTACCGCATTGCGCGACCAAAACCTGCTAGGTTAGGACCCCTCCAAGTAACGTCACATTCTTTACTGAGACATAGATGTCTAGAAACTTTTCTCCCCTTCGACCTAGAAAACCTCTTTTCCTCCTTCTTTATTCTTTCCGTAATCTCTGCCATCCTCCCCGACACACTTCCCGACCCGAGCTACCGCGATATGGGCTACAGCCTCCTTGACGCGATGATCGAGCGAGGAAACCGCGTGGCACAGCTTCGTAAGTCCGAAGTTGAGCTGCTGGAAGAGCTGATCGCACCGTTGATACGACGGCAAGGTCGATCCACCGATATTGGACATGATAACACCGCGCGGCAGCACCTGGCCACGCCTACCAGCCAAGGTCGGGAGCGACTCACCGAGTCAGTTCAGCCCTCGGGGTCAGGGCTGCTTGGGGAAATAGGGGGCTCGGGGATTCCGCCCCCACATGAGATATCGGAGCAGGACGACGAGATACCCCTTGATTGGCGGGGACTGGGACTGTCGCTGGACTGCATGCTGACGGCTGCGGACCAATTGAATACGAATAATTTGGTTTTGGATGCAGAGCGCGAGGGATTGCAGACGGACCTGTGGTTGTGGGAGAGTTGAGCTGTCATGGGCGGGGAGTTGTAGGGGAGGAGTAACAAATGACTACCGGTGTAGATGTCCGGATGATGAGTCCATGAACCTTATGCATGTGGCGTAATTTTAGGGCTTGAAAGTTGTAGCTCCTTTTGCAGATTGTTGGTACCTGCATGCCAGCAAACATCGAAGAACAATTAGCCAATCAGAATTCCGTTCCCAACTACACCCACCACACCGTCGCCCATTCCTGAAGCCCCTACCGAAGCCAAGGAAGGAGTCGCTGTCCAAACAACCAACGCCAGGCTTTGCCACTGTTCAACTCCGTATGCTAGCACCAAATCCCTCCGATAGCAACAGTCAACACTCAACAGAAGAACTCTGTATAACTCGCCATTAACACAATACGGTATAGCCCCCATTAGATTGAAAGCAGACTTTCTACAGTGAGAGGAATCGACTCGGCAGATGAAATGACATGTCCACTCGATGTACCGAATCGGTATATAGCCTAGAAATCCCACCTCGGAGCGAGCCGTTATCGTACATGCAAGCGTGTGTTGGTATTATGTTGTGAGTTGTGAACCAATCAAGAAACAGTGAACTGCAGATGGGAAATTAAAGACCAGTTCCGTACTCCTCCGTCTATGCTTCCAGGTGGAAGGCAAATAGTTATCCGGATGATACTTTTAGGAAGACCCGACAGTGTTCTCTGGTTCCGTGGACAGGTCGGATCCGTGGTATGTGGCAAATGAGCCACACCCACATCCACATATCACGGTATTTAGATTGTGCGGTACACAGTTAATGTGTGTGTGTGTGTGTAGTGCCAATAGATAGTAACAAGTTTTCACTCAATCATCCTGATCGAAATAGTGGAGACAGGGTATCTATGGAGAAGTAAATGGATTGAATGGAGCGTGATCTAGAAGTGTGAAAGGGCTACTAAGCATGACTCTTCCTCGGTAAAAACACCAAACAATAAACAGGGTTAGTTTGTTATCTGTTCCGCGCCGGTAATGTTAATGCCGCTGAGTAATGCTCTCCTCTCTTCCTTCTCCCTATACACACAACACAATCCTTTCCTCAAAAGCCTCGCCCTTGACTAGCCCTTAACTAGCCCTAAACAGTCCTACGACCAGCGTCCATCCGTGTGGAATTGCGTATGCAAGCACTACCGCCAAGCAAACTATTTAACAACCATACGTAGGCTTTCTGTTCCTGAGCGGGAGATGTCCGTCTGTCAACACACGACGGAAGTCATCCATGGGCCAAGCCACGGCAAGAAATAAGGTAAATCAAACGAACCGTGGGAAGTTGTCAGCTACGATGGGATGATGCCAAAAGAAACGGATTGGAGGGAAAAGAGGGCTGGATGGACTATTATTAACTTTTTTTTTTTTGTCTTCTTTTGTGGTTGAGTTGTTAGCTTTTTCTGGTGGTGGTGGCCGAGGGCATACGTAAGTGAAGCCCCACTCCGAGGATGAGGCGCCAGCCAGTGGCGTCTATTGCTGCGAAGTTGTGGTTTTTCTTTTCTTCTTGAGGAGAGATGGCTGTTTTATGGTGTCAATAAATTCTGACGATCATGTTTCCTCTCTACGGTTGGTGTTGAAATGCTTTTCTCGATCGGCACTCTCTCGGTCGGACCACCATCAAAGAACTAAAGATAATACACGTGGAGGGGAGGGATCGATCAATCTTCTGGACAGAGAGAGAAAGGAGTTGCGCTGCTAAGCCAACGCTAGTCGATGCTTAACTCCGCCCGGCGCCAATTCTTGCGTCTTCATCTCTCCACTCCCAGGCGGTTTTATTTCTCTGCCTAGACTAAAGTCTATGTTGCTCGGATCCCGGCATCCAGTCACACACTCTCTACCTCTCTATCAATCAAATCTGGGAGGCAATTTCTTTTCTTTTTTTTCTGCACTCCCATTGTGCTTGTCACATTTGTGATCTAACAAATGGTGTCCAGCAGTATTTCCGTAGTACACAGTATATGCTTCTGACCCACAGCCTAGAACCACTATGGTGGCGTTCAGGATTAAACTTCCTCAAATACAACAAACAGGTACCGGAATGCTACCATTCGTCCGAGCAACCACCCCCCAGACCACATGGCGCCCTCCCAGCTGACGGTCCAGTCTTCCAGTCTTGCTGCCCGTCCGCTTCGGTTTCTTGCTGCACCACGGGTTGACGACGCAAGGGGGCCGGATTACGTGGGGAGCAGAGACAGAGGATTGGATGAATGGGATGGAGGGGATGGATAGGATGGGATGGCATGCCAGAGCCGTACCTGGATGGTGGAGCACCCCCATCAACAGAATAAGAAAAAATAGGTAAAAAAACAATAACAACATTGGCTGGCGGAATCTACAAAAAGCCCCATCCGCCAACGGAGTGTCCATCGCGCCGCATTCGACGCATCCTCGTTCGCTCGCCATGGCTGTCTTGCGTTTCAGACCATCGCCGCCCTCCGTTTCACTGCCCTAAACGGGGCTATTGACCTTCGGCTTCTCTCTCTTTTAGTTGGCCCAGTCCAGGCGCACAAGTGCTGGCACTAGTCCAGTACACTCGTCAATTTTTCCACCATGGCGGCGCCTGCCTTGGCCCAATGCTGACGATTCCTTTTGCGCTGCCTGTCTCCACTTCCTCTTGATCGAGGCCTCCATCAAACCCACCATCTCCCCAGAGAGAGAAACGACAGTCAGCCTAGAAGGGGGGCCGATTAGGGCGCAGTCCGTCTATATACCTACCCAAGTCGCCCCGGTTCTATTGCAGCCCCTCCCCGTTTTTATACCCTTCATAGCACACTCCTTATTGCTGTTGCTTTGCAGTATTCAGTCACTCCTTTTTGGACCCTGGTTATAGCGGTGTTAGAAAGACACACCGTAAATACCCATCCAACTCCTTCATTTCGGGGACCGACCACTCTTCTCCCCCTTATCCAGCGGATACAGATTTCACTGATTGACTCACTGGTCTGAACCCTAACATTTCTCCACCATGCAGTGGAAGTCACTCCTTCTGTGTGCCGCCATCGCCGAATCGGCCCTGGCTCGCACTCACGGCCACCAGCGCCGTCAACACGGTCACGGCCACGCCCAGGAGGCTCATGTGGCCGCCCGTGACGTCGAAGTTGAGGTGCACACCGTCGTCAACATCGAGCACGTCACCCTCACCACCACCGTCTACGGCCAGCCCACTGAAGCTGCCGAGGCCGCTACTACCAGCAGCACCATTACTGAAGCAGCAGCCACCACCACCGACGCCGCCACCGCCGGAGCCTTTGTGGAAGTCGACTTGGACGAGGACCTCGCCATCAGCGCCAGCCTGGGACTCTCCCTCTCCCTGGGCCTGGGCTTGGGCGACGACCAAACCAGCACCACCACCCGCACCAGCACTTACACCAATACCAAGACCCACACCGCCGCCTCCCAGACAGCTGCTAGCACCACCGCCAGCAGCACCGGCAGCTCTGCCAGCGAGGCCTGGACCGCGACCCCCACCAACGGCGTCTATTCGACCGCCGGATTCGGCGAGCGCACCAACAGCAGCAGTAGCGGCGTCACCTACAGCGGCAACGTGGGCAACCCCTGGGGCAGCAACATCCAGGAAGTCAGCGCCAGCGAGGCCTGGCAATACAAGTACGTCATCCGCATGGAAGGTAGCAACACCAAGGACTGGTTCGTCAGCTTCTGGAACAAGATCGGACCGGATGGAAAGATGGATGGATGGTACGGACACTCTGCGTTGAACTTCACTCTCGGCGCGGGCGAGACCAAGTACGTTGCCTTCGACGAGAACAGCCAGGGTGGATGGGGTGCCGCCGAGGGCGACAGTCTCCCTACTGATGACTATGGTGGTTACTCTTGCACCTGGGGCGAGTTCGACTTCGGAGATACCGATAACAGCGGCTGGTCTGGTTGGGATGTGTCTGCTATTCAGGCTCAGAATGCCGACCAGACGGTCCAGGGTATGCGTATTTGCCAGTACTCTGATAAGCAGTGCTCGTATATCACTACTGACGCCGAGACGGTGGTGAATGCGTACACTGCCTCGGAAGCGTCGGTGGATGGTATTGGTGGCACTTTGTCGTCGGGTGCGGTGCGCTTGACGGTTGAGGTGGATTATAGCTAGATGTGATGTTCTTTCTCTTCGGTTGTTGGATGTCGATGTGGATGTAGATACCTCTTGACTTTCTTGTCTGTTTTGTTTCCATCTTTGTTGATACTGTTGTATATATACATCGGATCATGGTGGATTCGTGGAAATATACATAGTTTTACCGATTCACTATATAGTATGGTATCATTATTGTGTGTATGAAAGTAGTGGCACATGTAAGTAGGCGTAAGAATAAACAAGAAATTGTGGCTGTCAATAGTCTATATACCCTTCTGTGATTTCGATCATCGGGATGTCTCACATTGAAACCGGGGATTGGGGGACGCTGATCCGATCGCGGTGGAGTGGAGCAACCAACGGTCTAAGTAAAGATCCTGTTTGGATGCGAGGAGAGAACAGTTGTTGATCGAGGATCGGCCGGCGGTGAGACTCGCTGCAGGCGATGCTCGGAAGGCTCGGATCGCTGCCGCTGTGCCACAGGATTGATAGATTCATGGCTACATTGAGCACTTCTCGGTGGAAATATTTTCATATGGTCAATTGGAGTGAGTGTTTATTACCTTGACAGTACTATGGGGATTTATGAACTGTCCCTTACACTACTTACTAGAATATTTGAATCCACACAGAAGTCGTGCTACCTTGATGTGAAATTACAATTTGCAGTGCAGGGGAAGATACAATATATATTAGTACCACATACACTAACCTCGAAACCAATCGTGACACAATTACTTAGGAGTAGGAACTATGTGACCTGAACAGAATATGTATCATACTACCGCTCAAGAGCGGAATGGTTTGATAAATATGACTCTACTATTATATAAGTGTACATCATGAGGGTTATGTTCGATGAGTGAACGAAAGCAAGTATTCTGCTGCTAAAAGAATAATTGATTTATTTAGTTAATTTAAAGGCCTTCTCAACAACCGGGTCCCATAGCTCAGTTGGTTAGAGCGTGACGCTAATAACGTCAAAGTCGAGGGTTCGAGCCCCTCTGGGACCATCTTTTTACAAATTTTTATTGTTGATTTGCTTGCAGCTCTCCCGCCCCGCAGAGATAAGAAGGCTGCAACTATCCAAATTATCAACCCCACTTTAGGAAATCGTAGAAGCAGGACATACAAGTCAACACGACTCTACCAGCAGGAAAACATGGTCCTGGTGTATTTCCACCAAGAGCTTATGATACTGAGACTGCTACTGTACAACGAATGACAAATCTGGGAGCATAGCCGTCTCATCGACCAGTCACCGAAACACAATCGCATCGATACTTTCCACCATTCCCTTGCCAACCAACACTTCCCCATCCTTAGGAGATCATCTCTCACACAGAAGCTTGTACTATATTTCCAAGTCTGCTCATGTCGAACCACGTAGACAATGTCTCGTGGTCTCGAGGCCGTTCCCGGCCAGTTGGTCGTACAAAGGCCCAACTACTCGTCATCGGAGCCCGTCTATGATTAGCTCCCCCTCCACCACTACAGGATCAGCGAAAAATAGCAAGCGTGGCTCAGGTTTCGCTATCCCGTAGTGGTGTGGGGGGGAGGCAATCATACCAGGGGTCTGGTACTGATACAGAAGGGCCTCTGTACGACCCATTAGTAAGTAACTAGCTTCCAGATCACGTCACTTTTCATAGGTAGTTCACGCAAAGTCATGGAGCTCAAGCGGGCCCGTCAAGGCCCATAGCAGCCAAGACAGGCCGCACAGCGTCAATCGAGTTACTATCCATATAGACAGCTCCGATGAGAGCCTCGACGGTGTTGGCCATCACTTTGTCGGATACAATGCCTGCCTGGGATGGATTGACAATGACCAGTTTGTCGAGACCCATTCTACGCCCAACCAGTGCAAGGTTGACGTTGCTGGCTTTGGTTTGCAGAATCTTACTTGTAAATTCTGATGTAAAGGATGAGCATACTTTTCTGGGCAAAGAGGAGAGAAGAGGCTTACCTCTGCTTCTTTTGGCTTCGTATCCATCCAAAGTAAGTGCCAACTTGAGAACGGCATCTCCAACATGGGCAAGCTCCTTGTGGCCATCCATGCGGGTTGGCAGCCCGGGCAGGGCAACCCCGGGAGTGACTAACGCCCCCATTCCAATATTCGGGTTATCGAAGGTGTACCCAAGCGTGACTTGGGCGGTTTGGACTTTGTCCGCGAGAGACGGCATGGTGCCGGAGTTGAGTGACTTACTGGAGTTGAGGATGCCTTTGAGTGAGTTTTAGAACTGATCTTGGATGGCCGAAAAAGGATTGTAACGGTAGCCAAGTTCGTAAGGGATGGGGTGGGGAACAGAAAACAAATGCGAGGAGGATGGCCCTTATAACTCCTCCCCGGGGGCTGAGGAGAGGGGTTACCATGTGATGTGCTGCATGTGCTGCGCCAACTAGCCTTGCATTCGTTGGTCAGCTTGCATTGGGTATCTTTAACCCTATCATAGTACAACTGGACCAGCTTTTTTACAAGGAATGCAGAGTGAACTTGTCTTTCAACTGCTCGAAATGCAAACACATACCTCTTTACAGTAGTGTTACGAAACCATGACCCTATATCATGGAAAAGGTATGAGATTTATCCTGAATTGTTTTGAGGTCGACCGTCCGTACTCCCGCAAGTCAAGCGTCTCAGCCTCGCGGGTTAGCCTACCCCATCGGTCCCGCATAGGCTGAGTTCATGTTGTGCCTAGCAGCACCCCCACTCGAATAGTCTGCCTTGGAGCATGTATTGTAACCCAATCAAATCCTAGATCAACGACACAGTTGAAAAGACCGTGCACCAGCTATTGGCGGCTAGAGCCCGTACTCTCTAATGATAACCGTTATCTCCCAATTGCATCAGATAGGCTTTTACAGTTTAGCAAAGATTCCAGATGTCCTTCAATCCTCGCAAGATAGTCGAATTGTGTCGGCAGAGCTGAAATCGTTGTTGGTATATGAGCAGGACTGCTTGTCAATCCTGATAAGTATTATCCGGTTTCCTCTACACCCATGTTAATGCCGCCTACAACGCAGCCTTGCGAACCAAGAGGTCAGTGCACCACGACATCCGCGGTCTCTGAAAGCAGAGTTCCAAGGAGATGACCCCTTGCACAAAACGCACCAATAGCATAAGCTGTCTCCATACAGCGTATACTGGACCCTCCTCGGATGGAGCCACATCATGCGTCATTCTCGCTCCTCTTCGTTCATCTACTCAGCTACTCAAGCAGAGCTACCTGAGCGATTGATTGGGGTTGCTCTCAAGGATATTCAAGCGCTGTTTGGATCGTGGTAAATGGCAAGTCGTTCCCTTCCAACCAAGATAAGAGCTAGGCTTGGAGGCTTTTAGCAGCAGCGAAGGAAATTAGCGAGTATCGATACGAGGAAGTAATTGCCATTCGAGCACAGTGACGCCATTGATAAAGCGATTAATTCAAAAGGGTGAGAGTGGGGAATATACGGAGACGAGACTGGTTTTGAAAGTTGGAATTTCAAAGTTGTGATTTTACTAGAATAGCATGATGAAAATGTGCTTTTCCGAATAACCATTGAGCTACCACCCATCAAAATGATGCGCTTACTGCCCACAGAAGTCAACTAGCACAGACACGAAAATGCCAGACACCGTACACCATATCTCTGACAATAGGCTTAACATTATGACAATAGACCACAAGTTATGCAGAGGACACGGAGGAACCGCAACTGCCCTCTCATAGGGCTTACCTCAAATTCCAGTATCCAATGGAAATTATTACCCCATTAAGCTACTCTTTGACGGCATCTTGTTTTCCGGATGGCAAAAAAGAACGGATCTTACTGAAAAGCCCGCGTTTCAGTTTCGAAGATTGCTCGTTGCCTTGAAGTGTCGAAGCGCCGGAAAAGGTACTCTCCGAGTCGCCCCTAGGTTGATTTTTCGCCTCATCTTTAGCAAGTTCGTCTATGAATGTGGGAATATCGCGCGCACCAGAAGGGTTCATGCGCATGGACGGTACTCGATTTGTGGGAGACATGGTGATTAGATAAGGTCGTTTGAATGACGAAAAAAGTCAAATTGCCCTTTGTTTTAGACTCTAGCTGGAGAGTGGGCTCGTAGAAGATTTGAGAGCGTTGGATGAAGCAATGCTGGATAGAAAAAATCAATTGCGCGAGATGAAGGAGTTTATATGTATTGCGAACGTAGATATTTGGAATCAAATTCTTCTTTGTAGGAGATGGAGAGTGAGACTGTAGAATTTGTATGGAACCGTCGTGATGAAGCGATGCTGAATGGAGAAGACAATTGCTCGAGACGAGGTGGCTTATATACTTCAAATGTGGCTGATATATTGAAGTGAGGTATATATGCTACAAGGCAACAATATTGGTTGCCAAAGGAAGCGACATTCCGGTAGACAAACATGTGATGGAGAAGACATAGAAGAGCAAATAAGCCCTTTCTTGCGTTGTAGATTGCCCTCAAGTGGAGTGATGGAGGAGTATCAGCCAATGATGCGAAGGCAACTAATGTGCAGCCTCACAGGAAGGAGACTAACGCAGCATCCTGATCATGCGTTTCGGATAACGTTGACAGGTTAAACACTGGGTATCTATAAATTGAATGACGGCATAGACACCCTAGCCGGCAGGCTATAGCCTAATTGTGACTCAGGAGAGGCTCGCTGTTGATCTAATGCATGATGTGGCTTAACACCTAGACCCAAGAACTGCCGATCTTTAGTACGACAATTGCACTCTGCAAGGGAAATGTAGTTCTCATAACATAGGAATGAAGACAACATTCATCTTTGGTGTTTTCACCATTCAATCTCCACGAAAAGATAAGTTCAGTGTTCGAATTGAAATCAAATCCCAAGTAAGGACTTGCCCGCTATAGGCGGTTGACATTGGGTTAAATGTATTGCGTCATACATGAGTTGCAAAATGGGAAATAAGCTGGAAGAATCATTGTGTGACTCACAGAGTAGCCTTCTAGATGCTAGGGCCTGGACTCTGCACATATTTGGCAGCCCAAGCGACAGTGGAAGGGGCTATGCACGCAGCGGCTAATTGACGTTCAACTGTCGTTGATTAGGGCGGCCTTAAATCGCGCTACCTTATCTATCCAATCAGCAACCACGCCTACCATGGCATTCTAGACGACATGGCCAATTGGACACAACGGATCTCTACTGATAGTCACATGGCTATTGACGAGGCGACTACTTACAGTATGACTCAACGACACCTACATGCCTGACTGACATGAGTAGGCCGCTACTAGCCTGAGAGGCTCAGGCGCATGGCGTGTTATGCCTAGATGGCGACATTTATACCTACCCAACATTCCCCCTTACCATAGGCACGTTATTATCTGTTTAGAGGTTCGAAGCAGGCAAAGTTCACGATCTTAATAACTCGGCGAGATGATTATAGCAGAATCGGCTATTTTATCCTTCAGTTCATCCGCTCTCATTGTTCAAACAACACTTTGCGAGCACAAAGTTTGGAGTACCCAACTTACCATTGGCACATATATCCGCCAATAGAACAAAACTACGACATCAGCTTGGCATCGAGCTTAGCACTCGGAGATATCCGAGCTGTTCCTATGCCAAAGGGGCTCAGTGGCGCAATAGCTTCCAGTCTGGACCATCCCTTACGGTGCTAAAAATCCCCCGGCCAATCAGACCCACCGGGTACCTGATCACGATGGCTACCAAGGTAAAATGTGCCGATCGGGTTCGTGAGTTTCCTTGATGGCTACACGCTAATGTCGCATTAATTTCCGCAATACGAGTGGCAAAGCGGCGTTATGTGGTCGAGATTTTCAACTAGTGTGGATAGTGTGTGGGGAGGCACTGACTCGAGACGTAGAGAGGGGTTGGGTCAGCTGTCTACACAATCTGGTGAAAGAGTAAAGACTAATTTCTACTGAGAACAATCAAGAGAGTATTCCAACAGAGAACTGGATTCTGAAAGCAGTAGAATCTGACGAGTTATTATTTATGGTACAATTCCTTCTACATTTGCTACAACCTTATCCCTGTACGCCCACAACACGACCACAATTTCCGTTAGACATCTGGATGGTAGTCGAAGTGTCATGAGTAGACGCCCTGGCGTAAACAGAAGACTGCGAGCAGGTTGTCGTGTGAATGAGATAGCAGTATTTGATGGAGGAAGAAACCGCGTTGTAGTAGGACATGGCGCAGGTGGAGCTCTCCATGCAGCTGACGCAGCAATCATATGCAGAACTGGTGTCGCCAACAGTCAAGCTTTCACCGGGGACGTTGGTGAAGGAAATCAGGTACATGTATTGGCCCGTGAAAGAGCCGAATTCTGAGGAAAGAGGGTCGCCAGCGATGTTGCTAGACCCGCACGCCTCGTAAAAGGTGGCAGTGGCCACTGCAGCCACTGCGGTGGTAGTTGAGAACACAGTGGTTGTTTCGGCAGCTGCGGATGTGGTTTCAATGATGGTAGAAGTGGTACTGTAGCTGAGTGTAGTCGAAACATCGGAAGGAACCACAATCGAAGTACTGGTGATGGTGTTGGTCACAGTAACGGTGGAGATAGGAGTGACTGCGGTAGCAGTCGCGGGGGGTTCGGTGACCGTGGAGACGGTTGTGGTGTTGACAATGATCTTCTGGTGGCACTCGACCTCTTGAGGGTACTCATACTCGTCCAACCAAGAAGAACAATCGTCCTGCTCGATCAAGGAGCGCTTGGCAGCAGTAGCTGTAGGCAGTGTCTCCGCAATCGGAGAGAAGCCCGAAGAGCTAGCTACTGTGGACGTGCTGGTGCTCGTCGTCGATACGGTGATAGGTACAATGGCAGTGACAGCAGCGGGAGTGATAGTCACTGTTGCAGTGTCATACTCAGTTGAGGTCGTCCAGAAAATATCAGTGACCGTGTCAGCCGTTGAAACGGCCGTAGTTGTCTCATAGTCTGTGACGGTCACAGTGGAGGCGTCAGGGGTCACAGTGACGGTGTCTTGCGTCGTCGAAAAGACAACCACCGGTGTCGGGTCATGAATAGTGCGCGTAATGGTAGTGGTAGGAACTAGTGCCAACGAGCTTGTTCCCAGCTGCGTACGGCACGACACCGAGGGCACATAGGCCTGACTGCTTGCCACCAGGGAGCTGGCCGCTGGGGTGATAGCTGCGGCCTGACCGAGCAGAAAGCCCGCTGCGACGACGAATCCGTGGATTGGCATTTTCACGGGTTGATAGAATATAAGTTCAAAAGTGTATAGCAGTTACTCAAAATCTCTGGTAGGTTCGGAGTGCCTCGCAATAAGTACTCCGTCCTTGAATCTGGGTGGGAATTGGGGTCGGCTATTTTCGCCGCCGTTGACAGACCCACGATCCAGTGGGCGTCAATAGTGCAGCTGAATACGAAGGCTGAGACAGGAACCAGGTATTAGCTCCGTCGGGTGTGTATTCCCTATGTGTAGTCTCTTTGTCAATTCTCCGACCGAAATAGTATATACAGTGACCCGCCTCTTGCGAGAGAGAATCAGGGCTCGGTTTCTCACACTCTCTTTTGACAGTCAATTCTCGGAATCCAACTGCAAGTCATTCATTTATGTCTCATAATACCTGATTAATACTGATTTTTTCAATCCTACTTTCGTCAAAATTTCCTCGTTAAGTACTGCTGAACTGAGTCAATCGCTGTCATGACGGGTCACCTGCTGATGCGAGGATGGATCCTCGCCTCGTTATTGCTACAAACCAGCGTCGCCATGACAGTGGCCGTTGAGCCAGCAGCTGTGACTTCTACCACTACATCATCTGCTACCGCACATAGGCAGCATCACTGGTCCTATAGCTCAAGGTCCTTGCCCATCCGCAGGCCTTGCACACCGAGTTATTCATCTTCTGTTCCTCCTTCTAAGGCAGCAACACCCACCCCATCAATCATCGTGGTGCCCTCGTCGAGTCCTATCCCCTCACCCTCTACTCCGTCAGTGAGGGAGTCGCCAACTCCCAGCTCAAGTCCGGTACCAAGTCGCTCGGCGGCTTCCCACCCGCATTGGAGCTATGTATCCCGGCCTTTGCCTCAGCGAAGCCAGTGCTCGGCGTCTTCCGGAGCTATCCCGAGCTCTTCACTCCCTGTTTCCATATACTCCGAGAGCACATCCAACGCAGTCACTGCCCCAACTACTGTTCGGACCGGACTTCCCCAGATGAGTCTTTCCACGTCCTTGTCGGCTGCAACAGTCACCGACTCTTCCATGCTGCAGTGGACCACATCGGCAGTTCTCTCTACACGTACGGCCACAATTACTGCATGCCCATCCACACTCCTGGAATGTCCTGCTCTCTCCAGAACCACCTCTGTGACCACGGAGACCATTGTGGTATCTACCACGATATGTCCAGTCGCCGAGGCCGCTGGGATGACTCGGACAGATTCTGTCTCGCCCACAGTAACGGACAGTGCTGCCAACAAGGGTTATGGTAGTGGTGGATTGGACTTCACAACCTCCACGGTTTTCAGCACTCGCACTGCCACGGTAACTGCGTGCCCTTCCTCGGTAACGAACTGCCCGCTCAGGTCGAAAACAACCTATGTGACTACCGAGACCTTGGTGGTCTCTACCACTGTGTGCCCCGTAGCTGACAGCACTGGTAGCAGTGGCGCCATGACTACCGAGACCGCACATCCTCCTTCGGCTACTGTGGCGGTTGGTAAGAGCGGAGGTAGCATGGGTAATTCTGACAGTACCACTTCGACGATATTGAGCACTCGTATCATTACCGTGACTGCATGCCCTTCTTCTGTGACGAATTGTCCCTTGAGATCAAAGACGACTTATGCGAGCACGGAGACGTTCGTTGTTGGCACAACTGTGTACTCGGTCCCCAAGATCACAAGCACCAAGGCGAACGGTTATCTGCCATCCGCCACAGGAGTATCCGAGGTCGGACCATCGCTCATCACTTCTACTATACTGAGCACCCGCATTGCAACAGTCGCGGGCTGCACTGAAGACAACTGCAGTGGCTCTCCACCCGGAGGTGGTTATGTCACGTCGGAGACCTTCGTTGTAGCAACGACCGTCTCCACCGTATATCCAGATCACACATCCATTTCGGCCGAAGGAGTTGATGCTGTGATTGTTCCTACGACTTCTGTTGCAAGCCACCAAGCTAGCAACTCAGCCGGTAGCACCCCAAGTTTTGTGTCATCTGGATCGCACTTCATCTCTGTTGGCGACACTACCTCTCAGGCTACAGGCTCAAGCGCAGGCTCAAGCGCGGGCATGGGTGCGGAATCAGATGTGGGCTCTGCTGCATACTCCAGCGCAGTGTCCAATGGCAATTCAGGTGCAGACAGAGACGCAGTCTACACCACTACGATTACTATCGAATCATGCTCCAATGACGGAACTTGTACCGAATATGGCACTACCATCACAATAGCCCAGACCTCCAACGTTGCCCAGCCCACTGTGTCTGCCACCCCGTATTCGTACACCCCATACTCAGGCTCTGAGTCAGGATGGAACCAGACTGCTCCCGCCTCTTCAGCACATGTGTGGCCCCAGAGCAGTCACCAAGCTGGAATGAGTACAGCCATGACTACTAGTACAAGAAGCGCAAGCGCAGTTAGCGCGTTGTATACTGGGGCTGCTTCTGCAGGTTTTCGGAGGCCGTTGCTGCAGGTTGTTGGGACGGTGATGGCGATGCTTTGGATTACTTTCGTATAGTTGTGGGTAAAGGTATAGATTTTATGTTTCCTCGAGAATCTATTGTACTTAGCTCAATATGTTCGAATAGAGACAGTTGACTCAATATTCTACCCCCGTTGGGAAGTATTCCTATTGATGCACCCTCCCGCGGGCATATGTCGCTGCGTTTCTCGAGTAAGAAGTGGTTGATATTCACTTGTCGGATGCAATGAGCTAGCGTGAGACCGGCAACCCCCGGTACTATTATGACCGTGATTTGAGAAGTGCCCATGTGTAATCCAAGTAAATAGTTTGATGAGTACCATAGATTCGGGAGCATACTGGTTTGTTGTGCCTGCAGGTCATAGTCTAACGTGATAGATGTCAGATAAAGTGATGCGTCTATTGGTTAATGAGCCTAAATATCCAGAATATTGGTTGCATGTTGATACTCAACTCACGCGATCCGATCCCCAATCTTCCGTGCCAGATTTCGATGTACGGTAGTCATATAACAAGCCCAATCTACCATTTGAGTGTGAAATAGTCAGAATCAGAACAAACTAGATCAGCAGAGCCGGTTGGGTACCTTGTACTTCTGTTGATCGGAATGATTGTCGCACTCTATATACTAACCTGTAGCAAGATAGAGTGTCGGAGTTTTGTTTTCCCGGGGGCAAATTGCCTCGCTTCATCAAGCCTTTCCTAGCCGTACGCCATGGTACTTACAAGTAGCACTCGAGTTACACCAAAAAAGGTTCAAGAAGGGTAAAGCGGAATTTTCATAGGGCTTACAATGTCTGATGTAGAAGGCAGGATCATATCGCACGCGACGGGTACTCTCGTATTCTCTTTCATGAAAACTGTTGTTACTCGGTGCTACCTGCCAAAATTTCCGTTAGGTCAGAAGGCCTTGGGATACGCGCGTCGTCGGATTTGGAATCTGGCGATATACTGCTGGCCATGGATACGGACGGCTAGCGTGTTTGCTGCCATTCATGATGTGGCGTTCGCCGGTGCCGTATGACGAAAGCTGCATCAAAGCATTGGTTTTGCAATTATGTTGTCACCTGCAAACTGCCACAAATAGTTGATGGAATTATCTTGGGCGCATGTTAAGGCATTTGTTTGTAATCTTTCGCAAAATCTCCAGGATTCCTCGGACAATCCATCTAATCGCACCAGGCGTTTCCTCAACTCTACAAGGGGTGTGCCAATATCCCACAAGATGAAAGCAGTGATATAATGACAATAGTAATGGTCTCTCATTGAATGAATGATAGCGGGACGGCTTCGGTATGGGATGCCTTAATGGTGCGATCTCCACAATTTGGATTAAGATCAAACAGTTACGATATTTAGCCAAAGAAACTCACCCAGATTAATCAATGCCTCTGCGGAGTTTGACACTATAGAATAAATCATTGAGGACGAATATCAAGGTGGGGCAGCAGTCAATCGTTGTATTTGCACCAAATGACTTAGGACATGTAATGCAACCGTCAAAGCGCGGCAACTTTCATGATAAGCACAGGGTAACCAGTCAATGGGCGTCTTTTAGATACCTAGTCTATGCGGAGTTGCCATTTTGTTTGTTAAGGGACAAGGACTTTATTGGGACCTGAGCGAGCTAACAGCCAAGCTACACTCGAGAAATAACATCATTCATATATCTACCCTGTACGTCCCGTTGTTATCATACAATTCCAGTTTCAATACCCAACCATATACCATCTAGTCAGTTATATTATATGGAGCCTTTCTCATCCTTCAATATGGCTATCTCCATGGAGCCCCTTCAGCACCATCTTCCGCAAACCTCGCTGGTTTTTCTTGTCTTCCTGGCCGTCCCAGTAACCGCGCTAGTATGGGATCGCATATTGAACCCACTCCCAACAACAAAACGGGCCTGGCTTGTTGGCAAGAAGCAGCCATCCCGGATCACTTCGTTGGAATGCCCTTACAGCTACATCCGTCAGATCTACGGTAAACATCACTGGGCCCCATTCGTCGACAAGCTGGCGCCCAACCTCAAAATGGATGACCCGCCGAAGTACCAGATGATCCTTGAGATCATGGATGGCATTCACCTCTGCTTAATTCTCGTTGATGATGTAAGTACAGTAGCCCCAATTGAAATGAGGTCTGAGAGCTAATCATCCCATCAGATATCGGACGGGAGTAACTTTCGCAAGGGTCATCCCGCTGCGCACAAGATTTATGGCCCTTCAGAGACTGCGAACCGTGCCTACTACCGCGTGACACAACTTCTAAATCGGACCGTCCACGAATTCCCTCGTCTTGCACCCTTTCTGATGCAGTGTCTGGAGGAGATATTGGAAGGCCAAGATATGTCCCTTGTTTGGCGAAGGGATGGCCTCGCCAGCTTCCCAGTGGCTCCAAAGGAACGGGATGAGGCATATCGCCGAATGGCGTCGCTGAAGACAGGTGCATTGTTTCGCTTGCTTGGTCAGCTGGTACTAGAGAATCAGTCCATGGATGCTACCATGACTACGGTGGCGTATGTGCAAAGATACCCGAATAGTGGGACCTGGCTGACTGATTTCTGCACAGGTGGTGCTCACAGCTGCAAAATGATTGCAAGAATGTGTATTCGACCGATTATGCGAAAGCCAAAGGTGCACTCGCGGAGGACCTACGCAACGGCGAACTTTCATTTCCCATAGTGGTGGCATTGGACGCTCCTGAGGGTCATCTGGTAGCACGTGCCTTGGAATATGGCTCACCCTACAATATCCGTAATGCTTTACGGGTCATCCAGAGGGAGGACGTGCGTAGCGCCTGTTTATGGGATTTGAAAAAATCGAGTGCATCCGTGAAGGACTGGCTGGAAGTATGGGGTCGGAAGGAGAAAATGGATGTCAAAAGTGTGAAGGCTTGACTGGAAATCCAGATAGACGCATATGTTGCCTAGTGGCGGGATTTGTTGCATTACTCCTGATTTGAGACCAACTCGTGCTTTTCCCTATGTGAAATTCCCATCACTACCTCCGATAAGCTTTGCACTGGTGCACAAGCATAAGGCGTGTACAACAATGCGAGGTTGTGCTGTATAGCCATTCTACATGTTGATTGGCAGCGCTTTCAAAACCAGAGTTTAGCTATCCCACTAGCAGGACACAATAACCATTTTCGTGTTCTACCGAGATGAGTAAGATAGCTGAACGGAGTAATTTTATCAAACCAAAGTTTCCTTTCTCCGACCACCCAAGCGACCTGGTCTCGTTTTGAACTTCCAGAACGCCCATTAGCAAACATACTGTTAATCACCCAGGAGGGACATACGGACGTGGAGCAAACTGCCCCTACCTTTCGCAAGACCGATATGGTATCTACCGTTCTTTAGATGACCAGTCATATGAAGAGGTGCCCTTTGGGATCTTTTGCTGACTAGACGTGCTTTCAACACCCTGCAGAAGTTGCTAATTCGCTGATGACAAAGGACCAGTAAAGCCGTGCCGGGTGACAGCAAAACACGTAGCAAAAGGCGATACAACCCTATCACATGGGGCTCACAAGAAACTTGCACTCTTAAATGATGGTACATAGAAGTAGTAATGCCTGTTTCTCGAAAGCTCACATCCAGCACCTTGGTGACCTTCTTCTCCTGCAAGACTTCATCCATACAGCACCTTTGAGCCACAAGGAACGAAAATATGCTGGGATTCCCAATGTTCAACCCAGCTACGCCTGATGCCTGGAAGATGAATACTCCTTACTTTCCATTTGTTTCTTCCGGGTTATTTCCTGCATCGGCACCCTCGTCGCCCACCAACTTAGATGCCGAAGCTGCCAGTTCCCAACAATCGGAAGCAAGCTATCTAGATAAGGAGAAGGTCGGTCTGATGTATCCTGCTCTGAGAAAGCCACTGTCTAATGCACAGAAACAGATTGTCCGAGGGCCACTTGACTATCTTCTGAAATCCCCAGGAAAAGACATTCGTCGGAAGTTTATCCACGCGTTCAATGAATGGCTCCGCATTCCTGAGGACAAGTTGAACATTATCACTGAAATTGTTGGATTGCTTCACACAGCCTCCCTTCTGTATGTTCTATTCATGTTCCACCTAAACCAAGATAACAATATCCTGAGGAACTGCTGACCTTCAATAGAATCGACGATATTCAGGACAATTCTAAGCTTCGACGCGGCCTCCCAGTGGCCCACAGCATATTTGGTATTGCGCAAACAATCAACTCGGCCAACTATGCGTACTTTCTGGCTCAGGAAAGGCTCCGCGAACTGAATCATCCCGAAGCGTACGAAATATACACCGAGGAACTTCTCCGTCTGCACCGCGGTCAAGGTATGGATTTATACTGGCGGGACTGCCTGACCTGTCCCACAGAGGAGGACTATATTGAGATGATCGCGAACAAGACGGGTGGCCTTTTCCGACTGGCGATTAAGCTTATGCAGTTGGAAAGCGAAACGAAAAGGCATGTATTACAAATATATATCCATGACAAATCTTTAGCCCCCCTGGTTACACCGCAAACTGACTTCGTGCAGCAATGTCATCGAACTAGCAGACCTGTTGGGGGTGATCTTTCAGATTCGGGATGATTACCAAAACTTACAGAGTGGACTATACACCAAGAACAAGGGATTTTGCGAGGATTTGACGGAGGGAAAGTTCTCCTTTCTGATTATCCATAGTATCAACAGTAACCCGAACAATCACCATCTGCTGAATATACTACGGCAGCGGAGCGAGGACGATTCGGTGAAGAAGTATGCCGTTGAGTATATCAACTCGACGGGTAGTTTTGACTACTGCCGGGAACGGCTCGCTTCCTTGTTGGAAGAGGCGGATCATATGGTCAAGAAATTGGAGAATGAGGCTGGGCAGTCAAAGGGGATCTACGACATTCTGAGCTTTCTGTCGTGAACATTCCGAGGCGATGAGGCTGAGCATCATGTTCTTCTTAGTTGACCAAGACAATTAAACTACATGAATTTCTATACGCTGGCGTTCATATAAAGGCAGGTGCCCTATCATACATAAGACTTCGAATTTTCAGTTCATAATGGTGTTAGAGCGGGGGATGACCGACAATTTGAAATGGGATTCTGCCATGGCAGCTGTGTCAGCGATGGTATGGGCCGTAGACGCTCGGATCAAAAGGTTCAATGCGAATGTCAAGCAAGCTAGTCGGGACGATTATTTTCAGAGGTGCTGGGACGTGGTTGCTGGGGGTGTTGATGAACGGACCGTGCAGCGTCGCGTTGAGAATCAATTTGGGTATGAATTGAGTAGACACTCCGTATTGGAGAATAGCGGCCCAATAGAGGAACTTAATGTTCGCAAGGCAGATTTTGGGTTTCTTGTTGAGAGTGGTCGTGAGATTTGTTTGTCTTGCGACGAGTAATTGGTTTTTGGTCTCGGTTGCATTGGATCTTACACATGTGGCAGGTTACGGAATAGCGTAGGAGAAAAGGGGCGCAGTGCCCAAAAATATGGAGACACAGCAGACCACACATGGGCTTACATATGCTTAACTCACTGCACTTCATACCCAATTGTCAGTGAGGTGGGTCCTTCGGGTGGTTTTTAAACTATGTTGATGCATGCTGATTCTGCATGCAGATGCCGGGTTGGTATCTAGCCCACTAGGTCTCCCGTCCTCTAGGGCGTTTATTGATGTCGATAAGTTACCGCATGGACTATCCATATTCATAAATAATTTTATCCCATGTGGTTCAACACCTGCATGGAGCGTTGGAACAGAGATTTGTCCCGGTGAAGCGTACTCTCATATATTCCGGCTTTCTCTTCGAAATACTCGAACTCCGTCGGGAAATACTCCGAGAATTGTGCAATATTATGCTACACGGTGTCTATACTTAAATTTCCTATCTTCATAAAGATTCAGCAACATAGCAGAGTTTTGAGAGTCTTTAATGCCCACTTAGATGTTGTCAGCTCCTCGGATGGGGAACCATCAGCATTACGCTGGAATGCGTAGCGCAGCACTGCGCCGATCTTGGTGGCTTGCATCGCCATGGTACGAATCTCGTGCTGACGTTTATCATCAAAAACACGACAATGAGCCCAGAATTCATCCCAAAAATAACTGATCATGCGTTCACGGCACGTATAATTGTGCCAGCCGCTGAGATCCATGTAACCCGTGGATAGCAGGAGAGTGTCCAGCTCCATGCCAAACGGCAGTACTTTAGCTAATGACCAATCGACAATACCGGTGATCTCAAAGTTGCCCTCGCTAATCAAAATGTTCGTTTGGGAGAGATCGTTGTGTGTCAGGACCTGCACATATTCTTGATTGAACAGATCTGGAAGACTGCATTCAAGTTCCGAAATTGTAGTGGAGGAAAGTATGACAGGTGCAGAGTTCCTTATTTTCTCAAGCTGGTGATAGATTGCGTCTCGATAGTTTGCCGACACCGTAGGATCTACCGGTTGTGGATTTAACCAACACCGAGCGAAGTATCTAGAGAGCATTACTATTTATGGTCGCTTTATTTTATCCACTTCCGCAAATGGCGGCATGCTATCAACGTAGGGAATGGAATAAGAGACGAGCTACCTGGCAAGATGTTTGACAAAGCACATGTATCTGGCTTCCTCTCTGGGGCTCAACTCAGTTTCGGTGCTGAATAACTGTAGGCAAGGACTGCCTGATAAACAGGCCATCGTATATACGAGTAGAGGTGGATCTGAATCTGGCATGTTGCCGTAAAAAGTAGCTTCTGGTACTAGATCACCGTGGATGAATCTTGCCAGCTCAATGACTGTTTGGTCCAAGACAGACTCTGGTTGTCGGAAAGACACGATCAAACCTGGTCGCTCATCTGAGCTACCTGTGCAAAGAACTGTGTAGCTCAGTGAGCCCGGAATGTCGACTTCTCGAACAGTGGAAGCACCTGTGATCCTACGAGCGTGGTCGTCGCAGTCTAACTGGGTCGGGAATTCACGAATTTCGAAGAACCTATCGACCATTTGTTGAGCCCAAGACCGCTCCTCCATCATCGTATTAGAAGCCAAGTTGTCTGAACTTGGATTGAGGAACTGTACAAGGGAGACAGAATGAGGGAATAGCTAGGTGCAGGATTCTCTGGTGCAACAATGTGAAAACTCATCATCTGCGCGATCGGGCCCTTTATTGACAGAGGGGCTTCCATTAATCACGTGGGTGCCGCATGTCAGAATACATCACAACATGAGAAAGCAATTTGCTTTCTGTGGTAAATTGGTAGTGATTTTGAAGGCTACGATACATTAGTCGGGCAAAACATTGTGCTGAATCATAGACTGCACCGCGTCCCTCACGCTCTCCTCTAAGCCGATGTATTTCCACTGACTACCCTTTCCCTTCGAGAGTATATCCAAGCTAATCCGCGTATCACAACCGGTAGGGTGTATTCCCTCGGGCAGCACCTTATCCGGTGGACCGGCTGGAACCTTTTCGCGCAGTTGAGGGAAATGCTTTCGGATGGTATTCACGACTAATTGTGGCGTAATGAGCCCTGAGACAAGCACGATACGTTGCCCTCCAGCAGCGGGATTGGTAAGTGCATCTACATGGCTCCTCGCCACGTCGCGCACGTCGACAAAATGATAGTATGGAAACTGCACATCCTCAATTCTGGCATGAGTCCCGTCGATGAAACTAGCAATTGCAAAATAATTACTTTCGTTGATCGACTCCTTCCCAGAAATTGGGTGGATTATGGGTCCGGTGACGATAAGAGGGTTGATGACAGTGAGGTCGAAATTGGGACTATTTGCCTGCATGAAATCCCAGGCTTTACGCTCGGCTTGGATTTTGGAGACATTGTAACCCAACACAGGGTCGTTACGGTCGATGGCTTGTTGTGCAGTTACCTAGAGTTTCATAAGCAGGGGAATTGCCGATTTCAATTTGAGACGAACTGGATTCCAGCTTTTCTCAGTATATGGGTGGCCTTCTCGACTCATGTCTTCGAAGGAATCGAGTACGGAGACACCGCTGCCCAAAAGGACAATGCGTTTGAGCGTGCTTCCACCGTGTTGGTGAGCGCTTTCCAGGATTTGCGTCGTTCTGCAAGTGCAAATCAGCGGCTACATCATGGTTGCGCACACAGTTCATACTCACCCCTTAACTGCGGGATCTATCAAATCCCTATGAAAATCCTTAAAATCAAACTTGAATGGCGATGCCGCATGGATAACATAATCAAAGAGAGCTTCGGTCTCCTCAAACAAGGTGCTGAATGGTTTTGGTGAGGTGAAATCCGACACGATCACAAAATCAACCTTCCCTTTTGATTCAGGATGAGCGTTAATCACATCGTCTGCTTTGGCCTGAGATCGCACTGTTGCGGTTACCGTGTAGCCACGCTGAGGTTGTCAGCTACTACACGTTGCTTGCGATTTGGACTCACTCACCTCCAGGAGTATGGAGAGGATATGGGATGCTACAAACCCATCTGCCCCAGTCAAAAGGACGTGCTGGCTGCGAGTTGAAGATACCATGATGGCTAGTACTTTAGAGAGATTTATGTCCGATCATACTGGTACTTATACTAGCCCATGGATATCAGCCAGAATAGATCCTGACTGCTACTCACCCTCAAATGTCTCTATGGCTTTTTATAAGTCTCATGATTATGTCATGTTACTTTGGGTTTGGGAGATGCACCATGGAAGGAGCGCCCGATGTGTTAAAGTCAAACATGATCAGGTTTCGGGCAAGAAATTTATTGGTGAACTATCTCGATCTATCTTGTCTGACAAAAGAAAAAGTACCCTCAACCAGTTTTTCATATTCCACGTCTCGTTTGTCAGGTGTTAATTCGAGTAGTGCCCGCAGATGGCCGAAAGTTGTCCCATCTTCGTAGATAATGGCTGCCAGGGAAGCATTTCGGTGCACCATCTTTCTGGTCCAATATTACGCTTTCGGCTATCCGATATCATACGATAACAGACACGATTCCCACGCCCGCAGTCGCGAGCTATCTCTTCCCGTAGTTGGCTCTTTTGTTCCCGCTCCGCACAATGGCGGGTGATGTGCGGGAAGGTCACCGTTCCATCTTCATAGAAGTTGCCTAGGCTTCATGCGGTTCTCTTTCATGAGATCCCTGGTCGTAGCCTCACTACTCTCTTTTTAAGTATAGGTCACAATGTCACTCAGCCGAAGTTATATAAGATATTCAGTTCAACGTACGACACTAGGCGGTCTATATCATTATAAGTATGGCTAACAGTGGGAAGTGATGATTTAATATCCAGGAAGCCAACCGTACATCAAAGGATACCCACACCGGCGCCAAAGACCTGCATAATAGTACAGGTCGAATGACGTGCCCCGTCTTGCATATTAGAGTAAATGGGGATCTCAATCACCCCTAGCCAGTGGCTTCCAGTGGAGACAAGTCCTTGTCCAATTGAGCCAGAAGAGTTCAACCGGAGGAGGGACTGGACTTTAAAAACTTCTCATCGCATCCGGCTAAATTTCATTGGAATAGATGAATGAACCTGGGCGCAAACTACGACTGCAGACAATACACAGCAACTCGAAGGAAGGCTACAGTGAGGACCCATTGTACCTATCTCGGCAGTTGTCGGCACCTGAATTGCCGCTGTTACATGCACTAAATGCTGCAGGATGCTAAGCGAGGACATCATGAACGACTAGTCCAATGTCCAGCCAATGCCAAGATGGTTATTAGTAAAGGCAAAGAGGCTAGCCAGACCGCTCCGTCCATCCAATTGCGTGCCACAAAAACCTTAGATCATAGATGGCTGTTATGGTTATGGGGCGGGGTATCTGAGACATGTCCTTCATTTCGTGTGATGCTTGTGCTTCACATCGGCGCATCAGGGTCTAGACTAACAAAGTTAAGTACTAATCCTACGGCCCCACCGGTGGGGTACACGGCAAAAACTACTCCACAGGGATTATACTAAGGAGAGCTACACTGGAGGTGCATGCTTCAGACCTACTGTGGGTGCGCACACTTAAAAAGAACGATTGTATTGGATACATGTGAAAGGAGTACAGAAGAACATTGTCGGAGGAACGGCAGACAATTCCCTTCGGGCAAAACAGAGCGTCCCTAGCTCGGAAGGCTATATCTTCCCGGCAATTCGATCAGAGTGGTTGCCGAATCTAGAGAGCATTTGCGATAGCAGTGTATGCAGGCTTCGGGTTATAGTTGCTGTCAAACAGCAGAGGAGTGGAGCTGGAGCGCCAGGAGTCCTGAATGAAATTAGCTCAAGTCATAAGGCTAGTTTTATTATCCGGATTGCAGGGGTATTTACCGGGTCAGCAACTCCCCACACGGTGATACCGATACACTTGGGCTGGTCGAGGCAGGCTTCGACGACCTGTGGATGCAGAAATCAGTATCAGTTATTCACACCATGTACTTGGCTTGGCGTGACCTACCTCCACGTAGTCGGTTGAGCTGGCGCCAGCGATGTCGAGCTCGGTGACCGCAATCTCCTTGGTGCCCGCACCTGCGAGAGCATTAAGAGCTGTAAGGGGCTGTCAGCTACCGTCAGGTTGAATAACGGGGAGGGGGTACTTATCCAGAAATTCCAGCACCTCCACCAGCGCTCAAGTGGGTTTGGGAGCCTTTGAAGTTGGTGAGTAATTATAGCCGGATATCATTAACCAGGGGGCCTTACCGATTCCATCGATGGGAATACCGGCTTCGATCCACTTCTTGACATGGCTGACCATGCCAGTCAATTTAGGATAGGAAGCGGAGTCCAGGCTTTGCGGAAATTAGCGTCCACTTTGCAATGGTAATTAGACAGTCAGGGCTTACTTGTAATCGTTGATGTAGAGCTTTGCGTTGGGATCCGCAGCCCGAGCAGTCTCGAAGGCAATCCGGACGTAGTCCTCGCCGATGACTTTGTAGAACACGCTGTCGCGGAGGGAGCCGTCTTCGTTGAAGATTTCGTTCACAACGTCCTTGTAATAATTAGTGATGAGACTTGGCAAAATTGATGGTTTTCAGTTTACCCAGGCGTAGATCTTGCCCTTATAGTGTTGCATCACCGTGGTGATGTGATTTTTCATGACCTCGATGAGGGTATTCTTGTCCGTGATGGCTTGAACCCAAGAGGGGAGCTGAGAGTGCCACACTGGTTGAGTTAGCTTCACTGTCTTGTTATAGTTTTCAGTTCAGTCAGTCAAAAACTTACCCAGCGTATGTCCACGGATCAACTTGTTGTTAGACTGGGCAAAGTTGACCTAGGTCTTGTAAGCGTCGCGTACAGTTATCGTAAAGGGTTGGGAAATTCTATACGTACCAGGTAATCCGATCCCGAGAAAGAGAACTGTCCACGGCTGGCTATAATTCTGATTAGGTCTGAATAACAACGATGACGATGGTGTACTTACGCTCAGTTGCATCCCACTTCATGCTATTCTCTGGGGTCAACGCGCCAAAATCGGCCTTGATAATTGCCGGAGTCTTCGAGTTCTTGGTCAAGGTATACTGATCCCCGATGTTTCCCAGGTACTTCTTTCCGTGAGCCTTGAACTTGGTGTCGATGCTCACTGAAGCCTGACGGGGTTCAATAGGTTCAGAAAGCACATGGCTAGCGAAAAGCATCGCCAGTGCAGCTGCCTTGATTTGAACCATGTTGGACAAATACGATTGTTTTTCTTAAAAGAGCCAAATGAGAATGATGTTGGATTGACAGATTAGAAGGTAAATTCTACAAGGGAGAAGAGAGATTAAAGTATTTATATCCCACGAGACTCAACGTTTCTGGGCAGAGAGGATGTGAAACTGGAACACAACCAACCGTGGAACAAAATATCCCGCTCGAGACATGTCTAGACAGTAAAGGATTGACTTCATCTGCCTCATCTAGCTGTCTACCGAATTTCCCAAACCGGGAGGATGGCACTCGATGGAACCATAATCAGCCTGAAGGGATGAATAATGGCGTTTAGGCAGGCTATCCGGAGCTCTTGACATGTTTGGTTAGAACAGGCTATGTACTTAGCCGACACATCGAGAAGCCACCGTACGTTATTGTTGTAATTTGGAAGGCGCCGATCTACCCACCAGGAACACAAGAAGGAATTGCAGGAGTGGGGACACTTGTTGCACGGTCGTCCGATTAACCTGCTAATGTCCGTCCATCAGGGTCCAGCGTCTGCCTCGGCTCCAAAAATAGTTTAGCCCTGCAGAGATGGCAGTCGGCCACAGCCGATCACCCGATCCATACTGGATGCTGTAACTTGGAGATAGCCTGCAGATGCTCTGATGAAGGTCTGCAAATAGTTCCTGGACCTTGATAGTGAAGTATACCGATTCGTCAATGTTGTATATCCAGCCACTTTGAAAGTACCAACTTTTAGTTCGATTGATCAGAATACTTTTGGTGTGTACATTGACAGCCAAATTATCATCTCTTCTACCGATAGGTGTCACCTACCCGCCGAAAGTACCGGAAGGTTGTGGTGTTTTAAGGTGAAACACTATCAGGGCGGCAATGTGTCAAAGTAGAACCAGTTTGCTTAGCGCCATTAGGATCCACGCCTAGACCCTTGATGCCCGGGAGTCATCCGTCCTGTCACAGCAATTATTTCCCCGAGTCTACTGCCGAAGAACAGCCATTGTGGCGTAATCACGGAATTACCCACTGTGTAGGGTAGTCTTGAAGGCCGTTCTAGACACGGCAACGCTCCGGTGGACGATCGTTTCTGGCTAATGTACTCCGTAGTTTAGGCAGCATGCTGATCATCTTCCCCCTAGGGAAAGGCCCTGAATAGTGCGCCAAAATGAGCTTGAGCAAAGGAATGTTCTTTCTAAGCCAATGTGGGCGAAATAACCACGCAGCCCACTTTTATCCGAAACGTTTCTGGTGTCATCCAATATGGATAAATCCCGATTGTTCTTCTGCACATATCTCTATTGTTATAAGCGCAACTACATATATTTGAACATGGTTTGGTCCTCTTTTCAAGTTATTCGTTCTCCGTGACCAACGATTTCAGCCATTGATTCTTTTGTTTCTTTCCCCGCGGATAAACTCATACGAAGATGAAGTTCTTCAATGCCAAAGGCAGCTTGCTGTCATCAGGAATCTACCTCATTGCATTAACCCCCTTTGTTAACGCCAAATGCTCTCTTCCATCGTCCTATAGTTGGAGTTCAACCGATGCTCTCGCAACTCCTAAGTCAGGATGGACCGCACTGAAGGACTTTACTGATGTTGTCTCGGACGGCAAACATATCGTTTATGCGTCCACTACTGATGAAGCGGGAAACTATGGCTCGATGACCTTTGGCGCCTTCTCAGAGTGGTCGAACATGGCATCTGCTAGCCAGACAGCCACCCCCTTCAATGCCGTGGCTCCTACCCTGTTCTACTTCAAGCCGAAAAGCATCTGGGTTCTGGCCTACCAATGGGGCTCCAGCACATTCACCTACCGCACCTCCCAAGATCCCACCAATGTCAACGGCTGGTCGTCGGAGCAGGCGCTTTTCACCGGAAAACTCAGCGACTCAAGCACCGGTGCCATTGACCAGACGGTGATTGGCGACGATACGAATATGTATCTCTTCTTTGCCGGCGACAACGGCAAGATCTACCGATCCAGCATGTCCATCAATGAATTTCCCGGAAGCTTCGGCAGCCAGTACGAGGAAATTCTGAGTGGTGCCACCAACGACCTATTCGAGGCGGTCCAAGTGTACACGGTTGACGGCGGCGAGGGCAACAGCAAGTACCTCATGATCGTCGAGGCGATCGGGTCCACTGGACATCGTTATTTCCGCTCCTTCACGGCCAGCAGTCTCGGTGGAGAGTGGACAGCCCAGGCGGCAAGTGAGGATAAACCCTTCGCAGGCAAAGCCAACAGTGGCGCCACCTGGACCGAAGACATTAGCCATGGTGACTTGGTTCGCAACAACCCTGATCAAACCATGACTGTCGATCCTTGCAACCTCCAGTTGCTCTATCAGGGCCATGACCCCAACAGCAGTGGCGACTACAACCTCTTGCCATGGAAGCCGGGCGTCCTTACCTTGAAGCAGTGACAAGCTTATCATTAGTTGCAGATCGTGTTTCTCCTTTCTTCTTCAAGTAGTTTTAGTGGTGGAAGACAGCAGAAGGTGGTCATCATCTTAGTTTGTCCATAGGCTAGTAATTTGCGCAGAATTCAGTTCATTGGCAAGGAGTGCGGTACGAATACCTGTTTTCACAATAGCAATTAGGCCCAGTAGTTATACTACGTACTGGAATTGAGTACTCGTAGTAGCAAGATTGTGTGCCTCAGAGGGAATGGCCGACACGTGAGCAAGTCACCTTCATCAGCTAGTCGCGTTCCACATAGACAATGGTCAGCTCAGAGTGGAATGTGGGCTACTTTGAACGATGGCCTATTAAATCGCGCGTCTCCTCAATTGTATTTAACCACAATAGGGCAGGTATTGGCATTCACTCTCCGCGCTTTGCGGGTGCCGGCACGAGATGTCTCCTGGACCAAACTAGGCAACGAGCAGACTACGGATATGGGAGATGGTTGACGATGTGCTTCTTGGTAAATTTGAAGCCTCCAGGGCCTCTAAAAAGGCGGAAATCTAAATCTCAAGTACCCTAACGTGTCCGACCACGGTGTTGATCATCATCCATTGAATCGGACAAGAGTCTTGGTTCGGAAACTGAACAGGCGGCTCTTGAATGACAGTCTGGATCCTGATCCAAATTTATAATGTGTATCCTTGAACATGCAAGGGATGCGTGGGCACTTTCCATGGTCACACTCCGCTCCCCTGGCTATACATTTGTCGGCAAAGGGGTGCCTGTGGAGTCTGTACAAAACGCGAGACACAAGAAGCTTGTATATTCACATCTCGCCCCAATCCAAGGGGCGTCGGTACCCTTTTTTTCCGACAGCCCGAGACTTCGCCGACAGTATTCTCACAATGTTATTACTGAGATCGCCCACCCGGTGTGCATTGGCTACGCCGGAAAGGCCCTCGTCCGACCGCATGGCATGAATTTTGACGAGATGCCTCAACAAACGGCCAATTCGCTGCAAGCTGTTCATGGGTTGGATGTGCTGCATAGTGACCCGATTCCTGGAAACATATTCTGGGACGGAGGGAATGGCCGCGTCAAAGTCTTTGACTTTGAGCGTGCAATAATCCAGAATAACGATGCCTGCCACTAAGCGTCATATGGCCTAATAAAGATTGCAAGTCACACTCCCAGTGCGTGGCCCTTATCTGGAGACCGAGTATGGACTGTTTGGGCCAAAAGCAAGACGCATAATCAATGAATTTAGACGAGTGCGTCTGTGAACATCATCAGCTGCTACTGCAATTATGAGACTGCAGGAGAACACTACGCTTAATTGTAACGACGCTACGACCAACCTTGACAACAGAATTCCCATACCCCCATCCCTTTGGCATTTGACGTACTCTTATTTTCCTTCCTCTTCTCTCGATTTTAAGTTACATGTACCCTCTCCAAATGGCGATGTAATGACTGGCAATCCAATTTGGAGTCATTATTAGGATTCCATGATGCATCACGTCCTTTGCCTGGGTTTCAGTGGGATTCTGTCACGAGTCACAAGCCTGTTTCTACGCCTAATCACGAGTCTAATTGCACTGATAGTCAATGTCTGAATGATACATATCATGATGTTACTCGGATCGGGTGGCGGTACCGGTATACATTCTTGACTAGACCAACTGCAGCAGTAATCCTTAGGTAGTCGCAAATTCAACTAGAGATTACCAGCGGAATGTTGCAAGCGCACAAGTGGTCGGATATATTGATACCTATTCCAAGATAGCCAATGCTAAAGTGCGAGTCTGCTCCTAAGATGAATCTAGCCTGTACATCCATCAACTAATACCCCCGACAGTCCACTATACAAAAACTGCACATGGTAAACAATCAAAGCAGCGGAGGGAAGAACAGATAACCCCCAAACCAGAACTCCGACCATGCAATTGTTACCCGAAACATCGCTAACAAAAACCGACAGCCACCCAGACCGCTCAAACAGCCTCCCAATCCATAGCATCGACAATGAAATCCCAATCAGCATCCGACTCTCCCTGCAACAATCCATCCATCTTATCCGCCCCATCAGACGCAACCACATGCTCCTGCGCAAGCAAATACGCATCATCAAAGCCCTGGAAGATATCCGAGAGGATCTTCTCGATATCATAGCTCGCCAACGGCATAGCCTTGCCCTTCCGCCTCGCAGCCCACTTATCCTCCATCTCCAGCTCTTCCTTGGTCAAATCCGCCGTCTTCCACCGGTTCCGCAACTCTTTCGCCCTCTGCAATTGTTCGTGAACCTCGCCCTGTCCCAGCACAGTGTGCAATGGACTATTCTCATCCTGCAACGCTTCCAACACATTCGCATGGTATCGGTGGGTCGAAAGCGGAGCGGAGCCGTACGCGGCGAGGTGATTGCGCGCAAAAGCAGAAGACACAGAGACACCGAAGACGCTGAGGAGGTGGACAATTGCGCGCTCGAGGAGGGAGTAGTATTCGTGGAAATCGAGCTTGAACATGATCTCGGCGTGGGAGACGTCGAAGTCGCTACTGGCAGGGTCGAGGGTCGCGAGGCGGTAGCCGTAGGCCAAATATGGGAGTTTCCATTTTAATCGCTCCACGATTTTCATGAAGCGGGAAAGGTGGCTCGAGGGGGAGGGTCGTGGGGAGGATTGACGAGAGGGTTGCTTGACGGGGGATGGCGTGCGTTTGGTGCTGGGTTTCGGGATGGTTTTTGGTGGGATTGCAGGGGTGGTGATGGGAGGAACGGCGGGTTGGGCTTGAATCTCGCTTGGGTTGGGAGCCCAGCGAGACTTTAGCAGGTCGCTCATGTCAGTGGTGGATATTGCATTGCTGGATTGCGATTGTTGACGAGAGAAGGTCAGACAGTCGCGAGGGAATTGTTTCGAATTGGAGCTGAAATCAGCTGATCGACTGATAGCGATAAGGAGTCCCTTAGTAAGCTAACCCGATCGGGGTGTGGTTATTGGTTAAATATACAACTGTCAATATATTCTTTCTTGCAGCTTGCAAGGATCCGCTCATCCTGCAGGAACCGTGAAATCATGTCGAGTGGGTTCAGAGAGGGGGAAAAGGCATTATATAGTCGGTACAGTGTCTTGGACCAACATCAAGTGAATTCAGTCTTCGGTAGATGCAATGAGCGGATATAGTGATCTAATGTGAACACTTCGGTCAACACCATCAAAACTTTGTTGATGTAGGACAAGATGGGTGGGTCCTATATATCATGAGTTTCTCATCAAAGACATGGTGAATCCGATTATATGTCTCTTGTTGGCCGGGACCTATTTACACAGTACCATGGTAAATCCCGGTCAATGAAGGAGTATTGAAATCAATAGCCGTGAATCTCAAGCCACAGGGGGATATGAACAGACGCGAACCAGGCATACTATGGGGTAAGTAATATAATTTAATCTTCTGGCAATTTAAGTATGATAATAAGCATAAGCTGGCGGGCTTCCCGCTTCCCAGACGGCTTCTATCTGGATACACGATAGGATATGGGTCCTCGGAAATAAATGCCACATGGCTGCGCACCATGGTACTCTTCAGTATGCTCTTCTCGCAGAGGGACAATGAGGAATAGCTTGTCAAAGACCGAATTTTAAACTTGTTCTAGTTGCTGTTAGTGGCAACGGCGGGTAATTGTCGGGGGAATTCAACGCCCACCGGCCATATAAAGCGGGTCCACCTATGACGACGACGCTGGATGGTTGTCACTTAGGAAGCAAATTGATCATATCAACAGTTGACTTGCTGCATGTACGTAAAGCTGTATAGACGAGATCCGGTGAGATCCCGTAAGATAAAATGAGATCTGATCGAGATTTCCTGGTAGGTGCATTGTGCCACGGAGAATTTATTGACATGACAAGGCTGGTACCAGTTGACCAACCCCCTGATTTACCTTGCTCGTGCACCTTTCAGGGGTATCACGAAATAAATTGCAAGTCCTTCTAGTATAGTCCTAGTGGCAGTGAAGAGAAATTACTGGGCAGACTATACCGACTTCCGTGGATCAGATATATATTTAACGGAGTACTCCGACGCAGTTATTTTTGGTTGATCGACACATATTTAATATGACCTAATTTGGTATGAGATGCACGGAGATTAGAGATCGGAGAAGTCTAGTCATTGAGCCAAGCAAGGTGTTTGGCAGATATGTTAGGTATTTCGCAGATTAGAACTCGAACAGCGAGAGGTTTGTGGGTAATTATTTAAGAGATGATGTTTCTGATAGATCGATGACCGCGTCAGTCAGCCACTGCAATGCTGAGTAATTGGGAGAGATCCTCAGGCAGTGAGGCAGCCCACGTGGAAACCAGTCCGGCTTGGGTTAGCGCAAAGCTTTTGATTGAAACTAATTCTAGAACAGCAAGCGGTGTTCAAAAACACATCAATTTCAAACGACGAGCCACTTGGCGCGCTAACTTGAGCTTAAAATGATATTATCTCCCCATTTTTTGGCACGCACAACCGCCTCTCTGTGCCCTAAATCCAGGGATTACAACGTCTCTACGGACTAGGACCGAGGCTCGGAGCTTTTTCTTGGAAGTTCTTGGAAGGCGGTCCACGTGCCTTGAGTTCACCCACAACCCATGAATAGGGCTCCGTTTCACCACCAAAGTCACTTGCACATCAGTGCTTTCACTGCAACCAACTACATCCAGGCGAGATGGCGCCGAGAACTCAAGACGAGTCAGGACCTCTCGCCTCCGTAGCCATGAGAATACCCCCAGCTGAGATGAGAACCCCATCTTCGTCCCTCCAAGGCTCTAAGCGACATGGCGTCAAGCTGGGCGCGGGAGACGTACAGGGTCGTCGGCTCCTCCGAGTCAGGAGAAGCGGCATTCCAAATGCTCCGTCGCTAGGTGATTGGAGAGAAGTGGTGGGCATCGGCAGATGATTCCCAACTGGTGTCTCAGATCCGGCTTCAAGTGGACCGGGCAGTAGGATCCACTCTAATCAAAGTTTCTACCGGACGGATGCAGTTCTGCATCCGATCGCCCAGCCAGCCATGCCCCCTCGGATTGGTCCCCTCCTCGTGGAAACGCCCGTGTCTCACTGAACCCACGGTCCTAATGCAAAATGGATCGCGCACACTTCCGCCAGTGCAAGGCATGTTCATCCACAAAATCAAGCTGCGTCACTTCGAGACGCAAACCCAACTCGTCCATTTAATCGATACGCTCAGAATTCTCCATCACAACGATCGCTGGACGAACCGGGAGTCTGGACCACACATATACTGGGAAGGGAACTCGGGCCAAGCACGCCCCCGTGTGAAAAAAAAGCTTGCTCCTGACGAATATCGACTGGTGTTTCGAAATCCACATGGCGTAGATGCCGAGGGAGATTGATTATAAAGGGTGACCGGGAGAAATCCCTTTTCCGCCGACTAGCTTCCCCGTTTGCCTGTTGCCTCTGTCCTGGGATGTTACTCCTCTGAGTTACATCCCATATCACAATGAAGATACATCAGCTGTTATTCACGGTATTGGCAGCATTGACGGTGTCTGTGTTCGCCGTGTCGTCGAATGCCACGGAATTTCCAGAGTGTGCGGTAAGTGGGATTCTCCCCTGGGGGTTCCGCTTTCATTGACCATGTCCCCAGGTGTCTTGCTTGCACCAAGAATCTCCCAACTGCACCATAACCGATGCATCATGTGTATGCACCGGCGATGCCAGCAAGTCGTCGCTAGTCACTTGCGCATTATCTAACTGCAGTGCACTGGAATACTATAGTGAGCATCCAGTTACACTCCACTCACACTGTCGTTCAGACATGCCTAACATTACGCAGTCACGAGACATTTGTATGAATTGGAATGCGACCAACCCATCAAGAAGGGCCCCCCTCTTGTTGATCCCTCCACCCTTGCACCGGCTATCCTTGCCACGATATTCTTCTTTATTCGGATAGCGGCGAAGGTCGCAAACCTCGCTGGTGGTTGGGGACTTGACGACTATACTGTCACGATCGCATGGGTAAGCGCTCTTTCAGTACCTGGCACCGTTACGCTTCTAACAGCTAGTAGATACTGGGAGTTGGTTTGTTTGTCGTCAATACATACAGTAAGTCACTATCTTTCCAGAAACCTGACATAGTCTAACAAAGCAGTGATCAAATATGGATTCGGAATGAACACCTGGGATATCTTACCCTTCCATCACGTTACATTGGTCTTCCAGTATTTCGAAGGATTGGCGATGATGTACAAGATCCAAATCTCGCTCTGCAAGATATCCGTCCTACTCTTCCTGCTGCGAATCTTCCAGTCCCGTGTTTTCCGCATATGCGCATACATCCTCATCGGCATTAACGCCGCCATCGGTATCACGTTCGCCCTCGTGGATCTGCTTCGATGCGTGCCAGTCCATCTTGACTGGGATAATTGGACTGGGGAATACGAAGGGGTCGGCACATGCATCAATTTCATCGCGGCCGTTTTAGTCCACTGCCTTGTCAACATCTTCGTCGATGTCGTCATCGTCCTCCTACCGATCTACGAAGTGAGCAAGCTGCAGCTGCCATGGATGAAGAAGATCACTGTGGCACTGATGTTCATGATGGGTCTCATGTAAGCACAACCTGCTCATGCACTGCATTTTCGTCTTGCTAATAAAATTCAAAGTTTAACCATCATCGCCATCATCCGCGTGATCGTATTCTGGGAAAACCGCTGGACCACCAACCTGACCGGTACTACCTCTCCACATCTCAATTATCTGCAATCCAACACCACTAACTCAACTCTATACAGCTGGTCTCCAACCTCTCATCCACTGGTCCGTCATTGAATCCCAAATTGCAATCATGACGACCTGTCTACCCGCCGCCCGCGCTTTCATAAACCACTACGTTCCGGGTCTTCCCGGCAGCACACAGCGACGGACCTACGACCGAACCAACTCTCTCTACCACAACGGGGGTGCCTCCTCGGGGGTAACCAACAGCAAGATCTCCAAGTCAGTCAATATCTCCGTTGATTACACGACACGGTCGGAGCGGGATTCGACGAGTGCGGTGCATTTGGTCGACATGGATGGGAGGTATGAGCGGTTTTAATTCATCTATATATATTTCTTGGTTTGTTATATCGTATCGGTTCAGTGTTTTCCTATGTTTATTTGATATCCCTTGGGTTAGGCTTTCTGATAATGTTCATACATGAGACTATAAATGGACAGTGATCAGTCAACTTTTGACCAATTCCTTGAACGTTTTTCTGTATTTCAACATAAACACGGAACATGAGTATCCTAACAATACTGACAAGTGGGATAAATAACCATTGATACTCGTCTACACATGATCCTAGCATCGTGACTATTCCACATCAGACATATATACACCCCTTGAGTACCTATCATCCAGAAAGCTACCGTGGAGCCTAAGGCAAAGAGAGGAACAGCTCCCTCATCAAGGGGTAATTGGGCGTACCCAAGCCACTAGCGGGATCCCATCTGTATTCCTCAATTAGCACACACTCTTAACGACCGAATAATTGGCACTTACCCCTGAATAGCACTAAACCCATACGTTCCACACCCGGCATTAGTACCATTAGTGATATCATTGAGCACCTGCGGATAAGCATAAAGCACGGGGTTCACAAATCCGACGGGACCCTTGCCGATAGCGAAGCGTTCCTCGTTAAGCTGCAAATAGTTGTCAGCATCATTATCCCCACCCAAGCAAGCAACCAAGTAAGATAATCAACATACCAAAGTAAGAACCGACGCAAACAAAGGCGACGCCAAGCTCGACCCATACCAATGATAATCGTATCCATCCATGTAAGCTCTAAAATGGGCCCCATTCGCCGAGACATCAGGATAAGCGCGACCAAGACGATTATAGAGGCCCTTGGTCGTGTTAACATCGACCTCAAACTCCGAATAGTATGGATACGACAAATTCGCAGACCGGAAGTACTGCTCCACAGCAGCATACTGATACGCGGGCTGGGGGAAGTAGTTCGAAAATCCACCAGAAGTACTGAAGTTGCTTTCGGTTCCGCCGAGATTAACGTGCATGACGCTCTCACTGTCGTTGACGGTCTGGTAGCCATACAGCATGGTGCCACCCACGGAGGTGACATAGGGACAGTTGGAAGGGTACTGGGGGTTGAAGATCTTGCCCTCTGGGCCGAGACAGCCGTTCTCGTCGCCGTCACCGGCAAAAGATGCGACGCCGTAGTCGCCCGACGCGAAGAGGATGGAGTGGCCCTGTAGACCGAGTTTCATGAACTCGTTGCACTGGCGCTTGGTGTAGCTGACGGGGAGGTCGGCTTCGGATTGGCCGTACGAGGCGCTGATTACGTTGGTGGGCTTGTAAACGCCGCATTGGAGTTTTCCTGGCGTGTGTTAGGGTGTATTTTATGGGGGGAGAGGTGGTGTAGGGAGGTACCTTTGTAGCCACCGGGGCGGGGGTCGGGGTATACGGGGTCGATCGACGGGTCATCGCCGGTCTCGCCGTAGGCGCTGTAGGTGCAGTAGGACTGGAGTTGTTAGCAGTGTGAGACTGAATATGAGGTGTGGACTTACACCGTCGAGAGCGTCGAGGAAGGTGTTGAACAGGTTGGTTGTGTCGACCTCGACCGGTTCGTAGAGCTGGTCGTCAACCTGGTAGAGGGTAACTTGCTGAGGATAGAGGAGGGAGTAGCTTCACTGCATCAGTATTGGGCTGATAGTATAATCTGGGGCTAACTCACGCCATGTCAATATCGATGTCGGATTCACCTGTGTTCAGGGAACTCCATGAAGGCACTGAGTAATTGGCGCCATCGATCAGGGCCGGGATGGGATAGGTACCCTGGGGAACCCAAGGCGCATACTCCTTGTAGAAGAGGTCGAGGTCAGACTTGGCAAAGTAGTCACCCTGCTCGTAGAGACCGAGGCTGTTGTTCGGGGTCGCTGTCTTAGCGTCGGGGATCTGGTACAAGGCCTTGATGCATGAAGGGGTAATGTTGTAACCACAGCCGCGGAGGTCTTCAGGCAGGAACTTGGCCCTGCTTGGAAGTGGCTGCGAGCCTTGAGCAGCAGACTTGGCCTTGGAGGAGTGAGCTAGTTGGGAGGCACGCTTGACTTTTTTGGTCCTCTTCACGACTTGGGTGAGCTTCACTCCAGGTGTGACGTAGTCGATGTGCTTCTGAATGTGTTCGGGGACGTGGTATCTAGATCTCAATTAACGATTGAATCAACCGTCGCAAGGAAATGAACTTACTGGTCGCATCCGACTCTGATCTTAGCACTTCGGTCACTCTCGTGCTCGTGGAATTCCGTCATGAATAGCCTCTCAGCTTCATGGGCGTAGGCGTCAAAGGCGAGCCAGCCCTTGTTGTCGGAGTGCACGACCCGTGACGGATGGATACCAGAGGCGACGAGCCATTCTCTCACTGCCTCAACAGCCTCTTCGGATGGCTGAAAGATGTCGTGCACCTCGTCTGCCGACCAGTACTGACCGTACTTGGAAGACTTAGGGTCCGATCTGCGCAGTGTTCACATCAGTATGCTTCATTCTTCAAGGTCCTTCATTGAATACAGGACCGATTCAATGGCAGAAGGGAATGTAGGTTAAGACTCACACTTCTATCAGAAAATCATAACCCTTGTCCAGGTTGTTCTGAGCAAGGCCAATGCGCACAGGGAGGACTGCATCGCTCTCAACGCGCGCACCCTTCACCCAATCGGATGCGGGCTTGTGACGTTTCTCGTGGAGAACATGCTTGATGGACGTCGGAATGGCATCGGACAATGCCGCGATAGCCAGAGCCAGGGCAAGCTGACGGACCAACATGTTGAGATAGAATCTGCGCGATTGCAACCAGACACAATGGCTGATGGCCGACAGGTCGCGAAGGCAAATTTAAGTAACAACGCCGTAGAGCTCCGGGAGTGGGCCCCTTGCAGTGAGGGACAATGCGAGAATTAATTACGACATCCAACCTACTGTTCTCACCGCCGCTAGCAATATCTCATTCATGGTTTGATTGGTGGAGAGGCAGGTTTGCCGTTGCGATGGTGCCTGGATGGACGGTGTCGAGGCGGTCTTGCGATGGCGGGGGTGTCCACCGCGTCTCCAGTTGCTGATAGGCACTGGTCAGCCCACAGAAAGCTCCTCTGCAGCTTATCGGCCGCGTCTCTCCAAGGTCTTCCCACGCTATCGAGGAACTAATGCCGTCGCGTCGGTTAGTCCTGGTGTTATCGGGCACTAGCCGGGCAAGGATGGAAGCTATTCGTCGATGCCAAATTAGGGCCACCGGGGGAGCATCGGAGAACCGACTGAGCTGCCGTGATAAGCCTTCGCCGGATACCACCGCGCTTCCGCCGGCCAGCTGATTTCTGTTTCTTATTCTCTGTGGTCCTAATCGCTCACCTTCCTGACGGGGCTGGCGAGTTTCTCGCTGTCTGAAAGGCTAATCTACCACATTGCTGAGGCTATTCCAAAATCGCCTATTGAGCTTGTTGAATGCCTAGCGGATACGCGGGTCGCTGCGGATAAAACGGTCGTGGCTACGAGACACGCGAGACCGACAGTATGCGTGTCTGAGACATGCAATATCTCTCATTCCTGTGTCGCCCACAGCTACGCCGATGAAAGAATATTTCCGGAGGGTAAACCCCAGTGCAGTGTCACTTTCTTTGAGTCTCATGAAGCCTCAATTCTAGACACAACGACCCGTCTTTATCACCAGTCCAATTCGTTGCATCGTTTGAGGTCAATCAATATCCAGCAATTGCCTCGTAAACACACCCTCAGGGTCCCACTCTCTCTTGAGCTGTCGAAGCTTTTTGAGCCGAGCTTCCCCCCGATACCGTCGCTGGATAGGACCCGTCCGGGTCGCATTCTGGAAGTCGATGTACCGTGTTTCGTCCGGGCCCCGCATTAGAGCAACGCACTCATCGTTGTATTTGTCGACCTTGTGTCTGTTATTTTCATCTGTATGCCAGATAATGTTGACTCTTGAATACATCCACAGTTAGCGTCGCAACGTCAAAACGATCCAAGAAAACCTACTGCCAGTAGCGGACATCATGGGACGACATGGCAGACTCCTTCTCGGGCGTCTTAACCGCTCGTGAGTCCCACTGTAAGTTGAAAGCTGAGTTTATGGCATCGGGACACTCATGGATCAATTTCTTCCAGACTTCGATGGCTTGAACAAATCCGTCGATGCGAAATTCATGCAACCCCACGATACCGAACCTCTTGAAGTCACCTTTGGCGCATAGGGCTTCTCGCTCATCATTGACGTTCTGAATAGGAAGATCTCTGCCCATGGTAGCGGTTGGCTGAAGGTCATGCAAAGCCTTGAACGGCACCCCCGGGGCCTCATCGCCGGTATAACGGGCGGAGATCACCAGAGATGGAACGCGCGCGGGTGGCGGGGCAATGACCATCATGAGGCCCGCCGTCGCGTGTTGGGGATCATCCATGATTTGCTTCATGACTCGAGCCACCTCCACCGCCCGATCAAGTGGGAAGATAAAGGCCCCCACCCATATCAAGCCCTGTCGTTTCCGCAGTAGCGACAAGGGGTGCGCACGAACCGTGAGCTGAGTGACCAGGCCGAAGAATTGACCAGCCCCTTTCAATGCCCAGAGCAGATCCGGATGCGTCCCCTCTGTAACTTCGACCAGCTCCCCCTTTGCTGTGATTACGCGCGCTGCCACAATCTGATCTGATCCGAAGCCGGTGATGGAATTGGTGATCGAGCCCCCGCCACCAAGCAGGTACGGGATGGCACCAACGCTGTTGCCATTCCCGAGTGCTGTGTGAATTGACCGTGTTAGGATTGACGTCAAATAGGTCGGAGTGAGCAATAACCAGTGGTTCATATATACCTGTGAAAAAACCCGCTTCTGCTAGACGCACAGACACTTCCTTGGCCAAAACACCGCCAATCACGGTTGCTGTTCGCGCACCCGCATCGACACGAACTTCCGAATACAAACTGAGATCAATAACGATTCCCTCTGATCCAATGGTTGACCAGGGACTATGACCGCCGCTTTTTGGCACGAATGGAATGTTTGACTTGAGAGCCCATTGCACCTATGTCTTGTGTTAATGGCTGATCTCAGCGTCCGTGTACTTGCAAGGCTCATCTTACCGTCTTCAAACAGTCATTCTCTGTGCGAGGTAGAACAATGGCAGCCGGAACTTTCCGGTCGATATCAGTCCATCGAGCTAAGCGTTGCTGAAACCGTGCATCATTCGGGTTGTGCAAAATCTCACAGTCGGCGGCCACGGCGCCCCGGAGGACTGGAATTTGGGACAGGACGTGGTCGGACATGGTCATGCGGTGGCTGCACAACCTCCAAGATAAGTTGATAAGTGGTAGTTCATTTGATGGAGGGTTACGAGGGTCGACTTGGATGTAGATGTAGGCAGACCCCTCCAGCAGCTTGGTAAGCTTGGGGGCCAAGACCCACGTCAGCTTGCCTTGCTAAGCCGTAAGCTTACTGAGAAGTGACAGAATATCCATCACTCATGGCGCCTCTTTCCAGCGTTTCTACGCCCATGTCGACAAAGAACATAGCGCTTAGACTGATATTGTGGGGTTGCATTGTAGCAATCTCGGTCAGAGGGACGTCATAAGGCAACCCATGTTAAGGTCTGAACACGAGTTCAACCACGACCTAGACTAGACGGGGCACCTATTATCGATTAGAATAGGGTTAAAGTGTGCAGCTACGACCAGGGGAGTGGGATATTCTGCTGTCAGCAACTGCAGGTTCTCGGCTGACACTAACCGTGGCTCTGGACGCGGGGTGTCAGGCGGGGAGAAAAATTTACCGAAGAGTGATAAAGATACCCGCGCAAGTACCTGTAGCTAAGCGATGACAATCGTAATAATTGCATCTACTCGGATGCTAGTGAAGTAGATGGATAACGGGAGAAGATCAATTGAAAAGGAGCGAGTTGATGGGATGCCGGTTGGCGGCAGGAATGGGTGGGATGGCCCGATTCGGCCTGTTTGATGCCTTACAGCCTTGCGCTTCTACTTTTCATCCTCTCATCCTTCATGTTTCTTCGAATATCTCTAGCCACTGGATGAAGTAGATATCTTCTCATAATATATGCATTTATAAGTTAGGCGTTGTGATCTTCAGAGCGAAATATTTCCCGAGGCGCACATGACCTTCCATCCATCAAGACCAAAATCCATGAGGGCTCGGCGTTTGAAATACTCACTCACCTTACACCAGGGAGCAGGTATGTACTGCGGACATCTCAAGTCAGCTTCGGATCTAGGTTACTACTAATCCAAGACCATATTAAATCTGGATGTAATAAGGATATTGCGCCTGTCCATCATTGGGAGAAGATGTTTTCAGTGTCACGCCCCAGTTTCTGGCCTTCCCACAACCTACCGTTGACTCAGTAGTACATGGCATGGTATTCTTACCCAGGTAGAACGTTTCAATCATTATCCAGTTGCTCATGACTGTGATATAAAATAATGGACAATTTGTTCGGTTTCTCTGCAGACCTGCAGGATCATTGAACTTCCATTTCACGTTCCTTTATTGGTGAGGTTATAAGAAGGCAGTCAGGCGAGCACAAAATGAACTATTATCGAACAGAATGAACATGAAGATGCGAGTAGCCCATGCTGTACTTCAACCCTTTCCTTGCAAGGTCCCTGCAGCTTCAAAACGTCCACCTCTACTGCAGCAATGGCCAGCTCCATCGGTTAATTTCCTCTAATGGCTTACCCGCCAGGGCGGGGCATGCATGCACCCTAGTAAGTAGCTTCAGCACGACCGCCCACGTCATTGCACGAAGAGAAGATCAGCAGATACAACCCCGCTCGGAGAACACTCTGCAGTGACCTGATTCTTCTATTTTCTTTACCAATTACCCTATCAATGAATTAACGTCTGTTGTTGGGTGAGCAGTTAGCCGGCCAGCAGTCATAGAATATTACGTGCACTGTCTTCGGTTAACAAGATAGTCTCGGAGGCAAACGGATTTAGCCAGTAAGTAGCTACCAGAGCGTGCAAGATCGTTGTGATCTGCAGTTGATGCTGAAGTAATCCAAGACAGGAGAAACCTTAAGATCCATAGGCGGATAATTTCTCCCCGCAAATATCGCTCAGGCACTCCTCCCCAGTCGGTTATATTGCAACGCGTGTTGCGTAGACCGACACATGTTTGTCCTGCATTTCCCCGCCTGAAGAACCTGACAATCAAGGCTTATCCACGGACATGTCCGCGAATTGCAGACAACCGCTCCGGAAAAGGCTTTGCGCTACTGTTCTTATTGGCGACATCCTCAGGAACTGGCTTTGATCATGCGGTCATCATCAGGGGCTTCGGGGATGTGCATTCACTATGCAGAATTCCGGGAAGTCGCATGTAAAGCGTTTATATAAATGGGCCTTGCAGAACACCCCGAGGGGACAAATCGAGCTAACTCCAGGCAGCACCTAGTACAATGCATCTTGGCAACAGCTTGAGATTGCTCTGCCTCGCAGCACCAGGCCTCGTCGCCTCAATTTCTTCTTCTCCTCTATCCACCTCAGGTCGATGGGTTGTCGACACCGACGGGAACAATGTCACCTATGCGGGGGTCAACTGGCCCGGTGCTGAGGTGGCCATGTTGCCTGAAGGGCTGCAGTATCAATCCATCGAGTACATCGTCGGCAAGATCAAGGATCTAGGCATGAATGTCATTCGCCTTACTTTTGCTATCGAAATGATCGATGACATCTACGAGACCGGAGCGGACGTACCGATCAAAACGTCCTTGATCAACGCTCTGGGCGAAACAAACGGAACCAAGATCTACGACGATATCGTCAGTAACAACCCACAGTTTGGGGAAAATACTACACGACTGGAGGTAAGCCGTATCCCTCAGAACTCATTACATTCGATATTAAAAGTGTCTAGGTATACGATGCAGTAGCCGAAGAATGCTACAACCAAGGTATCTACGTGCATCTAGACAACCATGTCTCCAAAGCAAGTTGGTGCTGCTCGACTACCGATGGAAACGCCTGGTTCGGAGATACTTACTTCAACGTAAGCAACTGGCACAGAGGTTGGAAGTATATGGCCGAGCACGTAAGCTACATACCCTTCCCATCTTCAGCCCTCAGGCCTAACGCAAATACGATACAGGTCAAATCCCTGCCCGCCGTAAAAAGCATTGGCATGCGCAACGAACTTCGCAGCCCCGACGACAACACGACACTTGCAGACAACACCTACAACTGGGAAACATGGTACAGCAACATGGTCGAGAACGCGAACCAAGTTCACTCCGTCAACTCAGACCTACTCCTCTTCTTCTCAGGTCTCAATTACGATGTCACGCTCTCACCGATACCGACTGCCTCAGACCTAGGCGACGGCACCGTCTTCAAGAAGAGCGATTTCGACTTTGAAGATAAAATTGTACTAGAGCTTCACAACTATGACTCATCTGCTACAAGCTGCAGTAGTCTTTCATCTAGCTTGTTGAGCGATGGCTTCGATGCCCTAGAGACGGACGACTCGAGCATCGTGAATGTGCTTCCGGTCGTGATGACAGAGTTCGGGTACGAGCAAGATGATTCCACCTATACGGGAGTATATGCCTCATGCCTGAGGGAATGGCTGCCTAGTGTTCATGCCGGGTGGATGATTTGGGTGCTTTCGGGCAGTTATTATATCCGCCAGGGAATACAGGATTATGATGAGACTTGGGGTAAGTTTACCGTTCCTTATCCTTGCTGTCAGCAGTCCGCGATAGGTGACTAATTATTCATCACTAGGTCTCCTAGATCATACGTGGTCTGATTGGCGATCAACCGAGGCAATTGATAATGGCATCATTCCTATGGTCAACGCGAGTCTGGGATAGGTTTGGGATACTAACTGACCTCGTCGGTATACTGGTGTCCATGTAACGAAGGGTTTTGAACTTGGTCCTGCGAGAGTCCAGCAATAGCAATCTACTCATTTCCCTTTCACTCTACACAATCAACATTTCCTATGTAGTATGTATGTAGGTATCTATGTTCGCTAATACTAGCACAGCCGGGGTGTTCTTTCAACTACCCTCCTTATTGATTCTCCAAATTTTAATTATATCTAATATTTAGAGTGCAAAGGCACTGTATCCCGAGAATTAATTATACTATATCTAATACCAAGAAACTCAGCCCTTACAAATCTGCCAAGTCCTAATGCCGCCGCATATGCGGTGCACCATGACCAACCCCAGTGGATTAGGGTTGAACCAGATTCAATAGGGGCTTTAAAATACCGAAACCAAAAGATATATTTGGCAGCTTGATCGGGGATTCGAAGCTTGGCAGGCGGGTCCGGACTAGTAACTTCAGGCTGGCAGGTCTTATCTACTAACCAAGCCCGAACCTGAGCCGATCACGAGTGGGCCCGGGCGAGCCCTGTCAAGTCTAGACAGGGTAAGATGGCAAAATCTACCCATTGGTATTAAGGCCTGATTGACCTCCGAAAAGGATTAAAAAGCGAAGAAAATGCGCGAAACAGCGGTCTGCGAGATTTTTACATATGTACGTTTATATGATTTGCTAGTCTGTGTTGGGCTGCTGCGATCGGCAAGCCAGAATACGATAGTTGGAGATCGGCACAAATAGGTCATTCCAAAATTCTCAGTCGCGCATATCATTTAGATTAACGATCTGCCACTTATATCCGAGGTTCCATCTTTCCTTCTTTTACTCCGTACAAAACTATTGAATCGGAATCAGTTACCGACAAGCTGGTCCAGTCGATCCGGGGCATTTCTGCGCCGTCTCCAAACTCCGCTCCGAGCTGGACTGCAAATTTAGGAGGCCATAAAGGTTACTTAGAGCATAATTCAGCGAAGAAGTGGAGTATCGGTCGCGATCGCCGACTCTATCAAGCATTGTTTTTGTTTTATTGAATATTAGCTATAAATGACTCCCCTTCCCCCGCGATGCAGCACTAATCACATCTCTCATCATCTTCTCTACCTTTTCCTTCCCAAGGCCTACCACGGATCAGGACCAAGCATCTATCCAGACCATCAACATGGCCACTCACACAGATTCTCCCTCCGCTTCCACCGACAGCTCCGTGACCCGCACCCTTTCCACCTGGCTTGAAGAACTCACCCCGGACTCCATCCCTATCGAGATACGTACGCGAGCCAAATACCAAATTCTCGATGGCTTAGCCTGCGCCCTTCTGGGCGCGCGACTTCCTTGGTCTGTGAAAGCACACGACGCTATCACTGCCATCGAAGGACGCGGTAAATGTACCGTGATTGGATGGAATGAGGTATACCTGGAATCCCTTCCAATGATTCCCAACGCTAAGTATCAGTGGGCATCGACAAGGCTAAGTTACTAACAATGATAATGACAATAGACCCTGACACCCAGTGCTGCCGCCCTCCTCAACAGCACCTTCCTCCAAGGCTTCGAAATAGATGATGTACACGTCGAAGCCCCCATTCATACTTGCTCCGTCGTCCTACCTGCTGTCCTCGCTGCTGCAGAACAAGAGCACAGCTCAAATACCCCCGTCACTGGGAGTGCCTTGATAACCGCCTTAGTAGCCGGCTACGAAACCGGTCCTCGCGTAGGGCATGCTCTAGGTGGAGCGCACATGCTTACAATGGGCTGGCATTCCGGTGCAATCTTTGGTCCTGCTGCATCTGCAGCTGCCGTCTCCAAGCTTCTTGGTTTCTCTGCTGCGCAAATTGAAGATGCTTTAGGCATAGCATGCACACAGGCCTGTGGGCTTATGTCTGCGCAGTTTGAGAGTATGGTTAAGCGCATGCAGCATGGCTTTGCATCACGGAGTGGTGTGCTGGCTACATATCTAGCAAAGCAGGGAGTTACTGGGATTAAGGATGTTTTTGATACCTCATCTGGGGGCTTTCTAAAGACATTTTCACATGGAGCGGACTCTGATCCTAAGTTCTTCCCAGAAGAGGTATGTAAGGGGCTTGGAGAAGTATGGCACTCAGAAAAGACACGGCAGAAGCCGTATGCATTAATGGCAGGTTCGCATTGTACGGTGGATTGTGTTAGGGATTTGCAGGCTAAGTATCCCGCGAAGATGAAGGAGTGGAAGAAGATGGTGAAGATTGAGGCGGAAATGGCCAGGGCAGCTATGAAGAAGGGTGGCTGGACACCGGAGAAGCCAACTAATGTGACAGGAGCACAGATGTGTGTGCCATATGCAGTGGCATTGCAGGTAGTGGATTGGGAGGTAGTACCAGCACAGTTTGCACCAGGAAAGCTGAATCGTGAGGAGTTGTGGAAGGTGATGGAGATGATAGAGTGTCGAGAGGCTAAAGAGTTTGGTCATTCATGGGCACAGCGGGTGAGGATTACCTTTGAAGATGGAGAGATACTGGAGACCATGTTAAAGGCACCAAGAGGGGTGCATCCTGGATTATCAAACGAAGAGGTGCTAGAAAAGTGGCGGGCTGTTACAAAAGGAGTGATCTCACAGGAGAGGCAGAGGAAGATAGAGGAAACAGTGTTGAACTTGGAGGCAGTGGAGGATGTAGTGGCTGTTCTGGGTGAGCTGCTGAGAGGAGAGACAGCGAATGTGCTTCAATAGATGCTGCTTGGTTCCCCACTGGTTAGAATATAATCTCAGTTACCATGTATCGGACTTGGGTGGCTTCATGACCTCCCCTCAAGAGATGCCCCGACAGACCAGGCACTAACATGGTGCGTTCGATGTCTCGCCCCATGGCTGCTACTGCTCTAGTTGCGGCTGCTGCTCTGCTGGTTCCCCTGCCCACTGGTCTTGCTGAAGCCAACAAACACCAGCTATGTGGACCACAACGTCAAAGCCAGTCCGGACCTGTATGACTTCACCACGGAAACCATTGCATTGTGCGGGGTACTGCTACAGGCACTCTCAAGCTTACACTGGAGCGTCATTCTGGCTGGGTTCGGTCAGTCGCACTCTCAGTTAAAGGCCAGCTTCTGGCATCAGGCTTCATTGATAACACGATCAAGATGTGGAATGCATGTGGCGGCACTCTCAAGCATACCTTGAGCACTGATGGTTTTGTCACTGTCACTGAGATTTCTGAGCACCTGCCGCTATTGAGAACCAACATAGGCTCTTTTGATATCTATATCGGCTACGAAGACTTTTTATCATATTCCTCCACAAAAGGGATAGTGGTATCTCTGGGAGCAGATCGATGGGTCAATATTCAAGGTCAAAGAGAGCTCTGGCTCTTTCCCACTTATCAACCTAGCTCCTCAACGGTTAAAGACGGTATTATCGCATTTGGTAACACGAGCGGCAGAGTAGCTATAATTGCGTTTTCATCCTACGCAGGGTTTCGTTTCTATCTCTGGTGATCTTTTGATTCTCTTTATCTCTTCAAAAGACAGGTTAAATAGAAGGGCTTTAGGAAAGCAAGTTTAAGGGGGTAAAAAGAAAAAGAAAGAAAAAGAAAGAAAAAGAAAAGAAATAGAAGTAAAGATTAGAGTCAAAAGAGACATGTAGAAACATATATTTGAAAGAAACAGAAATAAAGATTGAAATAGAGGTAGAAGAGGCGCGCAAAAGCAAGTGTTTGGGTGGAAGAGAAGCAAAGGATGAAATAGAGGTGGAAGAGGCCAACGGCATTTCTTATATACCAGATTCACAAGGTACTGCACAATTACGAATATTGTAAGGCCTCGTAGTAGGTACCTCTGACATCGTATAACTTCAGAGCCAAACCGACTTTGCTAGATCGTAATATTTCAATATCGATAAACGTTGCCTTCTAAGGATTATTCCCATAATGCTTCTTCATGTTTGTGTTCTCGAGATAACCGTGTGATTGGCTCATCCATTGTGAAGCAAATAATGCTAGTTTAGAAGGGCTACAACGGGTGTCAGGTTTGCGTCTCATATGGATATAAAAGAATTGATAATAATCTAAAGGCAGAATCCTAAGTAATACATATTTGCACAATCCGAAATACTAGTCTTATCTTAGCAATTGTTCCGAACGTCTGAATAGCAGGCTATCATCAATAAGCCGAGAGTACCAGATCCCGCAATAGCCAAATCCGTTACTCATCCATTGCCTATTGCTGACAGACCGTGGCTCAGTTGATGTAGCACTTGACAGACTGGACGCGGTTGGAGGAGATGCTGTTGCTTCCATTGGACTGGATGTCGCCAGTGCCACCGCCGTTGCAGCGGTCGGACCTACAGAGCAAGAAAGAAGCACAAGTCAGCCAGGGATGTCAGCATCAAAACACAAAGAAGAAGAACATACTCCCAGAAGCGGCAACGGTATCCCGTAGGGATCCAGACCGAGTGGACATTGTCGTTGACTGGCTTGTCTTCCAGGTTGACTAGATGCAATCAAACGATCAGCTATGAAGGCGGAAAAGGAGAAATGAACGGGGTTGGGTGATTGTTACATACAGCAGTCATGCTGGGTCTTGATGGAAATCTTGCTGCAGGTTCCTCCCAAGTTCTCTCCATCGCATGCCCGGATCTCGATAGTGTCTTGTCTCTGCTCGAGAGCGCCGGGAGCGGCAATGGCGCCGGTGATGGCGGTAGCGAGCATCAGGATGGTAGCAGTGAATTGCATCTTGAATGATCTAGGTAGACGGGATAGTCTTGAAAGATTTGGATAGATAGAGAGGATTGTTGTTGGAAAGCTGTTCTTAGAGAAGCTGATTGTTGTTGTTGATGATGAGAAGGATACTCCAGACCAGAGCGCTGTACTTATACCCTTTCCTGGGACTTCTATCTCAAGACTCCAAGTCTCCCCCAACTCTACGACTTGTACAGAAACCAACAATATGTCTCTACTCTGGGGCCAATTTCTGCCTTGTGAGTCTGGAACATGTGGATGAACTGTAGATAGCTACCGAGAGGCGTCTTTTACTGGTCTCCTCGTCTGGCCTCCATCATCCGGCCCCAGCATCTACATCACAACCCTGGTATGTGATGGCGCAGCATGAATAGACCAACCAGTCAAGATGTAACATCAAGGTTCCTTCAGTCTTCTTCCCTGACATTAACATTTGCCAAGGTACTCCGCCCCCAGTGAACTTCTTCGTGCAGTGTGGAGGGCCAGAGACCTGCCATCGAGAAATGAAGTGCCCCCACAAAATCAGCTCATCAATGCAGCCGGGTCTCTGAATCTAGAAAGCTTTGAAGCATAGATGAGAGCCTTGTGTCGCAAAGCGTTTACTGCATTGAGTAATTGTGCTGCTCTTATTATCCAAAAAGGGCTTACATAAATCTCGGCGCATTCCCACGTTTCATGTGTCACTTGATGACGGGCCGGCGCGCCACATCCACATCACAATTATCAGACTTTGAAGCAGTACTTGACCGTATAATGCCCAGGGACAGCACAATCGAAAAGCTTAGCGCAGTACCTTACACAACAACACCTAAAGAAAACATTATCCATTGTTCCTTTACGGGAACAAAAAGGTAACAGAGTACATTTCGAAGCTGCAGTTTAGGCAACATAACGCGTGTAATGGGGCAATGCCACTAAAGCTATTCGCCCCAATCTTCGGCATATGATGAATAATGAAGCCCGAAGGGATCCTTCAGGATCTCTTCCTCGCCCCACGACCCTGCAGCAAGGAAGGAAGCTAACTTATTTAGGCTGTATAGCTGGATGTTCCTGAGCGGATGATTGGCTTGCTCGGGTACCTGAACCGTGCGTAGGCGGCGATTGCAGGCTGCGCTTACCAAATCACTCCATAGATCCTCAACCCTCATACCTAAGCAGGGTATGCTCCGTCTTGGCCTACATAGGAGTAGTGCTGACATATATGCATCACAAAGTAAGCAAAGCCATATGCAGGCGCTCTGTCAGGTACTGAAGTTCTTGATTAAGGGCCAGTATCTGTCTTGCATTTGAACCTTTAACACGCGCAGGACAGAGCTTTGATCATGCTCAGGATTCTATATGCAAAATAGCTATAGTACAGTGTGAATGGAAATCAGAAGGTCGCTCACCTGTTGAGAGTCTGGAGTATCATTCAAATCACCAACAGATATATCCACCATCTCGATGAAACAGACTCAGCCATAATCCTGCCTGTTATTTTCTGTTTTGCCTGGAAGTTGCGAGCCAGTAATGTCGACCTGAACGTCTTGGTCCCTGTGGCTGGGCTCTCTCCTTCCCGATCGGTTGAAGGAATCGCCCGACAGGATCAAGTTCAATCTGTGCACCAATCATTATCCTCCCCCTTTGTTGGCTATATGGGAAGTCAAGGAACAATCATGCCATAGAAGCTCATCAAATCAGCTTGCTTATGGTTCAGAGGGCAGAAACATTATAGTTCGGATCATCTCCGCGTCAAGTCGGCGCCTTATCTCAGAGTCTCCGGTGCGTCCAGGTCAACAGTTTCTGAAGTGTTTGAGCAGAGTATAGAGTGTCCCACTACCCAACACCACGTCAGCTATATCAAAGCTCTCCAAGTGACTACGTCATCATGGTAGATACCTGCGGGATTCCTAGGCTCGCCCATGTCTATCAATGGACCGAGTCTGTAATTATCTAAATATTGATGCCTGAACCTACATCTTTGGTATTAAGGAACCTATCAGCACCTTCGTGGACTGGTGCTCGTAGCCTGAGGACAAAACTCTTAACTATTGTCGATGAATGTGATGAGCTGTAATGTTTTGAGTTGATTTTGGTAACATAGACATACTGTGAGTAAAAGCTTAATTTGATACAAGGTAGCTAGGCATTGGAAGCTTATCTATTATGTAGAGAGAAACCCTTCGTAGAAAGCTTGGGGTTGTTTCTGGAACTATCGTCTCGCTCCTCGGTCGCTTACTGCTTGATACTAGTAGTGGATTTAGCATTGGAGATGATGAATAATTCACGCAATATCATGTCTCAGAGACGATGATATACTCCATAAATATGAATTTACCCATTTCCTTATAGAAAATATCATTGATCTCGTCAACTTCAGGTTTCTGGAACTGTGGGTGTAATTTTCTCGACTATGCCGGTAGCAAATATATATATATGTCCATAGTGTGCAACCCCAGGGCTCCAAGGTCGTGCGTGACGTCAAACTGAATGTCAGTCCATCATGTCGAGCAAACCCTCAAGAAGGTGGAAAATAAATACTTTCTTAAGTTCTAGAATTGAAATGGTATATTATTTCACAGAGGAATGGCTCCTCAACTGGATAAGTTACTGACAATCTCGTCGGCAACTCCATAGCGCCAGGACAGGCTGTAGAAACTGTTCTGGTCGTAGTGTGCGAATTATACATAGCATGCAGTTACTATATCCTTTTTATACCTCACTATTACTTATACCAAGGTGACAAAGACGCCATGGGATCGAATATACTGGATTTTTGCCGAGCGCGGCGACATGAGACGGCCAGCTCGGTCGGAGATATTTTGGCAAATACTCGGTAGCTGCTCCGCTCATTATGTAGCGTATACTAGTACTCGCGGGCTGATCGGCCCCCATTGACCTTTTGCTTTCCGAATGTCGAGACTGGGTCATTTATGCTGTTTCCAGATGAATTTATGCAGATGAATTATGAAAATCTGATTGGGTATCTTATAAGCCGTTTATAATATTATAATCGCGATTAATCCTGATCCCCCCAACCCCCAAACGCCGTGAACGTTCATAAACCAAAAGATACCGAATCATTGAACAGCAACAGTAGGCACTTTTGACCAGTCGCGACACATTCCCAGGACAGTCCGACAGAATTTTCCGTACTCAACTCTCACGTCGAAGGCCCTCCACGATCCCTGTGCCAGGTGCCTCAGGCGCGCGGAAGGGTCAGTGATTGGCTTGGAGCCCATATTGCCATATTTGCCGCGTCCCGGACTATATCATCGTGTCAGTTCTTTGTTTCTATCATCGATCAATGTATGAGCTCATCATACCTGAATCCAGTAATTGGGAGGATAAGCACATCATCAACCAGCTTACTCTTCCCTCCGTCCTTCAGACCTGACAGTGCATGCCAGCGTAAGCCAGCCACCTCTTCCAGTCTACTCCGCACGACGTCGGTGAAGGCAGCAGGACCGGTAAGCGTGAGCGGATCCAGATTCATAAGCTCTTGTCGAGCGGCTCGTGATTGGAGTGATCCACCGTAGCGGTTGGAGATATCTCCTATCGTTGCTGATAGCCGGTCGATGAATGTCTGCAGGATAGGATGGCCCGGGGCCCAGGCAAACGCCCACTGCGTAAGCTGCACGGGCTGTGAGTAGCCCATGCGCCAGTACGTATCGGACCCCTCAGGGCAATCAGCCTCGAGGCCGACAATCGCGCGTACTGGGGCGGTCGAGTTATAGGATGTACCGGCTCGTGTATCGTTCCAGGCATGCAGATCGGTCGGGGTGATCCAGTCGGCAGGTTTGCGAAGCGGTTCGGTATCGATATCGCCATACTGTTCTGATTAGAACTATGTTCCGACTCTTAAAGTTGTTCCTGCACCTACCACGCCTCCAATCCATTTGGAGATCACGATGCGAAACACATCTGATCGCTCAACATTGCGCGCCAGATGCGCATAGTGGCTCTCCAGGTCCGGCTCAAAGTGGTGAATGAATTGTTCCATTCCCTCGTCTGTCCACAGAAAGTAGGCCATCTCGCCTTCGGCAGTCTGAAGCCATCGCTCTGCGCTGTGACGGATGATATGGGGCCAGGTGTCGATTCTTGTGTTTTTCCAGGTTTGATGTACGATCATAGGAATTGTTGAGTGAGGAAGGTACCCGTCTGGGGAAGCTCGGGCGGCGCTAAGAGCTAGCTCGGCCGCTTCGACAATATTCTTCGGAGGTGGTTTGGATGCGCTGGTCCATTTGGGCGGGATATACCATGCTGTAAGAGAACAATTGGGTCAGTCAGTCAGTTGTGTCTACAGAATTGTGAATGATCGCCTACCTCCTCCCTCGGTATTGTGTGTGTGGACATGACGGTACAGTAGTGGGTACTGATCCTCGAGATCTATCGGCTTAGTGTCGAACTTGGTACGTTGCTGGCAGATGCAAATCATTAACACCGCGCCGATAAGGGCGATGATGGCCAAACGCCGCAACCGAGTAGGTGCCATACCGTAGGTTTCTCACAGCATTTTCATCTTCCGGAAGACAGATGAGAGAGATATGTAGGATGATGAGGGGGAAAAGGGGCTCAGCCCCACGTGACGGTAGCCAGGCGCAGCCAGAAGAAGAAGCCTTGGAAAGTTCCGAATTACACTTTTTGTGGTTTTTCAAAAAACAGTTCACATGTATGGAGTACACTAGTAGAAAGTAGTTGGTTACATGTCGAACAGATTGTGATGTGGCCCACAGTGGGATCCGCCATAATTTTGGGGCTACCGCTTCCCCCTCTAGGAAGGTATGAAGCCATACTACATGATCAAAACATTGATCTTTCCTTACCTTCTCAAAGATCTGCTGGCTGGCAAAAGCATTGACTAGCCACCTATGTCAATGCTAAATTTCATTGCCTTTTTACGACAATCATGCAGCAATAACAAGCCCTTGGAGACGGCCGCGGTGGAAAGCGCGCCCGACAAGCCAGCCCCCAACACCCACAGCACCCGTTGGAGCATAGAAACGAATACGAACCCACTGCCACAGAAGCAGCAGTTCTAGGCTGCTACCTTCGAAACCCCATCCATTAAATCCTGGCGCAGCGAATAAAACCCTCTCTGCCACATTACTGGTATGTTTCAGGGTTTCCCCTGCGTCAATTTGACGTTCCGAAGGGTTGTATACGACTATACGTGCAGCTCAGGTCAAGGGGTACAAAGGGCTGAGCAAGAGATTTCCCGATCGGGAAGAGCATGCGAGGCTACGCTAAACCTTATACAAGACATACTAACCATGTGTGGCATAGTTGGTATCTTTTAATAACCAATTCACAGCCTGATGAAAGAAATCCTGAATCCTGATTGTGAGCGATCTTCAGTGCAAGGCTGTGACTTAGGGCTGTGTCGAAGGGATCAAATTAGATCTCCTTGAAACGCAAAAGCCTGTTCCTTCTCACGTCAGATGCAATTGCAGGAAATGTATTGGGGAACTGCAAAAATCTGAATTGAGATCCGCAGTGACAGGGACTGAAGAGCACAGGACGGTATTGGGGACGAGGGACCAGCCTTGTCTGGCTTGGCGCACCCTTTTTTTGTGTTGATCATGGGCCAACCGGCTGATCCAGGGTCATTATCACGTGATAGTTGCAAATCCTTGTTGCCGCTTACATAATTTAATAACTGGTGCACGATTGGCTACTGCGTTCTGACGGAAATTTCCCGGCGCACTAGCAGGAAGCCAGCAAATAGTCTCGAATTAGCCCGTGTAATAGTGTCGGCATTTATGCTTATTCTGCCACAACATGAAAATCTCGATTCTGCAGAATCATCACATTTATGGGGGTCATTCAGGGGTTGGACGTTAGTCTTTGAAGCGGTTGGAATTTTTGTTTTCGCGATGTGTGGTCAACAATTGCCATGCTTCAGCCTTGCCATCACACGGAAATTGATGAGGGATGGTGACAGACTGTGCAGGATCAGTCGGTCCTTCTTGGCAAGGATTATGCCTCCTGCTAACTGCTTCAAGTAGGAGCTGTTGGTCCACGTCACCTGTGTCATACGTAATACATCTCAATGATGCCTACTGCTGTCAGCACGGAATATCTCTATCCCGCTGGCAGACCTGCACTTGTTTGACACAAGGATATGACGATGGCTTATGCGGAGACATACTACTGTAGTAAGCTACCAACTATACTTCAATCGGTCAAGTACGGCCGTGGAAAGGTAGCGAACCATACTAGTACTCTGTTCGCAGCTTCAATAGGGCTGACAACATCGAGAAATGAAAGAATACTATAACTATATCAATCTGACGATGTGCCCAAGTACTATGCTGCATCTCTACGTCAATATACTACTTGCACTGCCTTCTGTCTATTATCCAATTAGTCATATGGATGGTCCCCGGTCATAGCCTACTAGTTATTGCTTTGACAATTCGTCCGACAGTTACATTCGAGAAGCTCATCTTGTAGCTATTTACACCATACATCTACCATTTCTACAGAAGCGCTACACCGACGTCGATTCCCATACAGACACCTGATTCCAGGGTTCAGATTGCAGCCTGGAGATGGGAATCACGGGATTAAATTGGAAGTACTAGTTATGCTTAGTATGACGACCATCCATAGGCCACACAACTCACACAAATTAACTAAATTCACCATCAAAATATATACCCCAAAATGAAGCCTAGGTCCCCTCATTTCTCAAGCAAGATAACCCAAACGGCGGCTACCATCACCTCAAACGAAGAAATAAGCTACCATGTGGGCCACCGTGCAGCCAAGCGGGCCGAACACCCTCGGGGAACAACACCGAGATAGCATACTGGCATCGGTGCGACACCCGAAACAACATCACTGATTGCCCTAGTTATGGCCAACTCACGATATCTGAATATACCCCGCACTGGGTATTGCAAGCTATGACACCCTTCTAAGGTGCAAGGTGCAAGGTGTAAGTCATACGATTGCTTGGTCTTGCACGGTCATCATGTCATCTGCTGAGGAGTCAAGCATAGCACCTGTATATACCTCGAAATGGAGAGATACTGTCAAGGATCTGGTTGCGGGAGCGGCGGGGGGCGTTGCGCAGGTGGTTATAGGTCAGTGTATACCATGATCCTGAGAGATTTGAGTGCTTGTGATTGTACTTACAGGATAACAGGACAACCATTTGGTAAGTGCCACCGTACGCATGACACATGGGCTTCACCTCATCGCCATAGCTGCTGTTGCAGAAGGCTGAACAGTATCCAGACCTCGTCAAAGTCCGCCTCCAAACCCAAGGAGGCACAAACAACAACGCTCTCTTCCTAACCCAGCAAATCTGGAAGCGCGAAGGCCCGGTATCATTCTACAAGGTGATTGCCCACCACAACTCATCTATAACCATCCTGACTGTCTCTCTCACTCCAGGGCTCACTCATCCCCTTACTAGGCGTCGGCGCCTGCGTAAGTCTCATCCTCTATCATACCCACCACTAAGCCTCACTTGCTAAACGTTAAAAAAAGGTAAGCATCCAATTCGGCGCCTTCCACTACTTCCGCCAGCTCATTGAGCACCACAACCACCAAACGCACCCAAACAACCCTCCAACCCCCACCCTTCCCCAATACTACCTCGCCGGCTGCTTCGCCGGCCTAACCAACAGCATCATATCCGGTCCGATCGAACACATCCGCATCCGCCTACAGACCCAACCCCACGGCGCTCTCGCCCTGTACACCGGACCTTTCGACTGCGCACGCAAGATAATTTCGCAAGCGGGGATTCTCCGCGGGCTATACCGCGGGCAAGTCGCAACCCTTATCCGCGAAGGCCACGGCATCGGAGTCTGGTTCGCGTCCTACGAGGGGTTCTTGGGCCTTGCGGCGCAGAGACAGGGGAAAAGCAGGGAGGAGTTGCCGAGTTGGCAGATTGCCGTGTGTGGGGGGTTGGCGGGGGAGATGTTGTGGTTGTTGAGCCATCCAGTCGATGTGATTAAGAGTAAGATGCAGAGTGATGGGTTTGGAGAGATGCAGAGGTACAAAGGGTTTAGGGAGGCTGTGAGGATGACTTGGAGAGGGGAGGGGGTGGGAGGGTTGTTTTTCGGGATTGGACCCGCGTTGGCGAGGGCGATGCCGGTTTCGGCGGGGACGTTTGCGGTGTGAGTTCTCCTCGCTCGTTCTTCTGGTTTTGTTTATTGCGTTGCTAATATCTGTGGTGCGTAGGGTGGAGGTGGTGAGGAAGGTGTTGGTTTAGGTGGTTGATGGGTTGGGGATGGCTGGGTAGATTGATGGGATTTGATGAACCTATATGATGAACTGGACTTCGTAGACTGCTTTATGAGATCCAGTTTATTCTTCTATATAGCATACTGCTTCTTCTATTTGCTCTTCAGACACTCGGCAATCGAGCGACCCACGTACTCCACATTCTTATCATTGAGTCCAGCAATAGAGACTCGCGAGTTTCCCGCCATGTAGATATGGTATTGCACTGCATGAAACGGAGTTAGTAAGGTATGAAGAGGGTCACTTCTATAGAACGTACCCTTCAGCTCCTGAACGACATCCGGTGCAAGACCCAAGAACCCAAACATTCCCGACTGGCGGATCAAATGATCCCAGTTACCAGGTGCACCTGCACATTTATCAGAAACTGCTCAAATGCATATCAAGATTCAACTCACCATTGTTATTCAAGGAGTCGTACAGAGCCCTCCGCATCGCCCGGATCCGGCCACTCATGGTCTCGAGGTCCTTGTACCAGAGCGCTTTGAGTTGCTGATCCGACAAGATCGTAGCAGCAATCTTGGCTCCATAAGCGGGCGGGTTTGAGACTTCAGACCGCTGTAGCATCTCGAGCACCGACTGTGTATTGGTAGCAGCTTTGTCTGTATGAGCTACGAAGAACAGACAACCCGTGCGCTCTCCTAGCGAACCATTAGCCAAGGAAACAACGTCAACGTCACGAAAGGTAGAACAATCTCACCATACAGCCCCATATTCTTCGCAAACGACAGACATACACCCGCCTCCAAGTCCAAATCATCAACAAAATACCGAATCGCAAAAGCGTCATCATCGATATTGCCTGAATTGAAACCAAGGTATGCTGCATCGAAGAGAGGGAATAGTCTCTTTTCCTTGATGATACGGCCGACTTCCTTCCATTGCTCCTTGCTAGGATCGCAGCCGGTCGGATTATGCGCGCACGCGTGAAGAATAACGACTGAGCCTGGCTCGGCCTGTTTCAGGGCAGAGTAGTAGCTGTCGATATCTAGATTCTTCTGGGCGTCGTCGTAGTATCCGAAGGATTCACAGGTGAACCCGAGGGAGGAGAAGACTTGGTGATGGTTCGACCATGTGGGACTAGGGATGTAGATCTTTGGTAAAGGGGCACGGCAGCTTCGAAGGAGTAGGCCTGCTAGATGAAGAGACCCGGTGCCAGAGAGGCCTTGGCAGGTTGCGAGCTTCGATGATCATGTCAGAGGGTGCGATAGGTAAGGTAAATCTGCAAATTTTTGTGCCTGGGACCTACCCTAGATTGGATCCTCTCGTACAGCCCCGAGCCTAATGCCATCTTGCTTGCCTCCTGGCGAAACGCCTGAAGACCCAAGATCGGCAGATACTCATGATTCAGACCCTGTCCAACGAGCATCTCGCGACTCTTCCGCACCGAAGGCAGAACCCAAGGCTGTCCATTTTCATCACGATAGGTTCCTTGCCCGAGATTCACTTTCTGGGTGAACGTGTCGGCATTGTACTCTGCAGTTAGAGCAAAGATAGCATCGGGAGGAATGTATGGGGCTGTCTCGAAGAAGGAAGGGGGAGTGGTTCCCGTCGGTGTGATTGTGCTGGTTTGAGTTGTCATTATGTCAAATTCCAGATGAACAATTGAGAAATTAGAATAATGCCACAGGTCAAATGTCTGTTTAGTTCTAATGACATGTTATAAAGCTAAATAAATGTTCTTAAGCGCTGCCCGCACAGCAGCTCGGCCTTGTCCTCCGAGATGTCGGCTCTCTCGCCCGAGCACATGTTTCTCGCATTATCCAAGCAAGCTGGGCAATAAAGGATGCGTCAAGATAGCGCGATCCGCTTATCAGGGATAATTATCGCGCTGTGGGTCAGTCTGGATGGTGAGTTTTACTATTAGTTGAGATTGGGAGGATGGCTTCGTGCGGGGAATGAGGGGTTTAACTCTATTCCAGTGAATTGAGGGGAGACAACTTGAACCAACGAAGACTGCACTATAATTGAACATTCCTTGCATTTGGCCGGGCGGAGATTTCTCCGCGAAGATTATTAAAGCATTTTAGTCATTCTTCCTGTTTTGTTCCCATTTGGGGAGGCGCATTGAGGTTATTTATCGAGGTGCTGCTGTGTAATCAAAATGGCGATAGGACAGGTCAATGGACGCTATAATTTAGTGGAATCAAGCGACTACATCAGATGTGCGTCAACATCCCGTGTACTAGATAGAGCCATAACTACTGTTATCGCTCCCAGTCTATATCTCAGCCTAATATAGGAAGTAAAGCACTATGTATAGAAATAACTGCCTGCTGGATGCTGTGCGTTGCCCCACGCGCGATTTCTAGCGCCAAATGACTAGACCACAATACTACTAGTAATATTTCCCCCCAGTATCAAGCAGCCTACTCATCATCAACCTCCTTTGTCTTCCACAACATCCATGCAGCTGCAATCATTCCCTTCAACACTACAGCAGTCCAAAGTGCGCCCGGCAATCCAACCTCACTCCTCGCCCACAAGCCACCCGCGACAATGCCAATCAACATCCCCACCACAGCCCCCAACCGCCTCCACTCATCAGGCGCCTTAAGCACACTGCAAGAGGTCAGTGCCGGCGACGAGAACAAGTCACAATAGATACTAGTAAGCACAACACTCGTCAAACTACTACACTTCAACACGCGACTCGACACAGCCTGACCACTACTCTGGAACGCGACCAACGCCAACGGCACTCCAATCTTCCACGTCAGAGGATCAGTCTTGCCGGTGTGCTGCACCGTGACAATACTCGCAGCGACAGCGACACAAACCAGCTGCAGGGAGAAGGAGAGCGTCAGGGCGGACCGTTGCCGCGGCGTGTGAAACAGGCGGTGTAACACGGCGAAGAAACAGGAGCCGATGCAGAAACTGCCGATCGAGATGAGCGATTTAAGCCACCGTTGACTCTCATCCACCCCGGCCAGCCCTAGTCCAAAGTATACCGTGTTGCCAGTCTGCATGCTCACAAAGGAGCCCCAGATGAACACGGCAGAACTGTCCAGGAGACCCGTGATGACGTAGCAGAAAATGAGGAGAAGGTCTGCTCGGTGCGGGTCGATTTCGGTGCGGAGATGGCGGCGCAGTTGGCTCAGGGGGGAAGGTTTGGAGCCAGGTCCACGGTGCCCCAGAAGAGGATCGTTCTCATGGGCGGGAAATTCCTGGTAGTGCGCGGTTTCGTGCGCCATGGTCGAGAGTGAAAATTGGTGGATGGTCTGTGTGTGTGTGTGGGAAACACCAGAGGGGAAGGGAAGAATTGGGGGGCCTGGGAATGCCCGAGCGCGCAAACTAGGCAGCAAGTAATAATCCAAATGAGTGTCTCAAATAGCGATGTGAATAGCGACATCTAGCAGGACTTAATAGTTCGTCCACGGTTAAGACGGCAGTGGGAGATGAAAGGGGGGGAAAGAGTTGGAGATGAGTGGAGAAAGAAAGAGCGAGACTGTGATCCATCGCGCGTGACGTCGGCGCAGATCCAGTGACGTTGAGTGCCCGGCCCTGTAGGGCTGAATGGTTGGGACCAATGGACACCCCCTTCTCTCCAAACAAGCATTGCTACCAAGCTTTGTTCGGGTTTTTTGACCCCAGACGAGGTTCCACCCTTGCATCTGTTTCTTGCTTTCTGGATTCCACGTCACTGGCTGCCCGGAAGAGTCGGATATGAGAGAATTTTCCATTGATATCAAGGTTGCTCTGACCCACCCCCTCAGCCAAGGAATATAAGAACGGTCGGTTTCCACGGTCGCAAGAAAGAACAGAGATCTGGAAACCAAGCATTCCTAGTAGATTGCAAAGATGCAGCTACCCCTGTCACCACGTCGGCTGTTGCTGAGTTTCGCGACCGTGGCCGCCCTCCTCCATCCCAGTCATGGAGGCCCGGTCCCTAACGAAGCATACCAGCAACTATTGCAGATTCCTGCATCGTCCCCATCCATGTTCTTCCAGGACAAGCCATTCACCCCTGATCATCGCGACCCCTATGACCACAAGGTAGATGCGATCGGTGAAGGCCATGAACCCTTGCCCTGGCGCATGGGAGATGGAGCCACCATCATGGGACCCCGCAACAAGGAGCGTGAGCGCCAGAACCCCGACATGCTCCGTCCCCCGAGCACCGACCATGGCAACATGCCCAACATGCGGTGGAGCTTTGCAGACTCTCACATCCGCATCGAGGTAAGTCATTGGAGTGTCTCTGTATGACAAGCGATAAGGCTAATGCATTGCAGGAGGGCGGCTGGACACGTCAGACTACCGTACGCGAGCTGCCAACGAGCAAGGAACTTGCTGGAGTGAACATGCGCCTGGATGAGGGTGTCATCCGGGAGCTGCACTGGCATCGGGAAGCAGAGTGGGCGTATGTGCTGACCGGGCGTGTACGAGTTACTGGTCTTGACCTGGAGGGAGGCAGCTTCATTGATGACCTCGAGGAGGGTGACCTCTGGTACTTTCCTTCGGGCCATCCGCATTCACTCCAGGGTCTTGGTCCCAATGGCACCGAGTTCTTACTGATCTTTGATGATGGGGGCTTTTCCGAGGAGTCCACATTCTTGTTGACCGACTGGATTGGTATGTCCACCGTGCTTGCTGCTGTACAACCTCCCCAATGAATACTAACAATGCCATATAACAGCACATACACCCAAGTCCGTCCTCGCTGGCAATTTCCGCATGCGCCCGCAAACATTCAAAAACATTCCGCAATCTGAAAAGTACATCTTCCAGGGCTCTGTCCCAGACTCTATCCCCAAAGAGCTCCCCCGCAACTTCAAAGCATCCAAGCAGCGCTTCACGCATAAGATGCTCACACAAAAACCAGAGCATACCTCGGGCGGAGAGGTGCGCATCACTGACTCGTCCAACTTTCCCATCTCCAAGACCGTCGCGGCCGCCCATCTGACCATCCACCCGGGAGCTATCCGGGAGATGCACTGGCATCCCAATGCAGATGAATGGTCCTACTTCAAGCGCGGTCGGGCGCGAGTGACCATCTTCGCTGCCGAAGGCAATGCTCGTACGTTTGACTACGTAGCAGGTGATGTGGGCATTGTTCCTCGCAACATGGGTCATTTCATTGAGAACCTCAGTGATGACGAGGAGGTCGAGGTGTTGGAGATCTTCCGGGCAGACCGGTTCCGCGACTTTTCGTTGTTCCAGTGGATGGGAGAGACGCCGCAACGGATGGTGGCGGAGCATGTGTTCAAGGATGATCCGGATGCTGCCCGGGAGTTCCTTAAGAGCGTGGAGAGTGGTGAGAAAGATCCGATCCGGAGCCCGAGCGACTAAGTGGGGATCTACGCGTGTATTCTGCCACCGTGCATTACAGGGAAAGGAGCAGCCATAGGCTGCTTAAAATTAATGGCCATAGCTTAGTTGCTTTTACCTTAAGATGTAACTAGGAAATAATTCATTTAAGACAACAGGATTTAGCACTAAGAGGCAAAAGTGGACGATTCATATAAGAACTAAAGTATCAAGCACGCCGGGATCAGTAAGTGGATTTGAAATCAACAACGACGACTGTAGCTGGGAGACACGGTTTACCTGTAGCAGCACATTGATTCCCACTCACCTCACCCACTAGCTAGGCAAGACGATCCTATCCTGAAGAGTCCATCAATAATATCCCGTCGACCGTCACTTGGACTAGAATCACGATAGAATCGAAGTGTCTCGCTATAAAGTTCCGGATCAATTTGCGCAAGCTCTCGGGCATCTTCCATAATCACATCGTAAACGCTAGTCTCGTGTAGCTCAAATGGCCCATCACCATTATCGCGCAGATTGGTGTAGATACCATCTTTGGCGCGTCCATCTATATGGTATCGCGCCCAAATCGCATCACCATAGCGCTTTTCAGCAATGGCTGTGCAGTACCGGGATGCCCATGGCTCAACTAGTTGTCTTTTCGTCGTTTTGTTGATGACGTCTGCGATGGGAATATCGAGGAATATCTGTTCAGGTAGGGATGATTCCATAGCCACTTAGCAGCTTTTCAGAATATAGTACTCTTGTGGTGTTTGAAAGGAAGAAGCAAAGAACGAACAAATCTTGGGCCAAGATGACGTTGCGTAGCAGACAGTGCAAGTATGTGCATGGAGGATGGGAACAGGGAGGCATTTATAATTTCACAATAAGACATAAACCCGCTGATTGATTGGTGCCTGATAAGCGCCTCTGCCTAGATTCTCGTGGGCGCTGCACTCCTCAATTTCTACACCTCTGTAAGTAACAATTACTGGTAAAAGGATAAGCTATGTTGCACTTTGAATGTTATTTTCTTCCAGTTCTCACGATCTGTATGAGTGAGGGCAAAATCTATGGGGTAGAATCAGGCACTAACGATGCTTACCAGCACACTGATCCTGAGTGGCCAATACGTCTCCGTCTTCCCCCTTTTTAGCGTATCGATACTACGTAGGTTTAGGTAGCACAAAGGAGATTTTACTAGTATTAAGATATATAGAGGGGGTTTCGCTTCACCTATGGATGTTTATCTACATCCTCAAACTAAGAAATGAGGAGAAGAATAGTTATGCACCTGGCTCATGTCGCAGTATTATCGCTACATTCTTTCATTCTATCAACCTCTGAAGTGGCAACATCTTGGATAATTACAACGTTGTAATTACCAATATAACCTTCAAAAAACTCCCATTGGTGCTCGGTTTGTATTCCTTCGGCTGTCACGTGGTTCAAGGGTCGTTGGCGAGGAACCGGCGTTATTCAGGTCAAAACTTCCTATCCAGGACGTCAGTTCATCTTGATGGTCAAATACTTAGATGGACTTGTGGTTTTTAGAAAAGTCTGAGGAATGACATGGTGATTCTTACTTGCAAACCAGATATCCTTGGACCGAAAAAGCCGAATCACTAGCAACCAGTGGACTTCGAGCTCAAACACAGCTTGCGGTGCCCCGAGTTCTTAGGCGAGTAACCCGAAACATATACGGTTGAACAACAAGCTTTGGTTCGTGGGCAATCATCGTATATAAGTTTTCCAACCGCATGTGCCTTATACCACGTAAGATCGGCCCCACTACCATGAGGCCCGACCCTGAACCAGCAACCACCATAGTAGTCAATTGTACGCGTTGAGCCAAGGTCTGTTTCGTACTGGTTCATGTCCTGAAGCAACTCGTAGCAAGAACTACGTGGGGCTAGATTTGAGCTGCTGCACTTGATAGTGTAGGTCACATCCCGCTTTTCAAGAGCCTTGAGGTCTTCATCTAGAGCACCGATGATAATGTCGACAAGTTCCCGATGTCCGTCGTTCGAGCTAGTGGTGTTGTATCTGGTGGCCACTTGGTTGTAGAGTTCCGGATTGCCGAGCCTGTAGCCCATGGCATCGTCAAGCAGCTCCTTTGTCACAGTAGTGTTGTCTGCCTCGATGATGTTGCCCACAGCTCGACCATCCATATGATACCGCGCCCATACGGCATCACCGTAACGACTTTCACGTACGGCAGACACATATGATTCACCCCACGGGGCTTGAATCCACGAACCTGCCGTTCCGTTTGCAACTTGATCAACATCAAGGTCCAGAAATAGCTCATCGGTCTCGCCACTGAATGCTCTCAGCACCATTGCGAATAGGCTGAGCCATTTCAAGATAGATTGGGGGTTGCCAGCCATGTTGAAGGTGAATTAGATAGGAAGTCTGATGAGCTGGAGATGTTTCTACCCTCTGGCTTATTTATACCTCTTGTGATCCCATGGTCACTGGTACGATGGAAGAAAGATTAGTTGAGCTAGTCGCTCATTTGCTATCATGTCTTCGGACAGAAGGAAGACTGTGGAGGCCTAATATTTACAGTAGGTACTTCTACACGTGAGAAAGAAATTTCATCCAGTTGGCTGGTCCCTTAACAACCACTGCTTCTTCGCACACAGTTTGTTTCCTTATCAGGTCCATACGTGACTCCCCTTGGATGACTGGCTAGACTTGAATGTGAGATATGTAAGCTATATGCTCATGTCTGGCGTATGTGGAGTATCAAATCTGTATTCGCAGGTATACCATTCTTGTATGGGTTATTTTGTACTGGAACTAGCCTCCATTTCATCCATATATAGCTCATCTTAGCTCTCCCATAATCTCACTCAACTTCTTCCCAAATGGCCGCTGGCCCATTTTTATTGGCAATATTGCGGACTGCTTCTATTAGCTCGCTGATCATGTACTTACAAGGATACTAGACAAACAATTCGGCTGCCTAGCAGTTACTTGCTACTTACGGTTACCAATCTCCAGGAAATCTCGGGGGCGGTCGGAGTTCATACGTATTGGTCAATTTCTGATGTTCGGTCCCTTTACCTCTAACTTCTAGTTGTGCTAGACACTGTATCCAGCTGTTGAAGTGATTAGAACGCCCAGGGGATCTCCTAACTAGTATTCATCTTGGTAACCTACCGTACCAGCTGGAAAGTTCAAATTCATCATGAACTCTTCCCGATGTATCATGCAAGCAAGAGACTAGTCGCCTTGCCATGATTTCTAAGAAAAATACCCCACGACTAGCTTGCCACCACGGCAAGGATCAAGGCTTGTTTGTGTGCCTGATGTTCCTGACGAGGCTGTCCAATGGTAGGGCTATTGATAAGGTTAGGTTTATGGCAAGAAAGAAAGACCGTGCCTCATTTGACAATCTTGAAGATAAGCATTCTTCGGGGCAATGCCTCTGGCGCTGTTATATCCAAGTACGGTAACCACCTCGACACTAAGGTATCAAAATCACCTTCTAAATATAGGTAAAGGGCGTCTCTCTGCGATAGGAGGCTCACTATGCATTTATGATGTCAAATCAGGTGGGTGTAGCTTTGCTCCCGTCAGATTTTACATGGTGATTTTGCCGGGAAAGGAAAATCTTCCCGCTGGTCCGCACGTCGTGATGCTTATGCTCTCGAATTAGCGCTTACATCAGACGGGGTTGCAGCATAGACAGCTAGATAGCAAGTCTAGGCTTTCAAACTTCTGATCAGAGCAGCCTAGAAGATCATCCTTTGCCTCTTTGAGACTACAGGGCACCCATTATACTCTCTTAGCCAAGTAACCGTAATTACGGCTGAAAAAAAAGTGCATCTCGGGATTGAATACTCTTCTCGTGTAGCTTCTATAGCATTAGTATTGGATATACAAGTGACTTATGATCAGAAATAGCGAACATATTGAAAGTATTACAGGGCCGGTTTAGAACACAAAACATAATGTCGTCCGAGACATGATGGAAGATACATAATAGATGAGAATTGAGAAGCAGGAATACAACGATAGATGATAAAAGATTGGAAATCTATGGGATCGGAAAAGAGACCAGTGGGGGCTGATAATGTGCGATTCCATCAGAGCTGAAGAAAAGATGAAGAAACAGCATTAAGAGTGCAGAATATATAGCCATCGCAACTAGCTAAAAACCCTTCTCATGCATAGGGAAGCCCGGAGGGGGCCATCTTAGAGGCACGCGCATGAAATGGAACATCAGGGGCCTTTAGCGACAAGCGATGATAGAAGTCACAGCGCACAGGGGAGGCCTTCCTCAGGCAGAAACAAATATTCGGGTATCGCGTTCCAGGGTGTCTTCTCGTCCATGGAATTGTTGTTGACTAACACAGCCCCTTCAGCCACAAATGCCATCTCCGTCCTAAAATGTAGCAGCCTAGTACAACAATAAGCAAGCAAATACGATTACGACATCCCGAAGGCTTAGCCACTCAAAATAGCGGGACCCGGCGGGTCGCAGATGCCCCGCCATTGTTGATGCCTTTATTTTTGAGTCTTCCGTCGCCCTACGTCAGTCATCACCATTTTCAGATTTAACGGATCCTGTTTCCTCTCTGCCTGTCAAGAATTACACATAAATATACCTGTCTCCCTCTATAGATCAACCCTTCCTCAATATACCCTCCTATCACCGCCTACCCTCCAGACACTCTCACAATGTCACAACCGCCCACCAATACAAACAGCCACAAGATGTGGGACAAAACCAAGACCTACGGAAAAATGGGCTTTGACAAAGCCTGGGGCGCCCTCGACAAGCTAGGCGCCCCCGTCAACCGACTCAGCAACAAGCTGGGTTCCGAAGCCTTCTGGCCCATGACCCTCGATAAAGAAAGCGAAAAGGTCGCCCGTATTCTCCGCAGTTTCTGCAAAGATGGAGTCTACGTGGACGAGCCAGCCGCGGACACTGCGCCTCCTGTCAACAGCAACGAAGCATCATCATCAAAACAGAAGATTGACAAGCCGCGCGGAAAGCAAAAGGTATTGAAGAAGATCCCCTCCGAGGTGATCCGGCAGGCAAAGGGGATAGTCGTGTTCACAGCCATGAGAACGGGCTTGTGGTTCAGTGGAGCTGGTGGCAGTGGCATTCTGATTGCCCGGGTACCGGAGACCGGGGAGTGGAGTGCACCTTCCGGGATTTTGTTGCATACGGCTGGTTTGGGATTCCTTGTTGGTGCGGATATCTACGACTGCGTGATGGTTATCAATACCTACGAGGCGCTGGAAGCATTCACCAAGGTCAGAGTGACCCTGGGTAGCGAGATCACTGTTGCTGCGGGCCCGATTGGCATGGGCGGGGTGTTGGAGTCGGAGGTGCACAAGCGCCGGGCGCCGATTTGGTGTTATGTCAAGAGTCGGGGTTTCTATGCGGGGGTGCAGATCGATGGAACAATTGTTATTGAACGAAATGATGAGAATGAGAGGTTCTACGGTCGGAAGATTCCTGTCAAAGAGATTTTGACGGGACATGTGCGCACGAATAACCCGTCCGTGCGAATGTTGACGCACACCATTCGTTCCGCGCAGGGTGATGCGAACTTTGACCAGGCTCCTGCTGGAGTGCAAGCGCCCATGGGACCGAGTCCTAGTGATTATGCACCTGAGGATCTTCAGCATACTCAAATGGTTCATACTGGGGCGGCTCCAGGCGAGGGAGCACCTTATCAGCCAGGTCCTCAATATCCGCCTAGGCCCGAATCCGGTCCTGGTCCGCAGTATCAACCCGGGCCTCAGTACCAGTCTGGGCCTCAATATCAGCAAGGACCTCAACAAGTGCCTGGTCCGCAATATCAACCTGGTCCCCAGTACCAGTCTGGGCCTCAGTATCAGCAGGGACCTCAACAAGGCCCTGGTCCGCAATACCAGTATCAGGGTGATCCGCAGTACCAACATGGTGCCCCAAATCAGTCGGGTCCTCAATATCAGCAACCAGGTGCGCCATACCAGCCTGGTCCCCAGTATCACCCGGGTCATCAGTAGCTATTCGGCTGCTATTGACAAGATGCGCCCGCAACATATTCTTATATCTGCTTCTTCCAGCGAGACAACCTGATTAGATGCCCTATTGTTAGAACACCCAAGATAACGAATCACGATTGACAAAGACGTTCCATATCATAGAACTCTCCTCGTGCAAATCCCGTCTATCCTCAAATTGTAAACTCCATGCACATAAGATACTACGCAATTCCCACGCCGCCGTTAGTTACTCTATAGATACAGCCTGGTGAAGATCAAAGTGGCAGTGTCCAGCTAACCCCGGTATCTCCGACGACCTACCATTATATCTACAGCAAACAACGCCCATTCAAAACACTAAGCACCGTAACATCGGACTAAGTCCTTCCCCTAAGCTCCTTAGTGTAACTGCATTATAATGAAAATAATCCTCACCGGCAGCACCGGCTTCATCGGCCACGAAATCCTCACTCAATGTCTCCGAAACCCGCACATCACATCCGTCATTGCGCTGTCCCGGCGCCCGCTCCCTACCAATAACCCCAAGCTCACGGTCAGACTCGTGGATGATTTCCTCACATACCCTGAGAGTTTATTGCAGGAGTTGAGGGGAGCGGCGGCGTGTATTTGGTATACCTTTCCAACCCATCTCCCGTACAGATATAACAAGTATATCCGTGACGCTAATGAAAGGATACCGAAACAGGGTGATCGGGGTGAACAGAACCCGAGATACCGAAACAGCTCGGAGAATCAACGTTGAGTATACGATGGCTGCGATGAGGGCGTTCGGCACACATTTGCCTTCGTGGGTTGAGGGAGGGGGGAAGAAGTTCCGCTTCGTTTATCTGAGCGGAGGGATGTCGGAGAGGGATCAGAGTAGGTCGTTGTGGATGGCGGGGGAGACGAGGAAGATTAGGGTAAACACCCCCCTCTGAAGTTGTTATTTCTCTTTTACTGGTACATGTGTTATGGAGGTCTATGGTCTACGTTAAGTTGAAGGCTATGATCCTAACGGCGGCTATGAACAGGGACAAGTTGAGAACGCATTGAACGACTACGAGAAGACCAACAATAATGTAGAGGTGTATATTGCTCGACCGGGGATGGTTCTTGCACGGGGAATGAGTTTGAGAACAGTGGTTTTTGGAATGGGCCCGTCGATTTGGGTGGATGATTTAGCAAAGGTGTTGGTGGATGTTGCTGTGAAAGGGGACGGAGATGGGGAGAGGGTATTGGAGAATGAGAGGATGTTGCGGTGGGAGCATTAATTTTATTACTGTGCTGATTGTGGGATCTAGTAATCGGATATTCTGAGAACAAATTCGATTTGTGCATTTATTCGTTATATCGCTAATGAGAATTTGCGATCGCATGAGATTCCTATCTATACTGGTAGATGCGGACGGGACGGGGTGGTTCCTAGCAAGCATTGATGTTAGCTGCTGCAGTTGACAACATGACGTGTGACAAAATTTAAATGGTAGAAGCCTGTCAGAGACCCGTCTTGAATAGGTACAATTCTTTTTCACCACAGAGAAAAAAGTGAACAATATTTAAGTAAGGGATGTCGGACATCATAGGACTGTAATGGTGTTGATCATGGAGAGGGTGGGAGGCGAATAGTGACATACCGACCAGTCGGGTGGCTTCCCTAGTTTCTGACTGAAAACAGGGAAGCAGAAACCTTTCTAAGGAAGTTTGAATTTCCTTGAGCAAAATGCTTCTTTATATATGAAGGTGGGATGGTTTGCCGTGCGCTGGTCATGACAACGATGGCTACTCATGTAGGGAGTATAAATCCATTCCAGAGTGGCCAGCTGTGATAGTTGCAAGAGCTGCATTCTATTTTACGGTCGCATTTAAATAGTTACCCCTTGTGTTGTGACTAGGGTCGTGGCCCTATCCCCTGTTTTCATTGTTTTCAGTGTTTTCAACCTTGTTTTCAATGTTTTCAGTAATGTTTTCATTGTTTTCAACTCGCGTGGACCATGTGGTTGCAGGCACCATGATGGCGGTTTGCACTGTGATCAAGACTACGGAGACGGCCGGAAAATGGTTCCTGTGCTCTTCTGATTTGCCAATCTAGTCTGCCAGTTGACAGCTGATAACAGCTTGGAAAGTGCATTGTGAATACTAATCAATGTCTATCTTCATTATATGAGTTTAACCTGAAATCTGTTCACATGATTCATGATTCCGTGTTGAATAGTTCATTATCCGACCTCCACCTCCACTGCCATATCCGCAAGACAACTCCTCCCGAGCTTGCACTGGCACACGCAGTCTCAGGCATTCTAGGCATTCTCCTTATATATCTGCCGTATTAAATCCGCCAACTTCTGTACCTCGTGTGTGTTCCACGGCATGGCGTGATGGTAATCAACCTCGTACAATTTCTTGGTTTTCGAGTCATAATATTTCGTGTACTGGAGTCGACTGAGCGGCAGTACCCAGTCCTTGAGCCCGTGGACATGCAATGTAGGCAGCGAGACTGTATTATCTTCAAAGTTGAAGTCTGCGACACGTCAGTAACTTCATGACAAGAGCTGCCAACACTGGACAGGAAGGGGGCAGCACTCCTCTCCACGTGTGATTGTCACTCCGTGAAGAAACGCTAACAGATAGGGAAAACAAGCAAACATACGTTTCGAAACCTCCGATTCCAGCGGTGCCCCCGCCCCCATGCAGCAAACTCCGAATTTCAACTGGATTCCCTCATTCGCATCCCAGCCCGAGGCAGCTCTGCGTTGCTGATCCAACAACAATCCCCCCACCACTCTGGTCCCTTGACTGAATCCCATGGCACCGACCCACGGACCGGCTGGCTCATCTTGCTCTCGGTCATTTTGCACCATCAGCTTCAAGACCCTCTCGATCCCGTCCCGGCCAACATCGTCATATCCACTTCCATCAATGAGTTCCTTGCCGTCGCTGTCATTCGTCACCCATGATTTGTATGGCTCGTAGCCGCGGAAGGCGGGGAGGACGCCGGGACCGGCGTCGCGGGTGTAGGGACCATCGAAAAAGACGAATTCGAAGTCATTTTCGAGCAAGCTGGCGAGGCGCGAGCATTGGATTCGGTAGATTTCGCCTTTGGAGCCACCGCCGTGGAAGCAGGCGATGCGGGGGCGGGGTTCGGGAGGGAACATTCTGAAGGTGGTGTAGAGTGAGGAGTATTAGGGTTGGAGATTGGGATGATATAGTCCGTCTCCTAATCAGTATAAGCACGAAAGAATCGAACCTGCGATGCTAGAGTTTGCGAAACGAGATGAGTTTGTTGCGACTTGCGAGACGGTGAGAGATCGCGAGGGGCATGAATGGTCATGTGAGATTTTAGCTGCAAGTTTCGGGGGCCAAACATTCTCATTGGCGCCGGAGTATCTTTTCTGGACAAAATCCTGCATGGCGATCGGATCCTTCTGTCAGTTGAAGATATGTCTTTCCTGGTATATAACTACAAAGTAGTATTGTTACGGACTATGGAGTACTACACAGTGGTATATAATCTACAATGGGTAATGATGGTCCCACTGCGAACCTGATATCCAATAAACCACTCCAAAAGCCCTTTCCCCGGACATTCCCCGACACCCCACGAACCCCCGCACCAGCAACAAAACCACTGAGACCAAGGCAAAAGCAGCAGCTCCTGTTCACAACATGTCCCAAACTATCCCTCAACTTCATAAAATCCCCCTTTCACATCCACTTCCATGTCCAAACGCATCATCATCACCGGTGGCTCCGGCAAAGCCGGCCAATTCATCATTGCCCACCTCCACGCCCAGAACTACGACATCCTCAACCTGGACCTGAACCCACTTCCCGCTCCCCTCAGCAACAAAGTCCATACCCTCAAAGTTGATCTCACCGACAACGGTCAAGTTCATGGCGCCCTGCACTCCCACTTCCATCTCACCGAACCCTTCCGTGAACCCCTCCGCCAGGTCCCCGATGCCGTCATTCATCTAGCCGGGTATGCACGGAACATGATCGTCCCTGATAACGAGACCTTCCGAGGCAATACTCTCTCCACCTATAATGTGATCGAAGCTGCATGTCGGATGGGCGTACCGAAGATCATAACTGCCAGTTCACTCTGCGCGTACGGGGTTGCTTTTGCAGAAGGGGATGTCGATTATCCTTCGTTCCCGGTTGACGAGGAGGTAGATACCAATCCGATGGACGTGTATGGTCTAACTAAAGTGATTGGGGAACGTACGGCGCGGAGCTTTGCTCGCCGATTCGGGACTGATATCTATGTCATGCGACTGGGCGCTATCGTCGCGCCGGAGGAATTGCGGAGTCGGTTTGAGGAGTACATGCATTTGCCGGAGCAGTATAAGGTGCATGGATGGGCGTATACGGATGCCAGAGATATCGGGCTGATGTTTGAGCGGGGCATTGTTACGGATGGATTGGGGTTCCAGGTCTTTAATGCGGTGAATGATGAGATTACGAATACTTCAAGCACGACGGAGTTTTTGCAGAAGATGTGCCCCAATGTTCCGGTTACGAGGGAGATGGGGGAGAAGGAAGCCCCAGTGACTAATAGAAAGATGAAGGAGTTGTTGGGCTTTGAGCAGAAACACCGGTGGCAGGATGATTGTCTTCAGAAGTGAAGGATAAATGGTGGTGCAGAATAAGGTATCCAATGGGAAAGTAGGTCGTAGACATAGATAGCTGCCTCATTCATAACCATAGCAATGGCTTAACGCGGTCCTCCGGGTGGACAACATGTCATAGCATATGTCTGCATAATTAAGACCTTACCTCGAGCCCTTCATTTCAGGTGCATAAATGTGACCCTGTCAGGCCCACTGGCAGCTCGGAGTTAACAATCAGGCCACGCAGCAAATAATGTGTGTCTAGCTGAGACAGTCCGAAGCACTTTGGTTGAGGGTAAACCCAATGCGGAAATCACTAAAATAGCCGCGGCTCAAGGCCCTCTTTTTGGCGGTTGAACCCGATATTGCCGAAAAGAGATGATGGCAGTGCATCGATGCCACCGAGATTTTCATGAGCTAAAAAACTATGCCGGGAAATTGAACGTACTGATGTCGAGTATAATTCCCTATCTTTCTCTATTTATTCCCCCATTATCATGATATGGCATATATTGAGTGGATTCCCGATTGGGTTACCGGAGAGCCCGTGGCCGGTGCCGATGACTAAGCGGCAGGACCGAGCCGGATGTCTCGGTGGCGCGTCGAACCTCAAAGGGATTGTCATGTTCTGCTGTGCGGATATGCGCGCAGCCCCATTGACATCCCATTGCTCGGTTTAGCTCTTGCTTAGGCGGTCCATAGCACCTGCTGTCATTTTTGCTGATTGGTCCCCACTCGCGCTTCTGTCCCTGGGATCCCTTGGATCGACATTGTAACATGCAGGCGCGCGTGCCGGAGTCCAGCCCTACCCCCGAGGGGGATCGGTATGTGCCCCTTCGGCGTACTGCTCGGGCCTGTGACTCGTGCCATCGGAGAAAAGTAGGTTGCGCTTCGGGTGTCCACTTTCAGTCCAATTTGCAATAGTGTATTAACCTTTCCCGCGGGTCAGATCCAATGTGATACATCTGTCCCCTGTAATTGGTGCCGCCACCATAACCTGGATTGTACCTTTGATAGGCCTGTTGGCGGAAACAAACGAAAGAAAACCACTCAACCCGCCAATCCAAGGTGAGATTGTATGTTTTGTTCCATGTGGCATGCCACTAACTCCTCAGACCCTTGAGACGACCTCACCAGGAAGACCTGGAGGACAGGGTGCGGAAGCTTGAAGAGCTTCTCACACGGTCGATCTCGACCACACAGCACCCAAGGAATTGCCTTTCCTTACTGGAGAAAGGCCATCTAGATACTGAACAGTCTCCGAGCTTGGCTGGGTCGTCGGAGCTGCCTATTCAGACGGATAATCCGGCTCCTAGTAGTGGCCTACTGTTCGGGAAGATCCACTTTGCCGGTCACTATGTGGGTGAGATTCGGTCATATAGTGGTATCCCTTGCTTCTCACAATCGGGGCACGAGTGGGTGCAGTCCTGTACTGGAGAGCCTGGCACATTCGAGGATGTCTGGTCGCACAAGTACCCAAACCAGGTCCCTCACCTGACGACTCCCCACCCGCAGAATGGTTACAACCACTCTGTCACACCGGACCTTCCAGACCGGTCGTTGGTGGAACAGTACGTGAGCCACTTCTTCACTTCTGGTGAACGTATGGTCTTTCCGGTGGTGGATGAGGTTCTCTTCCGGGATACCGTGGAGCTCGCGTATCGACCATATCAAGGGCCGCCGCCTGTGGAATATGCCCGGGCTCGAGCGTGTATCTTCGCATTCCTTTCATTCATTGCCGAGCTGGATCCGTCCCCAAGTCTTCCCCCGGTAGATCCTCCAGTCTACGCTGCCAAGGCACAAAGCCTCCTCCCGTATATTCTGCACGATGTCAGTGTACCTACGTTACAAACCATGGTTATGCAGGTGAGGACTGACCCTACCCACTCACGGCCAAGCACCGATCTCATTGATTGCGACTCCAGGCTATATACCGAACATTCACAGGAGAACTACAATTAGCCAATCAATTTCATTCCATGGCATGTCGGGTCATGTTCATGCTTGGCGGAGAGACAGGCGAGACGGTAGACGCGTTCCGAGAGTCATCAAAAGACCCCCAAGACCGGAAATGGCGATCTCAACGAATGCTCCGTCGCTTATTCTGGCTCTGTTATGGCTTCGACAAGGAAATATGTTTCCGGTCCGGTCAACCGCCAGTTATCCACGATGAATACTGCGATCTTACCCTTCCACCGAACTATACCGAAATCCAATACCCCAGCACGGAGGGCAATCCTATCCGCTACGACGACATGACCATACCCATCTTCCCCGGAGATTTACGACTTACGATGCTCAAGTCTAAAACCTACCGGACTCTCTACTCTGCTAAAGCGCTGCGCAAGTCCGACGCCCAACTGCTACAAGATATCCGCGAGCTTGACGACGAACTCGAGCAATGGCGCCTAAACGTACCACCCGGGCACCGCCCAACCCTCGGGACTTTCCAGGAACAGCACCCGATACCAGTATACCGCATGCAACCAATTGTCATTCGACTGGAATATCATTATATGATGTGCACCATTCATCGCGCCAGTGGACGATGTGAAGCCTGGGGTCAGCAATGGAGAAGTTGCAAGACTGGAATGATGGAGGGAGTGAATTCAAGCATGCTCTTAGCCGTAGAGGCTAGTCGGTCTTCGCTACATTTTCTTCGAACGGTCATCAGTTCAGTGCGTCCTGAGGCCTTTTGGTGCGTTCTCGCGTGGTCTATCTTGCCCCGATCTAATCGTACTAATATGGCACCTAGGATGATCATCTTCTATCCCATGTCCGCCATCCTCACCATATTTTGCAGCATTTTAGCGAACCCACTTGATCCATATGTGGAAGAAGATCTGCATCTACTGACGGTGGTCCCAGACCTCGTCAGGGATGTGCGTCGGCGACGTACTTCGGATGTAGAGATTGCACATATGCAAACAGTTACGAATTTCGTGGCCGAGTTGATCCGACTAGGCCACTGCGCTATTGAAAAGGCTCGTCGGAGTCAGAGGCAGCTCACCCAATCGTGACTTACCTCTTGTCTGCCCCTTGAAAGCTTTGCAGTTTTATCTTTCCTGTTGATATTGCTTACTGGAGTCATTGCTCAAGATACCCATGTATTACGACTTGTTGAAGTCACCGCCATATAGTATGGCGCATATGCGCGAGTGTATATTGAGTTAGGTTTGGATATTGGGTTGCAATGTTTATGCTAGATTTGTACATACAATTACAATTAGACATAAATCAATGCTGTGATTTTGCCTTTTGGCCCTGTGAACTGGTTGGTGTCGGGGACTCGCTCGCTGGACCCCAAGTTAGGATAGATATCCTTAGCCACCTATAGCGCTCCGACATGTTTCAAACGAAAGGAAAAAGGACACTGAGGGTACTGTGACAGAACATTAGACCCTCTGAGTCACCGTTGGGTGCCTACATAGTGCTACTGACCTCAAGCCATTCGTCTCTTTCCAATTCCTCATTCTTTGCCCTCGCTGCCCGCTTTGTCAGCTTCACCGACACTTGGCCGAGGGATACCCACACTTGGACCCTCAGCCTTGCTGAACAGCGCACCCGGATCAGCATTCGCGAGCTAATTATATGTGCCCACTGCCTCGTACATTGGGTGGGAATGGGGACTTGCACGTGTCGTTGTCATTGTTCATGGAGACCACATTTCATCGTAAGGCCGCATTTCTACCCAACCATTATGGAACGCGAATATTGCTACCAGGCAGGCCAACCCTTCTCCTGTCGATCTACGCCTCTTTGTAGGTTATAATGTCCGATTCAGTACGTGCGACCGGGGTTTTGGGGTGATTTTAGCACTATAATCCTATAACTCAGGGACAACTAGTCACGTGCCTATAATACCCCTGTTAATGCTGTAGTCAAGGGGAGGCTGTCCATACTTTGCCTCACGTAACAAACTATCCAGATGCATTCGTATTCTTTAAAATTTCGTTCAACATTCTCACCACGTACAGAAATTTCCTGGATGACAAGATGAATGGGGCACTAAGCATCACAATGTGTTCAAATCAATTGGTCGCCTCGTTCCAAGATCGCTCACCAATGCCCACTATACAACACACTGCAAGCTGATTCACCAGCTAATGGAAGTTGGACAACGTCGCCCTTCTCGAGCCTCGACTCTCTTGGGTATCTTCATACAACGACCAATGGACAGTGATGCTAACTTCCTATCCTTTTCAAATACTTATATAAGTCCCCGTCCCGTCTGGTCTTATCCCAGATAGCACTTAGCGATCAAACAACACCTTCAACTACTACCAGACAACCCAAGATCAATCTCCTTACAACCCACCAAATTGTGAGTACCACCCATACCCCCTCCAACAAACACACACACCCAACTAACAACAACACCCAAAGCAACCCACATCCCCAACCAAAATGGCAATCTGGCTCCAAGGCCCCGGCTCCGGCGCCATCGCCGACCCGGCCCTCAAAATCCGTCCGGACAGAGGCGGCGCCATCGTGCAGCCATCCAGACCCGATGCAAAGCAGGGCGCCGTGCACTTCATCCTCCCCGCCCCACCACGCGAGAACCCCAACATAACCTCCGTCGCCGTTGACTTCGAGACCGATAAGGCATACGTCGACGCCGTGGCTATTCGTTTCGCCAACATGGAGGCATTCCGCGAACGGTTCCCCGGTCCCAAGACTTCCTCGTTTGCCGTCAAAGTGCCTCCGGGGGAGGCGGAGTATAATGGTCGTGGAGTTGTTGTTACTGTTTATGTGAAGTTTAGGGAGTTCAGGGCTGTCGTTGATTTTGATCAGGTGAGGATTGCGGTTGAGTAGGTGCGCTTGTGTTCTTGGGATTAGGTTTTCAGTTCTTGGTTTCGTTCTTGTGTATTATGTATGGTTTATTGGTTTGAAGGGTGTCGCTCCCTGTCAGGACAGGGAGTGATGTTTGGATTATTGCTTTGTTTCTGTATTTTGTGTTAACCTACCTGCTGTGGAGATTTCGACTTATGTCTGACTCAATGGATGTGCTGTGCATTTCATATGGTTGAAGAGACAATATTAAATTAACCTCAGATACTGTCTGGAGGCTTTCTTTAGAACAATGTTCGCAATAGACATAGTGCGGAAGCCTATCTTCTATCGATCCCAACATGCTATCTCATAAAGATGTGAAGCCACCCCAACCATAAAGCACGATACAAAAGAAAAGTCCCCTGAAACACCTAGTACTCCAAACCAAGCCATAACAATAACTTCATAACATCATACCTCATAAGCCCTCCTTCTTGTCCTACCCCAACTACCGCATAGCCATACTAGCAATAACCACCGAACTCATATGACTGCCCGTAGATATATACCCTCCCCTCCCCATATTCATCCCTACCATACCCACCCCCAACTGCCCCATATTCATCTTCTCCTCACCAGCCATCCTCGGCTCCAACGCCAAACTCCTCTCATACATGCCCTCGACATCACCTCCGGCAGCCTGCACATTCCTTACTATAAACTCCTGTATCTCAGGCACAGGAAGCAAACTGTACCCGACAGCCTGACAGCTCTCGATCTCGCGCAGGATGTCAGCGACTTTGATCCGCTTGCTGAAGTTTATCATCACGTTCGGGGGCTGGGTGTGACTTGGGATGCCGTCTTCGATGAAGGTGAGGTCGGTTAGGTAGGTTCCTTTATTAAGATTAAGTGTTAGTATGGTAAGATTTGGTTGGAAAAGAGGCAGGGAAGTTAGGCTGCATACCGAGGAAGGGGATGCGTGGTAGGCCTGCTGCACGAAGCTTTTCTCGGTACTTGATGAAGTTCTTGTCGCTGGACATGAGGTTCTGCATGTCTTCGAGCAGTTTGCGCGTCTTGGGGCTCACTTGCGTCCAGGTGCGGTGGAGACGGTAGATCGGGCTTGTGGCCAGGCCGGAGATTAGGGACATCATGGTTGCGTAGTTGTTGAGGGAGCGGCAGTTCTATTGATAGCATTGTGTGTTAGCATGTGGGCTGAGAGTGTTCGAGTAAGGGGAGGGCATACGTCGGCAATATTGACAAACTGCTTGATCATAGAGACACGCTTCTTCATCTCATCGTGGGCCAGGATCATCTCCCCGACCCAGTTGGCGAGTTGGTTGGAATGTAGAATCGTGGCGTTGACGCCGGTAGTGCGTTCGATAGAACTGGTGCTGCTGGTTGTGCTGATGCTGGTGCGGCGTGAGGGAGGAATAGATGGTGGTCTATCGGTATCTTTCTTCTGCCATGACTTGTTGAGACACTCGGTAGGTTTGATCCGAGCGAAGAGACGTGATTCGATGATGGTAAGTTGGCGGGCGATCTCCATCGGGTCGAGGTCGAGGAACTTGAGCTTCTTCATGTTCCTCGGGGTGAGTGGTTTCGGCACCGTGCTGTTCGGAGGAGTCATGTAACGTTTGAGGATGTCTTGACCCTTCAGACGGTGCTCGATAATGGTGATGAGTTGCGAGGCTGTGGGAACGTTGGCGAGAGGTTGAACGTGGGCGTGGATGTGTCGGAGGAAGTCCATTGTTGATTCAGTTGGTGGTTCCATCCAGTACCGCTCCAGCCAGGTCTTGAGTATGTTGATGACGCGGAAGCGTACCGTCTTCTGCTTCTGTTCGGTCCATCGTGAGAGGTCAGAGTCGCTGAGGCCTGGAGGTGGGGGCATGTTCAGTCGTTGGAGGAGAATCTCAAAGAGTTCCCGGCCGCAGACGAAGGTCGGGTAGGTCATGAGGAAGGTCTCGTTGAACGAGACATCTAGCCGATCATGGCGTGTCAGTTGCTCGACCAGCCCGCAGATGGAGGCGTGTTTGATGGTTTGGCGTTGGTCGTCCTCGTAAACAACCTCATCCTCGTAGTCGAGGCTCAAGAACGGGGCCGCATTCGTGTCGATCGGCATCGTCGACCATTTCCTGGCGTGCTGGGAGCTGGAAGACATTGTCGTGGGCGTATTGTTTCGTGCATAGTCGAGGTCGGATAGAGACGCTGCACTGGCCAGTCGACGTGCTTGGGGCAAGAGGGGGTTTATGTCCGGGGTGACACCGGCAGCCTGGTGCAAGTAGACGATAGTGGACAATAGTCCGCACGCGAGTAAGAGGGAAGCGAGTATAGCGCTGGAACCACGGGTCTGGAACCCCACCAGCCCACATAGAATGGACGTTGTGCGTCACTTCCCGGATGTCTTGAGCGAGGTAGGGCCAGGGGCGCGCAAGTTCCGACATCGCCCAGCATTTATCAATCTTATCACCGACGCGGATCGGCCTCATCATCTCCACATTGAGTAAGGCAGGGCCATCGCACGGCTCCACCTGAGCCATTTTCTGCGTGTTAGCGCGTTCATAGTCTGCTCACCGTGCGTGTCTCGGGTGGGTTCGGCGGTCATGGTAGCCTATGATTAGGCTGGTGCGCTTGTCGTCGGCTGGTTCTCTTCTTTTGATGGCTGCTGCCAAGATGGAATGGCTTCTGGGACGCTTGTGATGGGCAGCAAAGTGATCCCACCCGGGTCTCGGAGGGTTTTTCCTTAACGAGAGGTGTTCGGAGTTTGATCTATCATCTTCTACCGTTACGTTATTGCGGAGCTATTCTACTCCGGTGAAAAAAACCAGAGTAGTGACCCGACCATTATGAAGCAATGACTATTATGAAAGCCATGGCCATCATGGAAGCAATGACTACTATGGAAGCGATAACTACTATGGAAGGAATGTCAATCATAGAAGGAATCACTATCATGGAAGCAATGACTATTAAGAAAGCAATGATTATTATGGAAGAATGATTATAATGGTATCTTGTATCCAACTCTACAAAACCTCTATACACACATCCTCAGATCACCTGGCCCTTGTTTTGCTGTGGCTTGTTCAGCCTGAAGTTCTTCCATATGGCGACGCAAGGAATCCCCAGCGCCATCGCTACCACAGCTGCAATACACGCATACTTCATGTATACGCCGTAAGCCGCATTGATAGCATCACGAATAACGGAACCAACGGGATACTCGAGCTGCGTGAGGTACCCGCCCACATAGATCTCCATGGCTTTGTCCTTGCTGCCCTCGGGTAACGCATCCCTCAGTGCACCAGGGAAGGTGTTGGTGTAGATGGCAGCGGCAACTGCGTAGCCTACTGCACCGCCCAGACTCGAGAAGAGACCAATCAGGGAAAGCATCATGGGAACACCCTCACGATCAGAGGCAGCCATGACAGCCATGTCTTCACCAATAACCAGGGTGCCACCTCCAAAGGCAATGAATATCTGACACATCACAATATACCCGATGCCTCCACCGGCCGATCGAAAGTGGATCATTAACCCTGCTCCTAGTAGGACCAGGGGCAGTCCAAAACCTAAACAGGTATACTTGAACTGCCGGGTGACATAGACCGTTATGCCGAACACAGCAGACCAGAAACATGAACCAACGTTGTAGATCTGCCCGACGTAGCCGGCCATGCCGATGCTCAGCCCGTAAACAACCATGCAGAAGTTGTAGAAGTAAAGCTCCCATGTGTAGTAACTGAAGAAGAGACAGAATGCAAGACCGCAAGCCCCTATTACCGTGGGCTGCTTGAAAACTCGCCACTTGATGAAGTGATTGCGCGCCCCGAATCGCTCCCAGAGACCAAACAAGACGAACAGCACGAATCCAATGACGATCATGGAGATAAAAGCGGCACTCTTATACTCGGTGCGTCCGTAGGATGCGAGACTGAATGGGAGGAGGAGGAGGAGGAAGGCAGCGGTCAAGAGAAATGCACCAATCACTGCAGGAGAGTCAGAGAATGTCAATTAAAACAAAAGGATTGTGCTTACCGTCGAAATCATGGAAGTAGTGGACTACTGATTCCCAGAAAGTCCGGCCACTTGGCTCCCGACCGTAGATATACATACTCTCCGCCTTTCGTTGGTAGAATTTGAATATCACAGCCAGAGGAATGAATACAAATGGCATCACAATAGCAAAGATACCGTATCCCCAGCGCCATGATGCTCTCCCAATGATTGACTCGGCAGCCAAGGGGCCAGTGAACGCAGTGCAAATAAAAGGAGTACTAGCAAAACCAAAGGCGAAAGCTCGGTTACGCATCCCGGCAGTATCGGCCATGAAGACATCGAGGATGAGATAGACAGCATCATATCCGACCCAGTACAGAACATAACCGGCTGCATAGGAGCTGGGATTGTTGCATGCTGCAAGGATAACAAGTCCAAGGATGTAAACACCGACAAAGACCAAGAATCCTTCCGTTCTTCCCCAGACGTTCAACAACTTCGCTGCAGGAAGTCGAACGACACCACTAATCACGCTAGCTGCAATGCCTGCCGTACTCACTTCGGGAGCAGCTTCAAAGTTGGCGTATGCGTTCTGGATCACATTGCTGCTGACCGAGGACTGTAGCGCTAACATAAAGAAGGAAAGCCAGATCCTGTGGTCGGAAACAGATCATGTTAGCTAAATATGAGCTATCATTATAAGAATGGATGACTTACAGTGCATAAGTGAGATAGGCCATCTTCTTACTCCAAGCCAATGCTGCAGCCTCTGCCTGCTGCATACCACGGGGTGCATCGTGGGTCACCACGTTGGCCGACTTTTGAGCCTCGTCTGCTTGCCAGGCCTCAAGAGTGATCTCATCAGGGTTCCCCTCTCCGTTGCTGGGAGAGGTGACTTCCACCTCATAGCTGAAGTCTTTGAAATCCGCACCAGCCACAGTTTGTGCTAGCTGCACATCATTGCGGCCTCGAGTGATGAGGGTAGGACTCATGGCTGGTGGCCTTTAAATCAAAAGAGAGGTAAGGAATGTGAGTAGTTTGATAGTCCTCAAGGCGTAGTCCTCCGTGATCAGGTAATGTGCGACGACGAGGCGGCCATGAGTGCGGTTTTCAACATTCCGAGGGAGCGGACAGGCTGCGAGCATCGGAGCATCGCATGCAGGAGTAGTGTATCCATTTTGCACGAGGCGCGCTTCCCGATGTAGATCTCTGGGTGAACCCAGGCATCATGCATCTTGACTGGCACGAATGGGCGATGGCAGCGCGGATCAGATAACGTAGTGTGGGATCTGATAAAAATCTAATGGTGTGGTCCTGGCATCGCTCTCTTCCAATGAAATGGCGATCGACTTCAGCCCTTCCTTCCTTGGCAAGGCAGCGCGTGATAGACCCTTGGCTGCAGGCTCTGACTGGCATTGTGATTGATTGCTTCGTGGGCAAGCCTTTTCACTGGTTCGATGGGTCCAGGATCCACTCAGGCACGGGAAGTCATACTCACACATTCCATATTCACAAATGTTGTTAGGCTTGAAAGGCAGCCTGACTGTAGTATTAAGCTCACGACGCCGATCATCTCGGGTGGGAAATTCCAACTGGCAACCATGGCCCTCGGTACGAATACCAATGGTATTACCTCACAAGAAGGAATATAGATTGTCTGCTATGACTGTGGAAGGCACTTTCGCAAGCCTTGATTGTTGCACTACCTTCGTTGGTCACCTTACTACATGGTATTTTGTCGATTGTCCACTAAGAATTAAATTGACGTAAAATTGTTGAGGTACGAAGGCACGTAAGCTCTGGTTGTGTGACGCAGCCCGGGACCGCCAAGGGACAATGTCCTCCTATCTGCCCTTGCAAGGGTTGCCAGATAGGTCCGATCCAGGGTAAGAACACGCGAGATCTGTTCCAATACCGTGAAAATGATAATCATAAGCCGTCTCGGCTTAGCCAATTGGGCTTCTGGATGTATGATCTTGAGGGCCGAAGGAGTCTGTGGAAATGAGCTTAATAAATTGTGTCAGTCCCTTGATGGCGCACAGACTAAGAGTTCTAAGTTAAAGTTATCATAATCCATATCCCTGTTCTCCAAAGAAAGAGTGTCTTCGTATTCATTTGTGTCACCTTTGAGGAGGGAATTTTGTGTGTGAGTGGGTCAGCTTCGGATCGCCATTCGCAAGCTATGGCCATTTTCGGCCATCTATCTGCTTCAAGTGGGCTGTATGCAGCAAATCCATGACATAATTTCAGCTGCAGTGGAAAAAGAAACTACCCAAGCTTTGATTAAGTGGGTGAGCTGCGGCAACTTAGGGCAAAGCTTTGTAGCAATGTTCGTCTGCCGGGTTCTTCCGGGAATATGAGGCTTCTTCATGAGAAGCTCTGTCAGCGTAGTCTTGATAAATTCTAAAAGCAATTGTTGCTGATCTGATTCGGATGTTAGCTTCTCTCGAGGAACGCCCATTGTGAAAGATCCTATATGTGGACAGGCATACGTCAGCTGAATGTATAGTGCTAGTGTTTCAGAACAATTAAGTAACGATTTACTCGTTAGTGACCACACCCAGTTGACTCCTCCCCAGCCACCAGTCATTGAACAAAGCAGGCTAGGTACTTTGTGTGGTTTTTCAAATCTCTTGACAAGGTCGCTCTTCTCTGTTGTCTCAGGTGCAAAACTAAATTCCGTCCCATGCGCTCTCCCGATACCACCTTTCCATGGTTTAGACGTTTGTAGTACTATGCCTAATCTTTGGACAGTCTCTACTCTCGCAAGTAAGACCCTTTCCTTGCGATAACAGACACAATCTCTGGTCAGCCTGCTTGCTGGTAACGATACATTAACCTGGTCTATGTAACCATTGTACCTTGACCCATGCGTTACTGGAGGGTCAGAGAGCCGTATAGCATTCCCATGCTTGTCAATCAAACATTAGCCGAGTTTAGTTCTTACGCACGACCTTCATGACCCCCACACTATCAGACACCAGGATTAAGCTCCTCCAGGACGCCATCATTCGGATTTTTCAGGCGCAAAGACCGGCTAATGCTAGCCAGTGGCGGCTATTATAATATTACATCAGTAACCGCAATCGGCATACAGTTCCTGCTGCCACTCCGCTTTCAAAATCATGATCGCTGTGGATTTAGTATCACTAGATGCTGATTTCGGTAAGGTGCAGTGTCATTCTGGAGTATACTTTCGATATCGCGGAGTGACACTTCTGAGGAGCAGCCTTATGCAACCTTTCAGGGCACGCTCCTGGAAGCTGACAAGACTAACACGGTGGCTTGTGATGCAGCTCCTCGTATTCAAACTGTTCTCCCTCACTGACGGAAGGGTCACTCATCTCGCTTGGAGATCTACACTTTCTTGTGCATGGCTTACCTATTGCTGCTCTCCTATTGGTCTTATTGTATGATGTCTCACGAACCGGACCATGATTACCTTGTTTTGACATTCATGAGGATTCAATTCTACATGTTGTTGCCATTGTCGATCATAATCACTACGTCGTGGAACAAATAACCGAGGAAGGTATACTCCGAACTCATCAAAAGGATTATCATCCAAGACAAGGTACATACATACTCGTTTTATCCTTTCTTTTCGAATGCTTCTATAATTTCACTTTTTAATCTGCTGCCTGGTTATAATTACTTCTTACCTTTCTTACCCTAGTCTCTGTTTTCCATAATCAATAAACCTGTGATTATACAAACGGATAAGGGGACGCGAAGCGCGACCTGGTTTATTTGGTTTTCTTAAGATCAAGTGCATATAACAAGTCACGCAGCCTTGAATATGAAACATATCCAACAAAATTTAAAAATACCCAACTCAACGTCAATTATTGTTCCGTCTAATAATTGACATTAATCTCCTATTTTCAGTATAGATCATGGGTGGGGTGCGTACTTGATCCTGATTGGTCATGGCTTACAAATGAGGGTCAAATCATTTCCTGCCGGATTCAAAGATTACAATTTCTTCCCCGCAGACTGGTGGATTAGGACCAAAGATACTACTATGCCATTGCCTGTCCAGACGCTCAGCGACGATCAATACCAATGAGATAGGCACACAACAACAGTTCATGGTGAGGAATCTTTGCGATCCCCTCTCAAGGGGAAGTAATCCGTTCATGATGGCTTATGTGAGAAAGTATCCGCATCCGTAGTCTTATTACACTGCATATTGAACCCCCATTCATGTTTCACGCCAGTCGCCGCATATCTCTGCTGCCAACACCGTCTCTCTCGTCCTTGAGGCTGCGCCCTTATCTGCCAGGCCGACTGTTGACGAACGCAGCTGCAACGCCCATCATGACCAACACCGAGCAGCAGAATGAACCGCCCCTGTCGGCTAAAGACTTCAAGATATATAACCGAGCGGCAGAGCAAATGGAGTACTACGTAAGTTATTATCTCGATTTAAGGCAGGCGATCGTCTCACTTATCACTAACCCATTCCATCCAGCATGGACTCCTCCGTCTATCTTGGAACATGCTCTGGGAGGCCACGACTAGCGGCCGACTACCTCCGTATATGAAGATGCGGCAATTTATTTCCGAAGGACTGCGCTTTGCTCAACATCTGGAGATTCATCATAGTATTGAAGAGAACCATGTCTTTCCTCATCTGGCGAAAAAGATGCCCGAATTTCGCACGGGCCGGGGTCGCCAAGCTGCTGAACTCTTGCGGCAGCATCGACAGATCCATAAGGGACTGGAAGAATTCCAAAAGTATCTAGAGGAGTGTCAGGAGGGAAAGCAAGAGTTGGAATTCGATGTTTTACGGGGCAAGATGGAAGGGTGGAGGGAGGTTCTATGGACGCATTTGGACCAGGAGGTGAAGACCTTGGGAGCAGAGAATATGAGACGGTACTGGACGAAGGAGGAGATGCCGAGGATACCCATGTAAATTATCGATGATCTTATACAATATATCCTACTGGGATACTCGATCTAAGAGAGGGTGGTATAGAAACCTTTGCAAATCCGTTGTAGTCGCTGTACTCATCAGCACTAGGGGTCTATTGGTTAAGATATGAGAGTCAAGTGCTTTTCAGTCGGGTCAAGTTGGGTATCTCGTCTGAAAATCAATCATAATTCCAACCTCAATAATGAACGAGTACGGGTAGAGTCAACACTCTTTCTTATAATAACTACCCGCAGAGCCCGGTCAATATATATATCTTTAGATCAACGGGTGGTAGAACGAAGTACTACTAAGTACTATCACTAATGATAGTAGACACGAAAAATTCCAGAGACTTGGGTTTTGAGGATTATGGAGGAATGCTACCGAAATCTATGGGTAGAGCATGGATTAAACTAGGTAATATGGTTAGTTAATGGAATGATAGTTACAACGAGGAGAGTCAATATCAGCCTGAAAAGCAAGGCACTCAATGTAGTCTCACGTGATGCTGCCCGACGATGACATAAGCCGCCACAAAAGATTCCCCTCCCCCGCCGATCGCTGATAACCAAACATTCTGGTGCTGCCCATCCTTGACTCACGCGACTCACGCCGCTCGCTCTCTCCTAGCCATTTCGCTTGAGGTAGCTTCATCCGGGAATTGCTGCGGATATCCTCTTCTCGAGGCACTGCTTACCCATTCATACCCACTTGTTGCGCGTGGAGAACCTCTCCGACAAAACGTCAAAATGGCGGACGCAATCGCGGAAGCCACTGCCAAGCTGCAGCTCGACGAGGAGACCGGTGAGATGGTCTCCAAGGGCGAGTTGAAGAAGCGCATGCAGAAGCGTGCCAAAAAGGCCGCCAAAGCCAACGCTCCTCCGAAGCCTGCTGCGACCCCGAAGTCCCAGGGCCCCGCGACGCCCAAGCCGGAGGAGGCCCCCATCGACCCGGACGCCATGTTCAAGCAGGGCTTCCTTGCCAATGTCTACAACGAGCGACCCGTTACTCCCTTGACCCGATTCCCCCCGGAGCCCAATGGATACCTGCACCTGGGTCACTCCAAGGCCATTGCGATCAACTTCGGCTTCGCGAGACACCACGGCGGAAAGACCATCTTGAGATTCGACGACACGAACCCCGAGGCAGAGGAGGAGAAATACTTCACCGCGATTGAGGATATCATTGAGTGGCTCGGTAAGGCAGATGGGAGCCTTACCATGCGGACATGACTGACCGACCAAAAATAGGATTCAAGCCGCACGCCGTTACCCACTCGAGTGACCACTTTGATAAGCTGTACGAGCTCGCCGAGAAGATGATCAAGATTGGCCGCGCATATGTCTGCCACTGCAGCGATGCTGAGATCAAATTGCAGCGTGGTGGTGAGAAGAACGGCCCTAGGTTCCGCTGCAAGGACGCCGAGCAGGACGTGGAAACCAACTTGCAAAAATTCCGTGATATGCGCGACGGAAAGTACGCACCTCAGACGGCGTTCCTGCGCATGAAGCAGGAGCTTGACAACCCCAACCCGCAGATGTACTCGGATCTGGCTGCCTACCGTGTCCTGAATGCGGAGCACCACCGTACTAAGGACCAGTGGAAGATCTACCCTACCTATGACTTTGCCCACTGCCTGTGCGATAGTTTCGAGGGTATTACCCACAGTCTTTGCACCACCGAATTCGTGCTGTCGCGTGAGAGTTACGAATGGCTCAACAAGACCTTGGAAGTCTACGAGCCTATGCAGCGTGAATACAGCCGCATGGAGGTCAGCGGAACGGTCATGAGCAAGAGAAAGCTCAAGAAGCTTGTTGATGAAGGTTATGTGCGTGGCTGGGACGACCCCCGTTTGTACACCCTGATCGCGCTGCGTCGCCGTGGTGTTCCTCCGGAGGCTATCCTCTCCTTCATCAACGAATTGGGTGTTACTACCTCCAAGTCCGTCATCCAGATTGCTCGTTTCGAACAGTCTGTTCGTACCTACCTTGAGACCCGTGTTCCGCGTTTGATGCTGGTCCTTGACCCCGTTCCCGTTGTCATTGAGGACTTCGAATCCCTTGAAGCCCAGGAGCTTGATCTGGATGTGCCATTCTCCCCCAAGGACCCTAAGATGGGCTCCCACAAGCTTCCCTTCACCAAGACCGTCTACATTGACCGCTCCGACTTCCGCGAGGAGGATAGCAAGGGATACTTCCGTCTTGCCCCCGGCAAGAGCGTCGGTCTGTGGAGGTCTCCCTATCCCCTCAAGGCCACGACCTTCTCGAAGGATGCCGAAGGAAAGATTACGGAGATCCGGGCCGTTCTGGACCGGTCCGGCGCGAAGCCCAAGACGTACATTCACTGGGTCCCGGACAACTCGCGCAAGGTGGAGGTTCGCATCCACGACCAATTGTTCAAGTCGGATGACCCGAACTCTGTGGAGGGTGGCTTCCTGAAGGACATCAACCCCAACAGTGAGACCATCTACAACGACGCCCTGATTGAGGCCGGCTTTGATGAGGTGCGCCGCCGGGCTCCCTGGCCCGAGGCTGCGGGAGAGAAGACCAAGAGTGGACCGGAAAGTGTCCGGTTCCAGGCAATGCGTGTTGCTTACTTTGTGAGTATCCCTGACTATATTCCTGCGACATTTATCTTTTCCGCTTTTGGATCAAATGCTAACCGGTATGCCAGGCTGTCGATTCGGATTCTACGGATGACCGGGTTGTGCTGAACCGCATCGTTTCTTTGAAACAGGATGTGAGCAAGAGCAGCTAAGAGGTCTTTTGACGAATGAATGGGTTTAGATTTTACGCGTGATGGGATCAGGTACCGGGCAGAGGGAAGGCGAAGAAGGAGTTAGAGGAGGCACAGGCCACCTTGCGGTCGGCAGGCTCCACGGTGTGCCAGTTGCAGGAAACATAGATTTGGGTAACGAATGTCATGTGGCTGTGAATAGCGAGCATCATTGGCAGATTTTGAACTGCAGTAATCAGCAAGAAGATTCTTCCGCCGGCTTCTATCTTTACTGCTCCCACTACTCCAGTATAATCAGGTACAATATGATCTCCCGGTTTCTTCAGGGCCGTCGGCTCCGACCGACGTGACATCGGGGAGGTCTTGGCTGCATGGAATGTCTCAAACGTGGGTGTTTCGAAGGATTGTCAGTGGCTGCCAGCATTCTTATCTTTACTAACCGTAATTTCCCACTGCTGCCCTCGACACGGGTATCTGTTCACTATCTATACATACCACTGCTACACACTGATGTAGAGGTGTACCCTATCAAGCAATATTCATGCACATGGCAACAGTCGCCTTATAAGAAACCTGCCATCCTCTTCACTATGCCGGTATTCGCTTTCGAACAACAATTCGCTAAGCAGTCGCAGATCTCTTGCACACCATGCGCATGATCCCCTCGCTGTGTGCGGCAGCCCTGCTCTTTCAGCACGCGTTGGCCGTAACCATCCCCGAGATCAATGGCGACCGATACGTTTCTTCCTACAAAGGAAAAAGTGTCTCCGGTGTTAAGGGCCTTGTGACAGCCAAAGGTTCTAGCGGATTCTACATTCGCGCCACGGATGCCGATTCAGACTCCCGGACCTCCAACTCTATCTATGTGTATGGTAGCAGTGGAGTGTCGAAAGTCACGGTCGGCGACATTGTCACCCTGAGTGGAAAGGTCGCGGAATACCGATCCTCGTCCAGCTACGTCTATACCACTGAGATCGAGTCTCCATCCGACATTGAGGTGCTGTCCAGCGATAACACCGTCACTCCCATCGTCATCGGAAAGGATGACTTGGATCCTCCTACTGAGCAGTACTCTTCCCTGGACAATGGCGATGTCTTCAGCCTACCTGGCGGTTCTAGTCGGCTTTCCACTGCAAATCCTGTTTTGGACCCGACCGAGTATGGCATGGACTTCTGGCAGAGCCTGAGTGGTGAACTCGCTACTTTGACGGGACTCACAGCCATCAGCAAGGCTAATTCTTATGGCGATACCTGGGTAATTGGGGACTGGCCGGTGACGGGCAAGAATGACCGAGGCGGGCTGACCATGCGTGCAAATGGTTTGATTGCCTGGCTCTGCTATCGTGTCAACTAGTTACTGACTTGGTGTTTGACTGTAGACTCCAACCCGGAATCCATCGTCATCGGATCTCCATTGGATGGGACCACGAATCCAACTGATACCAAACTGGGAGACACCCTCGAGGACATAACCGGGATTATTACACAGGCATATGGTTTCTATACGCTGCTACCTCTGACTGCCCTGGAGAAGACCGGGTCCAACACTACAGAAGCCACGGCAACGACACTCAAGGCGGATGGAACCTGCAGATCCATTACCATTGGAGATTACAATGTTGACAATTTCTCTCCGGACTCGAGCACCATGAGTGGGATTGGGGAGCATATCGCCAAGTATCTGAACAGTCCGACCGTCCTGTTCCTACAAGAGATCCAGGACAACAGCGGAGCTACCGACGATGGCGGTAATCTCAATTCTCTCCACAACATCATGATAAGATCATGTCACTGACATTCCTGACACCAGTCGTCTCCGCCAGCCTGACACTGTCCAAGCTCGCTAGTGCGATCGAAGAGCACGGCGGGGTCGCGTACAACTACACTGACATCGATCCGGAGAACGACACGAGCGGCGGAGAACGCGGCGGTAATATCCGGCCAGCGTACCTCTATGACCCATCGGTGGTACGACTGCGAAACTACAATCCCGGATCCAGCAATGACTCCACCTCCGTCCTCTCCGACGGCAATCTGAGCTACAACCCAGGTCTGATTGAACCCTCCAACGAGGCCTGGGATGACAGTCGCAAGCCATTGGTAGCCCAATGGGAGACCCTGGATGGCAAGAACACCTTCTACACGATCAACGTGCACTTCACCTCCAAATATGACAGCACTTCGCTGGAGGGCGATCCGCGACCCCCCGTCAACGGATGGGTGGAGAACCGCGTGGACCAGGCTAAAGTGGTTGCTGTGAGTGCCTTTTCCGCGCTAACGATTTCTCTCATCTTGGTTGTGTTTGTCTGGAACCGAACAGAATCTAACCGTGGATGGCGTAGAAATTTGTTACCTCCATACTGGAGGTCAATTCCGATGCGAAAATTATCACCGCCGGTGACTTTAACGAGTATGCGTCTGTCGAGCCTCTGGAGGTGTTTGTCTCCGAGTCCAAGCTGCAGGACCTGGAGGACGTTACCGGCATTCCTGCGTCCGAGAGGTATACCTATCTGTATAACCAGAACTGCGAATCACTGGACCACATGTACGTGAGTTCCGCGTTGACGTCGGGAGCCAAGATGGAGCATATTCATGTCAACACGTGGGTGTCGACAGACGATGAGCTATCGGATCACGATCCCACCGTGGCTCTGTTCAACATGTGCGAGTAAGCACCGCCAGCTGTTTCTCTTTCTATATGCTTCGAACCTTCTATTCAGGAGCAAGCAGTCGCAAGCCCATGCTCAAATGAGAAGGGTCCGCAGCCCCGATCTAATCGAGCTAAGACACATGGCAGCACAATAAAATCTTTTATCAGTGGAGCTACAAGCCCATCGGACAAACAATACTTTGATAATTGAGTTTTGCTTGTCTCCAAATATTTATTAATCTCGTATTGCCGCGTAGCGATGTGTGCCTGGCATGGGTCGTTTCATTTTTATTGCTTCATCTGTGCGGCTCGACCCACTGCCGCATCCGGAGTTCATGACTCGGGCACGCTATTCATGCCTGAGGCAGGAAGCAGAGACTCAGCGAATGTATTCATGTTATGTGAAAAGCTAGACTATGCATTAGGAGACTCATGTAGTGGAATTCTGCGAGAGACTTGTTGTCTTGTACCTCGGGATGAGCTGCAGCGATAGAAACCACAATGGGCCAGGCGCTGCAAACAATCTCAGTAGTCCCCCCTGACAATTTCCTCAAGACCCTGGTCTAGATCTCAGCAACCCTTCGTGATCTTATAATTAACCGTGCAGCATGGCATCCTCAGCGCACTACTAAGTACTAATAGGACTAGCCAGGTGGCTGGCTGTAGCGTCGTCTCTGCTCATCCAGTGAGGACTTCAACCCCGAGGGCCTGAGCGCCAGGGCCAGTGGACCACCATTCAAAGTAACCAGACAACAAACAGCAAAACGTCCGAACCAAAGCCGACTCACAAACCTGAACAAACACGAGAATCACCAATTTCAGCGGTAGTGACCAGTCAGTGGCCACGTTCAGCGGCGGATCCCACGTGGTTCAGCTGAAAAATTCGGCCTGCGCCCCGTCGCGAGACCCACTGGTAGTAGGCTTTTCTCTCTCCAAGGTCTCAACTGTGGACTCCCTGATCGCTAATCTAAGATCTCATCTACTTTCCAACGGGCGCACAAGCAACAGTTCGCCTCCCTCCCCTCACAGCATCATCTGTTTTACGATTCTTATCCTGCGCAAGTGGACCTCAAACTTTCCGTGCTGTGCCGTCTCGTCCAGTCAGACCTGTTTCCATCGGCGTCTCATCCATGGGTGTTCCAGGAACCCTAACGCCCATGAGCGGCGTCGCTGAAATCGTCGGCAGTTGAGTCTAACCATTCTTTCGCCAGTCTGGTACGTCACGTTCGCTTATGGCAACTCTTGTTTCATAATATCTTTTCCCATCCCATTGGATTCCCGGGGATGTTACACTGTCACCTATCGCCTGCTGGCCAGCTCGCATCACCATCATGGCCGTGGATCGGTCATTAGAAGTACGAGCAGTAGCTGCTATCTTCTTTGCATTGGCGTCTGTGACGACGATTCTACGATGCTATGTCCGCCTGGCAGTTGTCAAGGCGTTTGGGTGGGATGATGGAGTTATGGTTCTGGCATTGGTGAGCTACCTTCTTCCTCTACAATTCCGGTGAACATACATTGACGTCGGATATAGCTCTTCTACGCCATGTTCTCGGGCTGCATGATCGGAGGCAGTCTGTATGGTACAGGGAAACACTTGACCGAGTTAACCAATCACCAGCGGACGACCGCAATGGAGGTAAACACTGTAACCTCACAGCATTATTCCCTCCCTCCCCTCACCACTAATCAATATGATCAATAGTACTGGTTCTACTGCGACATTGGCTACGCCCTCGCCTCAATTCTCTGCAAAATATCCGTCAGCATCTTCATCCTGCGCGTGACCATCGATCGAACCCACCGGATAACCGTCTGCCTCGTCGGAGGAATTGTCGTCCTCGCCGGACTCATCTTCTTCATCATGGTCCTCGTGCAATGCCACCCCATGTCGTACTTCTGGAACCAATTATCCACCGCATACTCGGGCCCCGGATCTTGCATGAACATGCACATTATTGTGGGCGGATTATACGCCTTTAGCGCCTCCTCTGCGCTCTTCGACCTCACTATCGCTATCCTTCCAATCTTGCTAGTCCGGAAACTCAACATGAAGCGCGATGTTAAATTTGCTGTCGCTGGACTGTTGGGTATGGCTTGCGTGTATGTACCATACCATACCCTTTAGTAACATCCAGTCAATCACACACACATACTAATCCGGATGGAATTGAACAGTGCCTCCATCGCCGTCTTCATCCGCATCCCCTACATCCACACCCTCTACAGCGTCGACTACCTCTGTACGCCCTTACCCCTAAACCTATTCCCCCCCAAAACTAACAAAAGAACAACAGGGGCAACAACCCCGATAGCAATCTGGTCCAACATCGAAACCGGCCTGGGCATCTTCGCCGGCAGCATGGCAACTCTCCGGCCCATCCTCCGCAAGTTCAACCCCTCAACCCGAGGCAACGAATACACCTCCGATCCGTGGCCAAGCACCCGCAACAAGCAACGTAATTTCTCCGTGCCGCTCCGCTCCCTCGACACTAACACGACGCGAACACCGCCTTCTGAATTCGACGATCGCATGGCGATGCACGGCCACGATGAGCGGTTATATGGGACGACGATGTATAGTGTTGAGACGGGGGAGAGGGTGGATGCGGATGCAGATGTGGATGTGGCCGACGGCGGGGAGAGTGGACATGGCCATGGGGGCAGGGTGGATGAGTATCCGATATTGCCTAAGAATGGGGCTACGGTTAATGGTGGTGGGAATGGCATCGGGATGAAGTTTCCTGGGATTATTAGTGTTAGGAGGGAGGTGTTGGTCACGACTTCTGCTTAAAGAGAACCTTTTCTTCTTGTGGTTCTTGTTCTTGGTCTTGTTTTTGGGATGGGTTGGGTTGGCATTGGTGGAGTTGGGTATATACCATTTAATTTTCAGTTTTCTTTCTATAGAATATATTTTACATCAATATTGAGATGGTAGTAGATTATTGATTGTAGCCGGAATGATTGACAGCATACTCATGTTCAGCATCAGGTATGTTGTATGCTGTGTTGTAGGATGGATCGGCAACGGCGATACTCTCTTTGTATGTAGAACCCGAGCGATCGTCCCCAAGGGTTCTGTCTGATTTATGGCTGATCTGCAACGGGGCGCAGGGCTAGATTGAAACTCTAATAACGGTCGGTCGGCTTCGCAGTGCATGCTATAATTGTTATTTGAGGTTGGGATGATCCGTAAGGTAGTAGATCATTCGTTGGGGAGAAGTGATGATGTGGGCATGTGGTCGGATAAGGAGTATTTATGCTGTGGTGGATATCGCACATGGAAGGCATCTGTTTAGAAGACGGACTGGTACGAGTCTTGCTCAGTTATGGCTTAAGTGTGACTCGAGAGCATTACTCTTTAGTAGTAGTAGTAGTAAAAGAAGAAGAAGAAGAAGAAGAAGAAGAAGAAGAAGTGTACTCCTAAGTAGAAGAAAAAGTGTTGGCACCAAATCTAATCTATTGTATTGATTTAATCTATCAATGGACCGGCCGTCTCAATACTTTTATATTATAGTGATATCACGTAGTCAAAAAGCCCTGCAATCTCAACAAAAGCATAACCTGAGGAAACAGACAACTTCCGACATATTATTTTCGACTCCTTTTTGTGCAGCGTCGTGTGAATCTGACCTGATTGACCTGGGTGACGCTTCAGGTCTTTGTCAAGGGTATCCTCCCCACGCGAGTTTGCCATAGACCCCAAGTCATATGGGTCGGGGCTGCCTCACAGCATATGAGCAGAGCAGCACTCAAGACCTGCCCCAGACAGAAAACAGAAAAACCCAGACGGTGTGTACCGTCAACAGTATCCTTCTCACCAGAACTCCAGCAAAATACCGCTCCCCCGCCAAAGAGATCTATTGCTTCCGGCCAATGCTCCGCTGACCCTGCACAACTGCCTTGGAGACCTCATCCAGGCAGCCCGCAGCGGCGGCAAAGAAACCGAGGAAAGCCCGGCTGGGGCTCAAGACCCGACTGAGATACTCGGGGTGGAACTGGACACCGACGAACCAGGGGTGGTCCTTGATCTCGATAATCTCCATACGCTCGCCCTTGGTGTCCTTTCCGATGAAAGAGAGACCGGCCTTCTCAATCTGCTCGATCATGTCGGGGTTGACTTCGTAACGATGACGGTGGCGCTCCTCAATCTGCGAGACGGAAGGTCCGTACAGACCACGCAGACGAGACCACTCGGTGTTCTCCTGGAAGACACAGGGGTGTCTGCCAAGACGCATGGTACCACCAAGCTTGCCCTTGTCGACCTCGGGCATGTAGACAATGGCGTGGTTCTCGGCCTTAGGGTGCAGCTCCTCACTGCCGACATCCTTGATGTTGGCGACGTTGCGGCAGAACTCCAACACGGCCAGCTGCATACCCAGGCAGACACCCAGGAAGGGCTTGTTGTTGGTACGCGCCCATGTGATGGCCTTCATCATACCCTCAGTACCTCTGTTACCGAAACCGCCGGGCACCAGGACACCATCGGCCGTGCAAACCGCGTGCCAGGCCTTGTGGTAGTCGGCGGGGGAGGCGGTGTCATCCTCCAGATGCGACGAGTCGACCCAGATGATCTGAACCTTCTTGTGGCAGTACATGGCCGCGTGCTCCAGAGCCTTGGAGACACTGATGTAGGCGTCGTGAAGGGAAGTGTATTTGCCAACCAGAGCAATGGAGACGGAATCGTGGAGGAAGTCCTGGCCACGAGCAAGGTCGCACCAGTCGTTCCACATGCGGCTGCCCTGCTCCTTGCGCTCAGGGGTCTGGGGGATCGACTTCAAGTCGAGCATATCGGTGATGGTGCTGATCAGCTTCTGCTTCTCGAGAAGCATGGGCACGTGGTATGTCGTCGTGACGTTGTGGACGGCAATAACCTGGTGCTGCTCGACGGAGCACATGTTGGCAATCTTGTTAATGGTGCTATCCTCCAGAGGTTGCTCGCAGCGACAAGCAATCAGGTCGGGGTTGAGACCAGCACTCCGCACATCGCTGATTGCCCTCTGCGTGGGTTTCGTCTTCTGCTCACCACCAGGTCCCGGCGGGATGACAGGGACGTAGGAAACGTGGATCTGGACAAAGTTGCCCTTGCCGGCCTTTCTCTGGAGCTGGCTCAGAGCGTGGATGAAGGGCGCACTCTCAATGTCACCGACGGTACCACCCAACTCGATGATACAGACATCCGGTTCCGCCTTGGACTCGTCGACGGGGATCTTGGCTACCCGCTGAATCCACTCCTGAATGGCATCGGTGACGTGGGGCACGACCTGGACGGTCTTACCGAGATAGTGGCCGATGCGCTCGCGGTTGATGACGTGCTGGTAGACCTTTCCGGTGGTGATGTTGTGATCGCGGGAGAGAGAGGAGAGGAGGTAGCGCTCGTAGTTGCCAAGGTCGAGGTCCATTTCACCACCGTCGTCTGTGACATAGACCTCACCGTGCCTAGCATAGTGGGGGTGATGTCAATAAGGTGTATCACCGAGAAGCCGAAAGCCACGCAGATACTGACTCAGTAGGTGCCATTGTGCCCGCATCGATGTTGATGTAAGGGTCGATCTTGATAGAGGTGACGGCCAGACCGGTAGTCTTGAGCAGGAGACCGGTGCTGGAGGCAATAATGCCCTTGCCCACGCCGGAGATGACACCTGAGGGACGGGCGGGTTTTGTTAGCAAGAGGGCACGAGGCGAGGGACCCTGGCAACTCCGCTGGTTTCCAGCCGAGCCGAGCAATTGAGCTTACCTCCGGAAACCAGAACGTATTTCATCTTTGCAGCGACCGACGGAGACGGAGTGGTGACAAGGGGACGTGAGCGATTACCGCGGAGCAAAGAGTCAAAGAATGAGGCGAAAAAAAGTTCGATTTGTGACCCTCCCGAAGCGGTGGGCCTGGTTGGTCAGGTGATTTTTCTTATCTTATCGGGTTATCTTATCGGGCCTCACAGCAACAATTGTATGGCTGAATACTTTCAAAATGCCAATTGAGGAGACAAAATTAAAACAAACACCAATTGTCATAAGTAGCTTCAATTGATGTGCATGGTAAAGGCTTTTATTGAGCAACATCATGTTGTTGTGCCCTTTCCATCTGAGTCATTTCATCCCCCATCTGTATTCATCTGTATTTTAAATCTGCTCTGATTGGCACCCGTGTGACGCCAAGCCCAGTCAAACGGTTACATTCGGGACTTCTGCCTGATGATGCTAGGCAGCACACCTCTTGTATCATGACTGATATTGCTTCACCTGTGTATCATTTTATGAAGTTGGCAGGATAAAGGATCCAATTTTCGAAGTCCAGTGTGAGAGAACAGTTAGTACCTACTAATAGTACATAGTTACAATCATTTCGTTTTGATCCAGAACCAAGATATATTTTCCCATGGGGTAAAGTGGTCCTACTACTCTGTTACCCTCAAATAAGCAAATACCATGGAACAGTTCAAATAGTTTTCATGAAGCTAAGTTAGTCATCAATTATTATGCAAGATTTTTTCTAAATTTCTTACTGATTTTATTTCATATATAATCTACTCTATCAAAATGTTAACGTCACCCACATAATGGGAAAATACAGGAGAGAAGAGACGCACAATTAAATAACGAAAAATTGGATAAACAATATATATATATACTACTATTATAGATATTTCTCGTCTGTAAGAAAATAAAGAGCTTGACTTATACTTCCAAATCATTCGCTTCCATTAAGCCTAAATCAATACTGCCTTTTCGCCCCCAACAAACCTCGTTATGGCAACAAAGAAAGGCATTTATATCTCTGGAGTCCATCTAACCGATGCACCCAATCATTTCAGAGGCTCCATAAACCTCTAATTATTTTTATTCCTAGTTGGACGAAAAAGAGAGGCTTAGTGTAAGCACTAACAGTTAGCGACCAACGCAGGATTGCCGACGATTAATTAGATTTTGCTTGTCTAGCACTAAACCTTCCGACCGACACAGCCTCACGCTCTTATAACTAGCTTGCAACCCCATTTCCCCAATGGAATTATACGTTATAGTATTCAATTTCCCGAGCTTTCAATTTCCTTACAATTAGTTGTCTTTTGACCAGAACATAGGCGCCCCAGACTCGAATCCATAGGGATTGTGCAACCATCAATATGGGTCAAAAAGCTTCAACCCCTCAACCAGGGGCCAAATTACAAGTCATCGGTGCAGGTCTCTCTCGCACCGGTACGGCGTCCTTCAGCGCCGCCTTGAACATTCTTCTCGACGGACCGGTCTACCATGGTGGTACGCAGATAACAATGGGTCCGTCAACCGAGATCAAATCATGGATTACTATTCTACGCGACTGGCTATCAGGCAAAAATCACCAGAAGGTTCTTGCCATGATGAAAGACCGCACAGATGGCTACGTTGCTATAACAGACGCTCCTGGTTCTCAGTTCGTGCCAGAGCTCCTGGAGATTTATCCCGACAGTAAGGTCATCTGTACGGTTCGCGATCCTGATGCATGGGTCAAGAGCATGGATCAGGTTGCGGGATTGGCTACATTGTGGTTTCTACGCGCTGTTCTTCTCCCACTTCCTGGAATGCGGTACTTTGTCGAGTATATCTCGGTCTTGCAAGCGCAGTGGGATAAGGTGTATGACAATGAGCGTGCGTTTGATATCATTTGGCATCGACACATTGCCTGGTTGAAGGAGATAGTTCCCGAGGATCGTCTGGTGTTCTACGATGTCCGGGAAGGATGGGAGCCTCTTTGCAAGGCACTGGGGAAGGATATCCCTGATGTTCCGTTCCCACGGATCAACGACTCCAAGGCTATTGATCAGGTTGCGCAGTATCATATTAAGCGTGGGCTGATGAGATGGGCGGCAGCCTTTACGCTGGTCGGGGCTGCTACTGCTTGGTTTATGCGCGGCTGAAGGATTCCAACAATGATCATTGGAATTGTATTGTAGATAGTCAACTGTGGACGTGGATATATAAGTAAGATCATGTGTATACTTCATTTATCACTGCAGCAATCGTACTTGACTTAGGTAGTAGAGGGATGGCAAACATTCATGGTACGCGGCCTTATCTTCTATTTAAAGGACTGAAATGACTGAGATTATTAACGATAATTCCTTAATATACGTGTCATCAAACGCACACTAAAAATGAGGGATTAAGAAGATAACTGCCACCGAACTAGACACCTGCCTTGGGGATGGAAATGCTTAAGATAACTTGTCACGAGAGCCCCCGGTTTGAGTATCGTAAAAGCGATGCATCAAAGCAATCATTGATTAACGGTATAGACGCATAGCTGATGTACAGGATTCTTCTTCCGGAAAGGCTTTCATTCGGATCTACAGCATATGGTGAAAGAAACTGATAGCAAGGAAGGAGGTAACGCTCGGATCATTTGAAGACACACCTTCCCAGCAATGGAAGCCGCCAAATTACCATTCGCCTGGAGGGCTGCCAAATATTCGTCGATTTACTTTTTACTCGTCGATCGGTCGCTGTGCTAAAGCGGCTTCACAAGTTATGACTGCAAGGGGGCGAGCATTCCCAACTTCCTTACGGCGGGCCGCAGAACTCAAGATTTGTTTGGTCAAGAATCCAGCGAGAGCTGAAGAATCTTCAATTCGGTGGCAATGGCTTGTCGGAAATACATGCACATTGCGGATCTTACATATTGACTTGGCAGCAAGGTTTTAATCACACCTACGGATCCTAAATTCTCTTTCTCATGGCGTAGTAAGACGACCGGGTCTCAGGGTTCAGTTGTCCCAGTCTTTATGAGCTAGCTGACGCTATTTGGAATGCTGTACTTGGTGGGCCTTTGACGCTGATCAGAGATTATAGCATTGAAACACGCCCAAGGACGGGGTATGTACACTGGGGTCTCTACTGTTCGATCATCGACTTGGAATTTGAGAGCCACAACCGTGGCCCATGAAGATAAGCTTAGTGGCTATTCTACGGCGAATTTCATGCAGTTGACGATCTGTCAATGGGTGCGACCGCTCCAGCGCAGCCCGGCTCAATTACCCCCTCACATATTCTGTTGTGCCATCAGCTCATGGTAGGACAATACAACTACCCAAGCAAGGGTGCTTTGCTACGATCGTGGAAGATGGTCAGCCTGAGCCAGGACTAATCAGGCTCATATTGCAGCAAGCCGGATACGTAGTACTATGTTGATGCACCAGGAGTTTGTTGGCCGTGGGTCTGCGAGGTTTATCGGATAACAACTTATTGCTTCTGCGCGATACATGGAACATATCCATTATTGGGCTCATGGTTGTACCGCAGACCGCTTGGAGCCTTGATATGACTAGATTGTACGTTGCACAACGAGTTCCCTCCTTGCAAATGTTTCAGATGCTCTACACTGGACAGATACCGGTATCTAATATGGGCTAGCGATACCTTCCGCAGTTGCAGAGCATGCCTGTTCGTTTATAGTTTCGGTATCATTAGCTTCGCTCCTGGCAGGAAGTAACGATGACTAGGACACGTCTTGCATCATGTTAATCTGTACCTTGAGTAAAGGCAGATACTTACATGGTTAAGGAATCAGCCTATGTTCACGATTGCTGCCCCATAAGACAATCAGCTCCGAAAATCCGAGATCAGCCTCTTTCTAGACTGATAATTACGTCTGATAGCCAGTAATAGTTCGTCTATGAGCAAATATGCCGCAACCTAAACAGTCTGATGCAATAGTCATCACTCTGTCACACAATCCTACGCAAGATGCAATATGCCCGTGGCATTCTTATCAAGTAATCGTTCAATTTCAACCACGAGCTGATGAAGCAACAGGATTGACAAACATATTAACATTCTAGTTGGTTCCCTATGTGCTTACCTTAGAAATGGATGCTAAGCAACGACACTGGACATCTAACTGTCGTCATTGTGCGCTTATAGAACTGCTCATATAGGTTTCGCCTCACCGTGAAAGGGCCATGGCCGACGCCTCATACGTCAACTCTGGCCCCATGGTGTCCCAAGATACTCTACAGAGACATGAGAACAACGGGAATGAACTCTTCTAGCAGCTCAGCTATACTGGAATCGTTCTCAAAGACAGCAATTCCTGGTTATGGGAAAGGAGAAAGACTACCGACGAATGAAGTTGACTTGATGTGAGCAAGAGCTGCAAGGGTACTTATCTACGCCAATGTAGGTAGCTAAAAGGAGTAGTGTCTAACTGTAAGCTATCCATAGCAGGCTAAGTTGCTAACGAGGCTCCCATATAGTGAGGTATCTTATAACTCAAAGCAGATTCGTCTCCCTCCAACTTTGACTAATGGCAGACACTACATACAACGAAATTTCTACCTAGAACCATCTCAAGTCACTCAACGCTCCATCGCAACATGTCTCTCTGGACAAACTACCAATCACTTCCCACCACGCAGTGGGCCCATGTATTCAGAACCCGGGGTGACAGTATGAACATCAACATTTGCTGGCAGAGACACGCTAAGAAGTACAGCTATCGAACTCAAAGAGATCCCCGTTGGGAACCCAGGCCCCGATGAAGTGCTGGTCCAAATGGAATACTCAGGAGTCTGCCACACAGACCTCCATGCATGGAAAGGTTTGATTGCCTTGAGTTCGGCTCTAGATACTGTTGTTCATCAGCTTAGGGGATTTTCCGGCTACCCCGAAAAGCAATCTCGTCGGTATGTCACACCTTGCCCAATGTATCGAGCTGGTTCCAACCATGACTAGGCGGGCACGAGGGTGTGGGATTGGTTGCTGCCGTCGGCTCGCAGGTAAACGGCCTTCGCATTGGAGACACCGTCGGAATACAGGTATTTTCTCTTCGCATGGCTTAACCAAGAACAGAGAGTAATGGGATGCTAGTGGATTAACAGAACTTGCGGCGTGTGCGAGTTCTGCACTACCGGGAGACAGCCACTCTGTCCTAAGCTTCAGTTATCGGGGTATATGGTCGATGGGACCTTCCAACAGTATTGTATTTGCAAGGCTGACAATGCAGTGCGCATTCCGTCCGGCATTTCGCTAGAGGCTGCTGCTCCGGTATGTTTGCGACTGTCCACTTCGAAATGGCGGTCTAACTCGGTGCACCGTCTAGGTTCTTTGTGCCGGGATTACTGTATACAAGGCTCTCAAGGAAAGTGAAGTCCGACCAGGAGAGATAATCGGTAAGTAAGATTCTGGCTTTACCGACTGATTCATCACCGTTAATTCATGCGACTAGCCATTGTTGGCGCTGGCGGAGGATTGGGATCCTTGGCTTGTCAATATGCCAAAGCATGCGGACACAAGGTCCTCGCCTTATCTTCCGGGGCCGCCAAGAGGAAAATGTGTTTATATGACCTTGGAGCGGATTACTTCGTCGATTACAAGTCGCCGGACGTTGCAGAGGAGGTGAAGCGCGTCACCGGGGGCGGACCGCATGCTGCGATGATAGTCTCATCTGTAGAAGAGCCGTTCCACCAGGCTACACAGGTGATTTGAACGTCTCTTTAATACCGTGAAGAAAAGCTGATATATCCTCCAGTACATTCGCCCTGGCGGAACAATCGTCGCTGTTGGTCTCCCACCTGGAAAGATCTGCACCGACCTTTTCCATATGATTACCCAGAGAATCAACATCAAAGGTTCCTATGTGGGGAACAGAGATGAAACGGAGGAAGCACTTGCTATCATCATCAAGGCCGGAATTAGCGTTCAATACGAGGTGGTGGATTTCTCCGAACTTCCAAATATCTACGATCAGATGGAAAAGGGTATGTTCAACTGTGATCATACTACGTCTTGTGTTGACGTCTTCCAGGAACGATGAAAGGACGAGCCGTGCTGAAGATCGGAAAGACGCTTACAAGAGGCCCTGAGCGGCAGTCGAGTCTCTGCAGAGACCTGCATTTCTCGCCAAAGCAGACAAATGGCATAAATGGCTTTACAGCGAAGAGTACCATATCAGGGGCCCTAGAACGAGCCATTGAGCGGGCCGGAAGAGATTTCCGGTCTGATACTGTGACTGTTCCTACTGAGGCCGTGATGGAGGTGTGTCTCACACGTGCGGCTCCAGACAACGGCTGACTAAAAATTTTCAGGCGATTGTAAATGCCTCAACTTTCGGGGATGACATCTACGATGAGGAAGGAGACGCAACAGTGAATGATTTCCAGGACAAGATCAAAGCACTGACAGGCAAGGAGGCAGCGCTCTTTGTCGTATCCGGAACCCAAGGCAACCAGATCTGTCTGCGCACTCATTTGCACCAGCCGCCTCATACGATTCTTCTTGACTACCGTGCGCACGTCCAAACATGGGAGACTGGTGCAATTCCTGTCTTGTCCCAGGCCACAGTGACGAGCGTTGAGCCGAAGAACGGTGTTCATTTGACCCTGGATGATGTGAAGGATCGGATTATCGAAGAAGGAAATTGTAAGGAAACTTTCCTCAGAAAAGATCTCCAACCTTGCTGATACTGTCGCAGTCCACTTCCCCCCTACCAGAGTTGTCTCCCTCGAAAATACACTGAGTGGCTCGATTCTCCCATTGAAACATGCCAGAGAAATATCGAACTACGTCCGCAGGGTTCGTGTGCCTCCAGGCCGGACCCCCATCGCCATGCATCTTGATGGAGCCCGGTTGCTGGAAGGTATAACTGCAGAGGGAGTCTCGGCCCGCGAATACCTTGACTGCTTTGACAGTGCCAGCATCTGCATTTCCAAGGGTTGTGGTGCTCCAATGGGCAGTGTTATCGTTGGTACTCGAGAGTTCATTGACCGCGCGAAGTGGTTCCGGAAGATGTTTGGTGGCGCAACTCGACAGGTAATTCCAGCGCAGTCCAGAAGAATCCAAAAATATAGGTACTAATGAGTTAGACTGGAATGATGGCCGCTGCTGCTACCGCTGCAATGGAGCACACTTTGCCTCTACTCCCGAAAGTGCATGCGCTTACACGGCGCGTGGCCGACTATCTCCATCGGATCGGGTACGAGTTCCTCATGCCAGTGGACACTAACATGATAGTTCTCGATCTGAAGAAAACTGGCATTACTGGAGATGATATTGTGTTCTACTGCAAGCAGCAGGGGTTGTTGGTATTCCCCAACGGGCGACTGGCCTTCCACCACCAGATATCGGAGGATGGGGTTGCTCGGCTTCAAAGGGCTTTGTTGGAATTGATTACAGATAAGAAGAGATTCTAAACTGGACGAGAGTATGAAGGAGAGCAGTAGATACTTGACATGGCAACTTCTGGAACTTACTGTTGTGTTGTTAGATTTCCTATAGACAGACTGCAAGGCCGTCTCACAGACAATCTGAATGTTGATTTCCTATTCCAAACCCACCGTCCACCATACTGACACATCTGAATACCACTGATCCAGACCAATTACTCCCCAATATTCATCTCCTCAATCCCCTTAGCCGCCCGCTCCTTCCAATCCGCCCTCCACCTCGTCAACGCGGGCCTCCCATGAACCACATCCCCACACGACCACAACATCCTCCTCTTATCCAACTCCTCAGAGACCTCACCATCGGGACAAACGATATAAAACCTCCCTTCGGCCATGCCCCGACTCAAAAAATCCACCACCTGCTCAGGAAACCACGCCCCATCCGGCTTCTCCGTAAAATGCCTCCTCACCATTCCGGTATATGTAAACCCCGGAACCAGCAAATGCACAGCCACATTGGGATGTTTCTCATACAGACTATAACTCAACTGCTCGGCAATACTCTTTACCGCGGCCTTGGAGGCATTATACGCCGGGTTGCCGGGCGGGTTGGTAATACCCTGTTTGGATCCCGTCAGGATAATCGCTCGCGGGGATGTAGTGTCACGAGTCATGTCGTCGAGGAATGTCGCTATGCCGTTCGTGTACCCTAGTGTGTTTACTGCGAGCGTTCGTTGGAAGTAGGATGGGTCTGTCCAGGCGGTTTTGCCGTCTGTGGGTTGGACCATGGTGCCGGCGTTGAGGAAGAGGAGGTCGATTCCATTAGGGTGGGCGGAGGTGACGGAGGCGTGGACGGATTGCCAGTCGGAAGGGTTGGAGACGTCAATGTGGTGGGCGGATGTTTTGGTCTCGAAGGGGACGATGGTGGAGGGCAGAGTTAATGCTACAAAGTTGAGGGCTTCTTGGTCGTTGTCAATGAGGATGAGGTTCATGCCGTGTATGCGGCAGAACCGGGCTGTGGCTTGCCCGATGCCTGAGGCGGCGCCGGTGATGAGGGCTGTTGCGCCGGGGCGGAAGACGGGGTGGAGGGTTGAGGACATGGTTTCTGGCAGTGGGACTGTTCTTTTTCTTGTTTTGTTTAGGTGATGGTGGGTTTGGGTGTTGTTGGTGTGAAGTTGGAGGGAGGGAGAGGATGAGGGGGTGAAAGTGAGGGGTTGATGTTGATGATAGATGGCGGAAACGGCGACTCGGGCTTCCGAGGGGGTTGCCGATGCCGATGGATGGAGGCCTAGATTATGAAGTACTCACTGTGCAGACGTGAACTACATAGTATGCAGAGGCATAACGGTGGTGTGGGGACTGGGGAGAGGGGTTACCCGAGTATTTTGTACTGGTTAGCTTTATCATCGGATGACAGTTATCAGTATCAGTAGCGGCCAGTATGAAGCCAGAAAAAGATGCTCTAAATGAAGATCCCTGAGAAGTTGCAAGTTGCATGTTATAGTTGGGACTGAAAGAGTACAGAAAAACAGCTAGCATGTGACTATAACTTCAACTTCCGTTGATGGGGCAATTCCATTGGAGAATTGTGAGTAGCTAGTCAACATGGTGCTTTCTGGACGAAATGTGGCAGCCATGAGAGAGAACATCGAACTGAGGAATGGCATTAACGGGTATGGTTCTATCACATATGGTAGATACCCATCTTACTATAATCCCCAGTTTGCTCATTAAGTGGCTCATGCGTCTGCACCAGGAAGAATGTCTTGAAATAAGGGCTCGGCTGCTCATTATCCACGGGCGCGTATCCGCGGACCTTCCGCTCCTCGCCCGGAGTTAAAAACCAATGCCGACCGGACATAACGCCTGTGTCAAAAAGCCACATCATACTTATATACCCTGGCAATAGCAGGTCGAAGAAAAGTTCAGATGTTAATTGACGCAGTAGCTGATTAGAAAATAACACGCTAGAAGAATGGTCAGCACCACCCGCGGACGGGGTGTGAACATGCCGAAGCCATCAACATCTCCGCATTCGGACAGCCGGCTGTGCTGCTTGTGATACATCAAGAGACGGGACATTTGTCTGACACAACAAGAGATAGTAGCTGCTTTGTACAGATTAGGTTGGCCAGCAAAATGGCATGGTCATCAGACACAGTATGATTCATAACATCTCACTCGGACGCCTGCATGAGTCGACCCACGTCAAACCAGCCAACTACCCCGTCTCACCCTTCACCACCGGCCCTCCAGAGCCCTGTCATATGCGGGGCTTCCAAAATGTAGCACTCACGATCCACCCCAAATCCGGACCGGAATCAAGTCTCCAGTAACAGCGGCAGCAAGCCGTGCCGTCATGTTCTCGCGCCCCGAATTTCCGTTGACGGGGGTCCGGGCCCTCCAACCAAGACAACTTATTTAACCCACAACATGCAGCCCATGACATGACGTTCACACATCCCAGAAAGAACAACTACCTAGCTCATCCTCATCCAAAAACAAAATGAAAATCCTCATCTGCGGCGGCGGCTGCGCCGGCCCCGCCCTCGCCTTCTGGCTCGCCCAAACCAACCACCAAGTCGTGGTAGTAGAACGCTTCCCCCAGCTACGTGACAAAGGAGCGCAGATCGATCTCCGTGAGCAAGGCATTGAAGTAGTCCGACGAATGGGTCTGCTCGACACCATCCGCCAGCACTGCGTCCACGAAGACGGCTTCACGCTCGTTGACGGCAACGACCACGTCACAGCACTGATTCGACCAAACACATCTGGACATGGATCGCAATCTTTATCATCCGAATTTGAGATCATACGGGGCGATCTAGTCCGGATATTATACGACGCTACCAAGAATAACGTGGAGTATCGGTTCAACACGACCGTGGAGCGCTTCGAGCAAGATGATGAGAAAGTAACGGCGCACTTCTCGGACGGGACGTCCGAGATGTTCGATCTGCTGGTCGGTGCAGACGGGCAGGGCTCGCGAATCAGACGGGGGATCCTGCCACCAAATGCAGCTGATCCGTATCTCCATCTCGGGATCCACGCAGCATACTGGTTCGTTCCGCGAGAGAAAGGCGATACCAATACCTTCACGACGTATGTGTCTCCCGGTGGACGAGCGGTATTCCGCCGGAGTCACAGTCCCACAACATCGCAGGTATATTTCATGTTGAAAGATGACGATCCATCGCTTGCGTCTATTCACCGCGCATCAGTGGACGCGCAGAAGGAGTTCTGGATGCGGCGGTACCGCGGGGCGGGGTGGCAGACGGAGCGGTTTATTGAGGGGATGAAGACAACGGATAATTTCTACTCACAGGAGATAGTGCAAGTGAAGACAGACATGTGGTATAAGGGACGGGTGGTGTTGTTGGGGGATGCGGCTGCGTGTCCGGCTGTGGTGACGGGGATGGGGACGACGGGATGTCTTGTTGGGGCGTATGTGTTGGCTGGGGAGATTAACAGACATGCGGGGGATGTGGGAGCGGCATTGAGGAGTTATGATATTACGTTGAGGCCGTTTGTGAAGGAGATTCAGAAGCTGAATACGTCGATGGTGAGGTTGTTCTTCCCAACTTCGTGGTGGGGGATCTGGTTGCTGCATTGGTTTGCGGCTGTGATGTGTTTCTTGAGAATTCCGGAGTTGTTGGATAGGATGGGGAGTGAGGAGGTGGGTGGGTGGAAGCTGCCTGAGTATGAGGAGTTGAGTGCCGGAAGATGATCTATTTATCAAGAAAGTAGAGCTGTAGTAATATCTCCTCTTTTCATATGAGATTATAAAGAGCCTAGAGCTGAAATAAAAATTTGTAGGAGATCGTCGCAGTAGACCCACCACAGGACATTCGATAGCATCATTACTAGAATTTTCAAAAGGAGACCATACAATACTACTTAAGTTTGTATAACAATTTCATAAGCATCGACATCTCTTTCGATTATTAGGGATTCGGTGAGTGGCGCAGGTGACAAAGGATAACATCACGGGAAAAGATGACTCTTTACCCCTTAAGTGTATTGGGGTAAAATATGAGTGACTACAAATTGAAGAGAGCATCCTTCACATTCAGTCTACCAAGACCAAATAGAACGGGAAGATTCTGAACCAGTCCTATTTTCAGGTAATATCTCTCTATCAGCTTGAACTGAGAGTCTCAATATTGTTCAGAAAATTTAGTCTCTCTTCAATACTTTATCTACACACACCCTGATGAGTGATAATAGTATGGTGATAGTTGAAGTCCTGTATAATATTCCTTGTCATACTATCATTGAGTGATTAAGTGTATGTATGTAAATCTATATCCATAGCCCATCCCCAACTCCGCCCATCATTAATCCCATATCCATACTCCATCATAAATTATAATCCATTACTCTCTCCTCCCCCAATCAAACCTCCCCGTCCCCTCCGGCTCCTTCCCTGCCGGCTCCGTCTCAATCACCGTCTCCTGAGTCACCGTAATATCACGCATCTTGCCCTTCTTGCCCGTACCCACCAAGCCCTCCTCATCACTTCCATAACCGGCAGTAATGGTCCCTTCATGCACCGACAATCTTGTGCGAGACTTCTTCGTAGCCGTTTGTGTATTCCCTTCCCGACTGGCCAGCGGATACGACTCGCCCCGTCTCCGACCATAACTGCCCGTTCCCCCACGGGCTGAGCTGAACAGCACGCTCAGTCCGATCTTGCTTGCTCCCTTGCGAAGCAGAGGTTGTATAATAGGTAGGTTGGCTACAACGATGGAGACGAAAGTCTCGCGACATGCCCATTGACTTCCTGCGACGGCGCCGTCGGGACCGGCCTGCGGTCGTTAGTGATTTGTTCGATGGGTAATGGGGACACCAGTGGTCGATGGAGATCGTACCGTAAGAATAGTCACGGCGCGGATAATGCCTGCCATAATGATAAAGGCTGCGCTGCTGAAAAGAGCCATAAGTGTGAGCTTCTGGCGGATGCTAATTTTCACGGCCCAGAGAAGCGGAAGTGGGATGGACATGAGGTAGAGATCAGTTATGACGTTCGGAATGACGACGATGAGGACGCTTAGGGTCGATTTGGTCGGTTGGCAGATGTCTAAGGTGAGACGCCAGTTAATTGATGATCTCAACGGGTATAGCTGCGGCAGAAAGAGGGTAAGAAACATACTGCCCGGGTTCGGGTTGATTTGCCAGTTTTTGTGCATGGGCTGACATCCCAGCACAATGGTCAGGCCCACGACGAGATAGGTCACGCCGAGAAGAATGTATGCGAAGCGGACACGTGCGGGGAGATGGTTTAATCCAGATCTAGACAGTCAGTTAGCTTCGTCGACATGAAATCAGAGCCGATGCCATACGTGAGGCGCGAGTAGTAAATGGCGACGCAGAACTTGATCAACCACAGAATCATGGCGTACAAGGACCATCCGATGACCTGAATCTTAGATCCCCATTGCCGATCGTAGTACTCTTTCGAGGACGGGTCCACGGCCGCTCGTTGCTCGTCGGCCATGTAGCTGTTCGTAAGGCCGTTGAATTTGCTGCGGACAAGATGCGCTGCGACAGTTTCGCCGATAAAGACGGCCTGCGTCGGTTAGAAGACAACGGTCGGAATGTCGGTGTAGGAAGACATACACCTGCCAATGGCATCAAATAGTCATCGACAGCAAAGTTCAGGGGTCCGCCGACTTGCGACCAGCGGACATAGATTCGTACGATGATGAAGAACAGCCCCAACGACAGGAGGGTGAACGCCTCCGTGTCCCCGTTAGCCATGGTGAACTGCCAGACTGGATGTACTCAGACTGAGTACCGAGGAGGTGACGCCAGTGCGAGAATTGTGCGCATATTGTCTTTATAACCCATTTCGGGGTCTGTTCTTCTGCAGAACAGAAAGGGGCACACGAGGATGCAAATCATTCATATTCTGGAATGCCAAGGGCATCCATCTAAAAGAGATTTCCTGACCGACACCCAAGGCAATTTTAGAGCGAAATACTAACTTTAAGTGACAGGCTTTTATTGGCCGTGTGTTGGACATAGGGGTGAAGGTTAGTTCTACCGCGTGCGCTAGAGCCACGATCCGGGGAACGAGACAGCGGCAGCGCCCAAGGCGAAGCGGAAGTCAGTCCGGTGAACTCTATCAGTGCCAACGGCATGCTGCTATGAGCACCAGAGTGGATTCTATTTCGTATCTCGGCATCGGGGCAGGCGTTCCAGACACGCTGATCGCGACCCACGCGGCACCGGATTGACGTTTTTATGCCGAAAGAGGTAGCGAGGAGCGACGCACCAAGCCATTGTGGACGATGGTGTTGACGTTGACGTACGAGTTCTCCTGCGATGAAAATCCTCTACGAGGTGAGGAAGCTTATCTTGTCGTCTGGTGTCGACGCTGCGTGCGTGTGCTCTTTTCGGAAAATGCTGGATACTCCAGATTCACGCTTCAAAGAACTCGAACCCTAAATGTCAATAGCTCGGGATGAGACCGAGACAGCCGCCATGGTAAAAACAGAAGCCATCCCGCCCTCAAGTTTGGGTCGGTCGGGAGGCGCCCCTGATCCATCAATGGTCAGAGCTCATAAACAAGCGGATATCAGTGGGTCTGAAGCTGCTGAATCTGAGGCAGATGATTTTCGTGAGTGGGATCACGACAGGATGCTGGCAGCAGAGATGGTGGCTGTTGGGTAATCTGCAGCTCAAATTAGTTAATCGCTATCGGACATTGAGCGTCGACTTCATTATGCAGCTGCAAAGCACGGAGTATGTTCCTCAAGATAGTGAGGCGAAGGTTACCAGTGACGATCTTAGGTCTTTTCGGTTCCTCCGCGATCTTTTCGTTCGATAAGGGTGCCACAATATCACCCGCACGATCGAATTTTCAACCATGGTTAAAAACTTGGCGGTACCGTAGGTGTGGATGACCACTGTGCTCCGTACACCATAGCGATCCTTTCCAAAGGCGGAGGAGCTTGAAAGGGCAAATTAAGCGTAGCAGCACACAAGAACGCATGGTCAGTGGATTGCATTTGAAACTAATGAGTACGGACAAAGAAGATAGAGGTGTTACCGTCCAGTTGAGCGCTATTTGGCAGAGAGTTTGAGGGAACAAAGAAGACGGAAACGAACGGAGATCGCTGTACACTTTGAACGACGGTGAATAAAAATATGATCTACACCTGCAAGGATTTAGCGAACCAACAGGTCGGGACTGATGATGCTAGGAATAAAGAAAAGTAGAGGGGAAGACGGACAGCTGCATTGATCGATGTAGAGGGGCAGGGGTCTCTTCATCTAGGCGAAGTGGATACCTTGGCAGAGGACCACAGTATGGCTTGAAAACCAGACATTTACTGCCGATGCATAATAAACTGACTCGGTACTAATGGCAAACTAATCCGTACAAAGGCAAAGCAACCCAGAGACCCGGTACATAATGAATCTGGCCAAGACACACCCAATTTCCGATACCACAGTCTACCCACTTCCAAGCGTGCACAATGACCAATCCCATACATCTAGATAGCCGCATGCCCATGCGTCTCAAATGGTAGCCCAAAGCAGACAAACCCAACAGCAACCCATAATGCAGCACTTGCATATATGGGCGCCGGCGTGAACCCTGTCTGCGAAGCAATCAAACTAGCACAGAGCCCACCAAACCTTAATAATGAAGCAGCAGTTCCAGTACCTGTTCCTCGATGTGGAGCGGGAAAGGATTCCGGCGTGAAGGCGTACATGATTGCGTATTCTGTAACATTATCAGTAAGTGAAAACTTGTAGAGATGAGGGACTGGGGTACACGTACCGAAATTTCCCAACATGCCTGTTATACAAGCAAACGCTAGACTCGACGTTGGATTGCTGACGCCCACATATGCGAAGAGAAAGACGCCCGTGATGATGGACGAAATACCCATCATCCAACGCCGGCCGAAGAAGGTGGTTACGAAATAAGCTGCAGAGAGCGGCCCAACTATGCCGACCGCAGACTCGATGCAGTAGTTTCTGTAAGTAGTGTAAAGGGAGTCGTCCGATGAGAATTTTGTGGCCAGGTAGGATGGCAGAAAGTTGAAGTAGAGGGGATAGGCGATGCCTTCATGCATAGTTAGTTTACATTTTCCGGTGAGGATATAGGGAGATGCAGTATTTACCAATTGTCAGCCAAATAAGCCAGATGATACCAGTATGGATACCAAGTTTTCTTGTGGCAAAGAGGGCCTGGTAGTGTGTGGATCGAAAGTCTTTCATGTTCTCCTTGATGATTTCCTTAGTCCTCAGACCCGGGCCCTGTGCAGACATGTTAGATTCATTGGTGATCCCTAGTCGGACGTCGATCTCCTGAAACATGCCGATGGTCAGAGGCTCGGGCTTTCCATTTTGGCGCGCGACGTAGTTAACGGAGTCGACGGCGGCTTGGTCCTTGCCTTTGGAGAGGAGGTAGCGGGGGGTTTCGGGAAGCTTAAAGATGAAGATGCGTATGACTGTAAAGGCGAGGGATAGAGCACCTAGGGAAATTAGGGTGTATCTCCTGTATCTGTTAGATGCTGAGTAGTAGCAGATAGAATTATGAAGACATACCATCCCATATTCTCACTTTGATGACATGTTGCTGGTGTAGAATCGGTTGGACAGCTGTAATTAGCGAGAAAGACCCAGGCCAGAAGCGACACGATTAGTTGGCCCAAGTTCCACCAGGCCGATAGGGCTGTCAGGAGGTATTGGTGGCTAGTCACCATGATTAGTCTCATTAACACCAACAGACTGAAGGAGCACCTACCTCCCAGGAACAAACTCAAGAAAGATCATCGAATCTACGGGGACATTTCCTCCCGCTGCGGTGCCGATGACAGCCCACATGGCGCTAAAGGCCAAAAAGCTTTTAGTGCCAGCTGCACCACACAGAAAGATACCTGCAATCAGGAGGGTTGAGTTGAACGCGGGCTTCCGGCCGATCAAGTCGCTGGAGATACCCCAGAACGAAGCACCAAGAATCAAGCCTGTATAGTAGGCCACCGAACTATAGCTGACCTGGACGATACCAGGAAATTCGAGTTTAATAGGCGGTTGGACGCTGCTGATGCCTTGTGATGCAAACTATATTTCTCTTGTAAGTGAAGCAATCCTTGATAGTTGAATAGCGCCACGAACGTTATCCACGATCCATCCAAACCCCGTTACGACGAAGAGCTTCCATTGGAATCTGCACTCATCAGTATTCAATCCCTTCCTGACGGCAAGGACGAAGAGAAGAACGCACCTTCCCATCCCAATCTCCTCCATACACTTTCCCACCAACTCCGACTTCAGCCGATATGCTTCTGTGGTCGACGAGCCATAGAACTGCTGCACATCCGGGTCATCCAGTATGACTCCCTTCTCCTCTCCCACAATACTGTTGGCATATTGCTGAGTCGGGTCAGGCTTCTTCTCCTGCTGTATACTGTCCATGTTGATGAATTGGTGTGCATTGTCGTGAATGTGATGGCATAAGACTGGCGATCAAATAAGATTCAACATAGGTAGGATTAGGGTTGCTGTACGGGTGCCTGGACCAGTTCCGGCTTGCTGACGCAGCTGATTACGGCTAGTTACACGACATCAATAGTATCTTATCGATTGTCAAGGGTGGGGGATCGCTATCTGTGCCAGCTCGTGTGGCTGCCGTTTAGACCTCCACCTCCACTTCTGAGTCTTGGTATGACCACTGGTTATCGAGGATTGGTAATCAATTGAGAAATTTAACAGATGACTTTGACGAAAGGTTGAATTTATTGTCTGTGTGGATTTGTGATACTACCAGGCATGATGTTATGAGTATAGATGGTGGTGGGGTTGAGAAGGTATCATAATTCATTGGCATAGAAGCAAGAGAGCTATGGACAAATATACAACAGCCACTACATGGATTTCAGGCACCCACCGCCGCTGTAGCCGGCGTCGTCTCCATCTTCAGCTTCGCCTTCTCCTCCATCTCCTTTTTATACTGCTCCGCCCGTCCGTAGCTCTCCTTATACGAAGCCGTCACCATGTCCTCAACGGTGATAGGTGGATACTTCGGTGCCTCTCCCTCCGCGCGACAGTTGGGCAGACACTCGCACAGGTAATCAGGGTTTCCACTGAAGAAGAACGGGATTGAGTACCGCTCGCGGCCGGACTTGTTAATGACGCGGTGAATGTTGGATTTGTACCGGTCGTTGGCCATGCGCATGAACAGGTTGCCGAGATTGACAACGTAGGCACCAGGAACTGGTTGAACCTGCATCGTAGATCTGTTAGATGACGCCCATTTGACAATGAAACAGGGAAGTGGCACTCACATCAAGCCACTGGCCAGTAGGTGCATCCAAAACCTGCAATCCATCCACCTCATCCTGCAGAAGCAGTGTAATGCATCCGAAATCAGTATGTGCACCAATACCTCGGTTTAGCTTTTCGTCTGCATCCTTAGGCTGCGCAGGATAATGCAACATGCGCATAGTTGCGACCGCTCCGTCGGTGAGTGGGTCGAAGTAATCCTCATTTACATCCAGAGTCAAAGCCAAAAGAGACAGGACGTCCTTTGCCAAGTCAAATACCGCATTGTAGTATTCCATCGATGTGCGTTGAAAATCTTCCTTATCGGGCACGGTCAGTGGCCACTGGTTTGGACCGCTGTTGAGCTTCTTCTGAATGTAGTAGGGATGGTCTTCGGGGATTTCCTGGCCGATGTACAAGCCCTCTTTGAGTTCGGGGCCGGTGCCTACTTCGAGCATCTGCGAGCGGAGGAGTTCGTAGCCGCGGTTGAAACTGTTGTTGTCTGAATTTCCAAATCTTGGTTAGTGGCGAAAAGGATGGAGTATAAATTGAGGTGATTACTCTTATCGATCTTGAGCTTCTCTTCTAGCGGGAGGTCGAAGAATCGCTCGGCGCAGCGCATAACGCGACGCTGTAGGTCGAGTGGCACGCGATGACCGGTGATCTGGAAGAAGCCATTGTAGAGGCAGCAGTTGCGGACGGCCTCAACCAGCTGGGTCTTGGCCTCGCTGTCGCCTCCGTAGAAGGGGGAGAAATCAAGAATTGGGGGAGCGCTGGGAGCCATTGTGTCGTTGCCTACTGTTGTTGCTTGTTGCTGATGCTATTCAGGTATCTCAGGTGAATATATCCAGCATCAGTGGGCTGTAATGATCCATAATCTGTGCGCAATGTCGGACAGAAGGCCGAGGGGCTTGCTCATTCCCTCCATTTTCGGGTCTAGTATAGACAAGAGTGGGGGTAGGATGGGGCGACGATAAAGCTTGCAAAGGTCGGGTGATAAGAATGCGGAGAAGCTGAGAGATGGCGTAGATGGCCACTTCTTGCCACTTATCTCTCGGGGTCTTGAAGCTGCAGCTGGATAACCCCAGATCAGCACGGGTAGCCTAATCGGGCAATGCCTGTGCCTCCTTGCAGGTTACACAGGACAATGCCATTGGCATATAGAATGCAGCCAGCTGGCAGCTGATCAGATTTGAGGTGAGGGCTGTTCGCATTTCATTCTCGTAATGGCTTTCACCGATACTGTCGAGAAGGAGGCCATTTCGGCCGAGCCTGCGATGAAGTCTGAGGAGAGTAGTATCTACATCGACCGTGATGCGGAACGGTCGTATGGTGAGTGAGAAGAATTACTTCTGGCTGCGGTTACTAATAGTTGCAGTGCGAAAGGTGGACTTTTTCGTCCTGCCACTCCTCTGTTTGGTGAGCATGGTGTCCGAGTCGGCGACCAGCTACTGACTGTGTAGATGTACTTTTTTGACTGCATGGACCGCGTAGGTAGTATCTTCGTGTAGTTATCTGGTCGCTGCTAATAGAATCAGAGTAACCTGGCAAACGCTAAAACTGATGGTCTAGACGAGGATATTCACCTGGTCGGGAATGACTACTCGTTGATGGTGCTGTTATTCTACATCCCCTTCGGGTTGTGTGACTTGCCATGGAATCTGCTGCTGAAGCGGTACTCCGGACGCTATGTGCTGTCTTTCAGTAGGTTGCACGATTGTATCATCTGAACCTGGCTAACTTGTCAGTGACCGTGGTCTGGGGAATCCTGGCTCTCTGCCAATGTGCTGTGAAAGACTTCGGTGGTATGATTGCTGTTCGCATGATCCTAGGGTAAGTCCCGCACCCATCAACGAGAGCCAGATCTAACATCGGCAGAGTGTTTGAGGCAGGTTTCTTTGCGGGGGCGACATTTTATATGACACTGTTTTACACGCGAGGCGAGATGGGCTTCCGGCTGGCCATCATGCAGTCCTTTGCGGTGCTCGCATCCGCCTTCAGCGGACTCATCTCCTTCGGCGTATTTCAGATCCACGATCCAGCTGTCAAAGGCTGGCAATGGCTGTTCATCATTGAAGGTGCAATGACCTTCCTCATGGGAATCCTGTCGTTCTTCTGGTTGCCCGGCAATCCACGTACTGCATGGTTTCTCAACGAGCGTGAACGGGCTGCGGCAACGGCACGGTTACTGCGCGACACCTCGGCCGAGGTGGATACCAAACTGGATCTGAAGGTTGCATTTGAGACATGGAAGGACTGGAAGTTCCCTATCTGGTGCATTATCACGTTCACTTATCCGGTGGCATATGCGACCGCGATGAATTTCTTCCCGTTGGTAGGACATGACCTCGCCGACTGGCAGAGAAGAAGCTAACAGAATAGATTGTCGAACGACTGGGATTTTCCACTGTCAAAACAAACCTCTGGACGGTCGCCCCAAACCTGGTAGGCGCGGTAGTGCTTCTCTGTGTGGCCAAGTCGTCGGATCACTTCCGCGAGCGAACATTCCACATAGTGTTCTCGCTGGTGATATCCCTTGTCGGGATGGTCATCCTGGCGACAATCGATGTCCTGAGTCACAAGGGAGTCGCATATTTCGCCTGTTTCCTGATGGCAGCGGGGTCGTATATCCCATCGTGTCTGGTGCATGCGTGGCATAACAACAACAATATGCACGAGAACTCGCGTGCAGCCAACACGGGTTTCTTCGTAGGGTTGGGCAATTTGGCGGGAATCTTGAGCGCGGCGACGTTTCGCACGCAATATGCTCCGAAGTAAGTAACCTGACTACCTGGACCGTAGAGACGACTAACGGTGTAGGTATATTCCCACCTTGGTAGCCACCTGCTGCTGCAACGGGGTGTGTATTGTGGTGGTGATCGCACTGGGGCTGTGGATGCGACGGGAGAATGGCCGACGCGATCGCCAACAAGGCCGAAGAGTGCGTCCGGGAGAAGTGGATACACGTCAGTTGGCAGAGGGCGAAGACAGCCCGGATTGGCGGTACTTTCTGTAAGGTTAGAGATCTAGATAGGCCTATCTCGATTGGTGTGATTTCATTGATAGCTCCGGGATGGCATTCCTGAATTAATAATAATGGACTAGTTAGCGATAAGTGAAACCTTGTCCCCGCAGAAGGTCATTCGTCGATATGCATCTTCAGTCCGCATTCCTGCTTCTCCTCTTTTGCCCTTCAGCTTATCACCGGCTTCGGCCTACCCGACCCGCAGATAAATGAGGTCTTATCCCCGGGATGTGAGTCCCTGCATGTATTCTTCTCCTGTATCGCTATATCATGACCCCCCATGAAGTCCCACGTGTGCCACTGGCCCAACTGCGGCAAGACCTTTACTCGTGCAGAGCATCTGCGTCGCCATGCCCTCAATCATGACCAGGCAAGACAAGGCTATACCTGTGAGCGATGCTCCGTGCATTTCCACCGCCCGGATCTACTGAGTAGGTGCTGCGCTACTGCAAGATATCTCGACTCCGTATCTGACCCGCCAGATCGCCATCTCATGCGCCATGCCAAACGTGATGAGGAAGCTGGAGGCCCTGGCCAAGGAGTGCTGGAGACGAGAAAACGCACTCGCCGTGCGGGAGATGGCTCCATCATTACTCGCCCTCCGAAGCGTCAGTCGCGCGCTCGTGCCAGCCACAGTTTGCCTCCATCGTCGTCGGCCTCGTCCTCGTCCATTTCCGTCACCAGCGCCCAAGACTATGGGGCCCCTGTGTCGCCTCCGACGTCGGCGAGCGATCCATCGTCCATGTCCTTGGATGAGCCCGATCCCCTACTGGCTCCGATGATGCCCAGCGGGCCATTCGAGCCCTATGTCGAGCCCATCCCAGGGCAGTTTGATGCGGCAGATGGCTCTTGGAGTCTTGGGCTGGACGGAATGGGCGATTTCTTCAGTCTTGACACTGGTACATCCCCCGTGGTAATGTTCATCAACGCCCTAGCTGACCAAATAGCCACCGACTTCAACATGCCCTTTGCGGCCACTCATAACTACAACTGGTTGTTCGACGTCGCCTCACTGGACGACGCCTTCCCTCCCTTTGACCTCCCACTAGGTCCAGACATGGTCACCTTCGCCGAGGATGCCCTTCCCATCGACGACCCAAAATCATACCTCGAACGTGACGGTTCCTCCGTCCTCCTCCAAGCAGCCTCCTTCGTCGAACGCAGCGACCCGCTCGTCTTCTCCGCGCCCATCCTCGACCCCCAACCAGACACCATCAACCTAGACTGGATGGACGCACCCTCCTTCCTTCAAACCACCCCCCAACCCCATCTCCCTATCCTCACCGAAGAAGCCCGTCAAGGGATCCTCAACCTCATCGCCCAAGCCCCACCCCTGACCATCGACGGCCAACCCACCCCGCTGGACTCCCCTCTCCTCTCCCTCCCCTCCCTCCAATCCTACAGCGACCTCTTCTTCACCCGCTTCAACACAACCTACCCCCTCCTGCACCAACCCACCTTCTCCCCATCCACCACCACCCCGGTCCTCCTCGCCGCCATCCTCTCCATGGGCGCCACCTACAGCAGCCGCGAAGCGCACCAACTCGCCGTAGGCATCCACGACTCCCTGCGGAACCAACTCTTCTGCCACGCCGACTTCTCCCCGCAGCCCGACCTCTGGGTCCTACAAGCCATGCTCCTAATCGACTGCTTCGGGAAGATGCGCGCGGGACCGAAACAGCGCGAACGCGCCCAGCTCTTCCACTGCGTCTTGATCAAGCTCATCCGGCGAAGCGATTGCTGCGCTATTCGTCACACACCCAACCCCGCCACTGCCACTACAGATACGGATATCGACACTCTCTGGCACACCGCTATGCACGACGAGCAGAAAAAGCGCGTCGCTCTGCACTGCTTCATGTGGGATACGCAGCACGCTGTCCTCTTCTCCCAATCCCTATGTATGTCTGCGTTCGAAATCAGATCCGCGCTGCCCTGTTCCCAGAGCACTTGGGAAGCGTGCACGGCGAGTGACTGGGCGCATCATGCATCTATGGAGCCTCCTCCGAGGATGTTTCTCTCCGTGTTAAAGGGATACATTACCCCCTCTGCGATGGCCCGGCCACGTGATCTGAATACCCTCGCTAGGATTGTGGTCCTGCACGGACTCATGTCCGTTTCGGCGGATTTGAAAAGGCGGGACCAGACGACGTTACGCGCTGAGACGCCCGAGCGAGTCGGTGCATGGACGCGACGCATGGGGAGGTCGTATGATCTATGGAAGGTGGATTTCGATGCGGATTGCCTGGCAATGAAGTTGAATTTCGGACAGCATCCCGGGGAAGACGTGGGTGGGTCGAGACGAGGTGGAGCGGGAGGGGTGTTCACGGGGCTGAAGATGGCGGCGTGTGCGCTGTATCGCGCAGCGTGGTTGGCGCTGCAGGTAGAGATACTTGATTTACAGGTTGCTGCTGGGGCGGGGAGGATCCTGGGGAGGACTGTGACGGAAGGGGATCGGGAGAGGTCGCGACGGGGGTTGAGGAAGTGGTTACTTGGTGGAGGGGAGGGAGCGTTAGGGGCTGCGAGACAGGCGGCGAAGTTGTTGGAGGAGGCGGTGCTGAGTCTGCATGATTGGGAGCAGACGGATGCGTTTCATTTCCCGTGGTGTTTGTATTTGGCGACATTGACTTGTTGGGCGTTTCATGGTGGAGTGAATGGAGATGGTGACGGTGGTGGCAGTGGTAGTGGGGAGAGAGTCACGACGGATCTGGCGAGTTTGATAGTGGCCATGACGACGTGCGGCAGTTTGGGAGATATGGCAGCGCTCGGGGGGAAATACGATACGAGGGGGTTGGTGAGGACGATGGCGCAGCAGTTGGCGACGGTGAGGTGGGCGGTGGTGCATGATGCGATGAAAGTGCTGGTGAATTTGGGGAATTGATTGTGGATCTCTAATCTATATGTGATGTCAAGTATATGCATGTAGGTCACCTATTCAAGCTTAAACCCTTGCTTCTCGATAACCTTCCGAATGTTCACCCACCCTCCCTGCGCTTGCGATGCCACCCTGCCGGCAACGAACTCGCCCCAGGCCTTCCTCCCAAACTTTGATTCTTCTTCATAGAACGTCCCAAGTGCCTTATCATACGATGCAACATTATCCTTCTGCCCCTCCTCGTCCCACCGCTCCATATGAAGTACCTCTCGCATCGGCAAACGCGGTTTAATCCGCCTACCAGAGCGCCTGTTCTCTGTATCCGGATATCCAACGGCCATTCCAAACACGCCCCACGTCAACGGCGGCAGGTTCAGCAGTTTACAGACCTCATCTGCATTGTGCCTGAGCGCACCCACAAAGCAGATTCCCAGACCTAGTGATTCAGCCGCAATGGCAACGTTCTGCGCCGCGATGGCCGAATCCACCGTGCTCATGATAAACATATTCATGTTATCCAAAACCGGGGAATCCTGGTGACCATACTGCTCTGACAGGTTCTTGAGACGGCGCAGATTCGGGCAGAATACCAGAAATAACGGAGCTTGGCGGATGAAGTCTTGGTCGGCTGCCAGCGTTGCGATGTTGGATTTATGCTCCGGGTCTTGGATGGCGATGACGTCCCATGTCTGGAGGAGGGAGGAGGTCGAGCCGCTTTGAGCTGCTGTGATAAGAGTTTCTAGTGTTCCTTCGGGGAGCTTGAAAGGGAGGAATGCACGGCAGGATCGGTGGGAGAGGATTGTTGACAGGGTACTGGGGAGAGAATTCGAGGGGTCGGTTGGGAGAGGGAAGGTGGAGGATTCTGAATCGCGGTAGCGCGCTTCGGCGAGCGGTGAAATTGTCTTGGTCATTTTGAGGATTTTTGTAAGATACTTCGTAAAAAGGGTACAATAACAGGGAGGAAGTATTGGTAATATGCCCATTCTTATAGAGCTTTGGGTAAACCCCTGCAGTGTCTTTCACACTGTGGATACTGTGCTTTTAGATGCTGTGGGGGACGCGCAAATATCCGTGATTGGTGGGTTGTTCTTGTGTGGGCCTGTTGGACCATTTTTTACCCAATCACAACACAATGTCTTCAAAATTCGGTCCATCGGCTCAAGGCTGTCGATCGATGGTCTCAAAGAGCTGTGAATCACGGTCTTGTTCGCATAGATAATTCGTGAGGTTGAAATCACCCCTGATCCAGCAGAAGCTGGAGTCCAATAAGACTGACTTGTGGTTTTTCCGGTGCAGGACTGACGGCTGTCCAGACTCTGTCTATTTTCCTCTGTACCCAAGCTGCATGTCCACCTAGCTTTGCAGCAGATACCGAGGCGATGACATCTCGGACAACTTGCCTGTCCTCGAGCCTTACGGCAACAGCTCCGAAGATAGCCACGGGCCATAGCAAATAAATTGGCGGGTAAATGTCTATCTCCAACGCAGGTACCCTGTGTAGACCACCTGCTAGACACGAGTATACTCGCTGGATTCGCTGACTGGAGGTAATGTTTGGATTCACCTTTTGTAGTAGAATCTGAAGTGCTAGGTAGCATAGCGCGAGAGACATGTCGGCTGAACAGATGAGGTGACTCCAGCGCGACAATTCGCAATCTAGACTTCGCCACTTCGTCACGTCCGCGCTATCAAGCGGTCTTGATAGCCGGGACAATTTCGTCACGTCCGCAATGAGAAGAAAGAACTTGTAAGAGGCCTGCAGAATAGTCTGTTCAGAGGCAGAGGCTGGGCTTGTAGGATTATCAAAATAGAGAGGGAGCCCCAGCTGCTTCCGATCCTCTGGGAGCGCATCAAGTGACGGGTCAAATATCATCATGAGGCATGCTTGGTATAAGAATGACTCGACGCAGATGCGATCAAACGTGGCCGCAGCCTTCGTGCGATATTCGCATGGTCGGCGTTGGGTAAGTAAGAGGCCCGCGGCTTTGACATGCGGCGCGACAGTGGGTATGGCATCTGATCGGCAGGACTACAGTGGTATAGGTTAGCTTGCGTACATGGGTATTTTAAAAATCGGATACATGCCTCGAAACAGGCGAGCAGTGACACAGTTGCCAGAATCCGATCGTCACAGCCAGCTTTGGTAATATCAGTTAGTGACGTCTGAATGGCATGGATCGCATGCAGATAGCTCTGAAGGGCAAGGTGGGCCGGCCACCGGTCTTTGGTCGGCAGCTGCATTCCGGCCACAGCGACCATTGCCCCAAAAAGAGGAGAGAATTGGGGTGCGAGGCGGAGCATGTGTGTTTTGTCTACCGAGTTGCGTTGTACAAAACGGGGTAAAATCGTGGAGGCAAAATATCGATATAGGTAGGTGCACTCGGATGATGAGAATGGTGCCGGCATCATGATGAGTGGAGGGAGTTGCATTAGCGATACTCCTGATGACGCTACTGCGCGCATAATGGCCTTCGTACCCCGGGAATGCCGGGATCTGCCATCTGGGAGCTGATTATCCTCCGAGGGCCACTTGCAGTCCAGCGAGTTTCGAATGCATGCGCTGCAATGCGGACGAGTCTCGTCGCATTTCTTGCGACGCTTTCGACCTATATATGGTTGGTGAACAAGAGCCAATTTTAGCATGCAAAGAACCTGGCTTACATGGGAAGCAGCCAGTTCGGGTTCGCAGTGTGGCAGGAGGCATTACAGCGTGTGGCTCAAGTTACACTGTGCAGCGTCCATTCAGCCTTCAGATAGGTCTTGAATTTAGGCAAGACATGTGCTTTCCTTGGATGTCAACTGACTGTGTTGTCACTATTACTGTCAAGTCTGAAAGGAGCGGAGGGAAGTATTTTGGAAATTAGGTAGTAGCTAAAGGACGGTTGCGAAGGATATTAGTAATCCGACCATATCCATGGCTTCTGTTCGCTGCTTCGGACAGTAAAGTTTAAAGCAGCTCAGGCGTCCTTGGGCAGAAAGGGCCATCGTTTCGCGGCTTCTTCCGCCGATATTTCCTCACTCATTGTGTCGATGAACATGTTATACAGATATTTGTTCATTTTATTCACCGAATCCCAGTCTTCGGAATGGATCCATCCACTATTATCAGTGCCAAGCTGTTCCTTGACAAGATCCCACAGAGACAAGCTATTCGTAGAATTGAGCTTGTTCGTCATGTCGCTTCAATTCCTCTTCATTAAATTGGAATGGGGAGCTACCCGAAAGCCCCAAGAGCTCCCAGTTCTCAGCAATGCGTATTAAGGAGTTCCGTAGTGGAACTAAGGACCCATTCGAAGGAAGGAAGCTGGCAACGCGTGAAAGGTTCCCAAAGGCATCGGTCCAAGGCCATTGCATTGAAAACTGGCTTGTTGTGTGCGCGGCACGATATTTACATAGTACTTGGATCGGATCGCTAATGTATGCTCTTCCTTGGCCGATTCCTTTTCATCTGGACCCAGCTCATCAAAATTGTCTGGTAACTTGGGAACGTTGATTCCCGAACGGTAACCAAATTGTATCGAGCAGCACAATCCAAGCTGATGCCACTTGGCCGATATGACCGACGACAGTTTAATCGTAGCTTCGACATAATTTACCGGAACAAGACCATTTGTTATACGTTCGCTTGAGGCCCTTAATGGATACGGAAACTCAGAAGGGGGAGGCACATGGTGACTCCTTGCTTTGATCGGCATGCAATCACGTGCCGAGGAGGACAAGCAGGGATTGTGATTTATTAGACGACAACTAAGCTTCCAGAGGTTTTGATATAAGGTCGCTTGCTACGGAACAATCTTTTTTTTTTTTTTTTTTTCCCATCATTAGGAGTAACATCTATTCGCGTGTCAGCGTAACACTTTTATATCTTTTATATTGGTCATTCAAGCTTTGACAGCAGTAATTTCTGGCGATAAAGTTCTATGATGCTACTAAAGGTCACGAATATATATTCTTGTATTTTGTAGTCACCCAGTATCCTCCAGGCTGTCTTGAACTTTTTTTTTTTCTTTTTTTCTTTTTTTGGAATGCTATTAACTTACCTGACATATACTAGTTTCTGTTGATAATACCAGGCCTACTCTGTCAATTTATCTCATAGCAGGCTGATTAATGCAGAATTTCTCACTCAGTCATCTATCTATAAGTTATATTATACACTCAATGCCGGATAATCCGTATAACCCTTCTCCTTCGGATCAGCTCCGTAAAATGTTGCTCGATCATACTTGTTCAACTGTGCACCTTCCATCAACCTCTTAGGCAGATCGGGGTTTGCAATAAACCATCTTCCAAAAGCCACCGCATCAGCCCCGTCCTCAACGACCTTCTGCTTTGCTCCTTCACCATCAAAGTTCCCAGCCGCAATGAACCCAATTCCAGTCTGCTTGAAGATGGCTCTGAACGGATCCAAACTGACCTTGCCCTTACCAGGCAACGAAACCATCTTGGCCCCCTCGTCCAATACCTCATCAAAGCGTGGCTCGATCATATGCGCGTATGCAATCTCAGGGGTCTCTCTGGCAATCATCTGACAGATAATCTGCCAGTTATCCTGAGGATTCGAGTCCCTCGTATCTTGGAAGTAGTTGTACGGCGACAAGCGCACGCCCACTTTATCCGCACCAACAGCACCACACACAGCCTTAATTGTCTCGATAACGATTCTCGCTCTCTTCTCCGCAGAACCACCGTACTCGTCTGTACGTGTGTTCACATTATCGTGCAGGAATTGGTCGAGCAAGTATCCATTCGCAGCGTGGACCTCCACTCCATCGAAGCCGGCCTCGATAGCACGGGTTGCGGCAGCGGCGTACTCTGCCACGGTGGCCTGGATCTCGGGGATGGTCATTGCACGGGGCGGAGTAGCCGCGTATGGCTCCCCGGTGAGTGCATTCCCGGTCATGGGAATATCGCTGGATGAAAGAGGGGTTTGACCCTCGATAAAGGCCGGTACTGTTGCGCGTCCGACGTGCCATAGTTGGCAGACGATGAGGCCGCCTTTGGCGTGGACGGCGGAGGTAACATCTTTCCAAGCGTTTATTTGGGAGGGGGTGAATATTCCAGGAACACCCGGGTAGCCTGCTGCCTGTGAAATACCACATTAGAGAGGTGCAAGAGGAGTAATGTTGGTATACATACATGACGGCTGATGGGGGTTGCTTCGGTGAGTTGGAGACCACCCGGTGATGCTCTTTGGCTATAGTATTCGGTCATAAGGGCATTGGGGACATACACGCCCTCTGATTCTTGAGTAGCGCGCATCCGCGTGCATGGGGCTTGTACGACGCGATGAGAGAGGGAAAGAGACCCTAGCTTCAGGGGGTGAAAGAGGTTGTCGATTGGGGTGATAGAGCCCATTTTGCAGTATGATCTATGTGATTCTCTGAATTGGTCGTTACTTTGCTATAGAATGGGTATAGCTACGGTACATATAGGATGTCTATAGACAGCGAATGCAAATTCTCTGCTTGCATGGCCTCCATCTTTGGATTCTTCGCAACATCCACTCTTGACTGATCTGTCGAGATCTGTCCAGATGGGGTGATTTAGATGAGTGGAGCAATGTTGCAGATAATTAGTCTGTTGTCTGATAGTCGGGCCACCCGACAAGCCAACCATAACCACTGGAAGTAATCCGATCGGCAACCCCCCACCCTTGGAATGAAGCCCTCCACTCCCGACAAGTCTGGATCTCCACTCCACTTCATGCAGCGTTGCAGCTCCGATGCAGCTCTGACGCAGTGGCGCTTCTTCACAGGCTCTGCTTCTGCTTCGCTTCTGCAATGCCAGCTCAACCCCTCAACTCTGGGTAAGAAGAATGGGGCCTGATGGATGCCCTTGAGGCCCAGCTGCACGTGCACAGTGCCCCTCGCAGTGCAATTTTCATCCCTTGAACCTCTCCAACAATGTGCTTGCCATTGTTCTCTCATTCTCTTCTCCTTATCTGCATTGTAATTATGCCAGTCTAGTATCATCATGGTTCTTCCTACCGCACTGCAAGACTTCCTCACCACCGCTGCCTCCACCCCTAATCTCTCCTTCTACCTAAACGGCACCCCCATCGTCCTCGCCAACCCTAACCCCCACTGGACCCTCCTCGACTTCATCCGCTCCCAGCATGGCCTGAAGGGCACCAAGCTGGGCTGCGGCGAAGGTGGGTGCGGTGCTTGCACGGTCGTGCTGCAGACCCGCGACGGGCGCGCCCAGATTCGCCATCGCGCCGTGAATGCCTGTTTGTATCCGCTGATTGGAGGTACGTGTGTTGGTTCCATGGGTGCGACCGCATCTGACAGCCGCAGTGGCCGGCAAGCATGTCATCACCGTTGAAGGACTGGGGAACGTGGATCACCCCCATCCGCTTCAGGAAAGGCTGGGGAAGCTCCATGGGTCGCAGTAAGTTGACCGTGGTCGATGTATGAGCAATGCTGATAGGATAGGTGTGGTTTCTGTACCCCGGGTATAGTTATGTCGCTATATGCGCTCGTGCGAAATGCATACGATCCCAAGACTGGACAATTCAATCTGACAGAGGATGATATTGAAATGAAGGGCCACCTGGATGGCAATCTGTGTCGGTGCACCGGATACAAGCCCATTTTGCAGGCAGCCAAGACGTTTGTCCAGGAGGATCTCCAGGCCCGGCTGGCTGTGCGCACGCGACCTTCAGACATGGAAACTCCGATTGAGTCTGAATCGGATACATCGCGGCCGCAGTCCTGTGGGCGTCCAGGCGGATGCTGTCGTGATACTCCTGGGTCGTCTTGCTCGTCTTCTTCGGATCGAGACAGCAGTCGCACCAGTATTTCGACCCCAGATACAGAGCCAGAGAAGGACCTGGCCAACAACACCGTACCACAATTTGACTTCAAGCCGTACATTCCGAACACCGAGCTCATTTACCCTCCGGCCCTGACCAAGGCCACTCCGCAGCTCGTCTGCTACACTGACGACCGCAAGGCCTGGCTGCGTCCGGTGACACTCGCCCAAACCTTGGACATTCTCGCCCGCTGCCCATCGGCCACTCTTGTTGGTGGTGCCAGTGAGGTCCAAGTCGACATTCGCTTCAAGGGCGCCGAGTTCGCCGTATCTGTCTTCATCGGGGATCTGGACGAGCTGTCATACATCAAACCCGTTGAGAAAGACGGCACCATCACGGAACTCATCATCGGCGGCAACACACCCCTCAGCGACATCGAAACCGAATGCAACCGACTCATCCCAGACCTAGGGGACCGAGCCTCCGTCCTCTCAGCCACATCCAAAGTCTTGCGCTACTTTGCAGGACGCCAGATCCGCAACGCGGCTTCACTAGCCGGAAACATCGCCACGGCGTCGCCCATCTCGGACATGAACCCAGTGCTCTTAGCCATCAACGCCACCATCGTCGCGCGCACCTCAACCCAGGAAACCACTATCCCCATGGCCAACATGTTCCTAGGCTACCGCAAGACCGCCCTCCCCAAAGACAGCATCATCACCTCGATCCGCATTCCCCTCCCACCGCCGGGGACCCGCGAACTCACCAAGTCCTACAAACAAGCCAAGCGCAAAGACGACGATATCGCCATCGTGACCGCCGCCTTCCGCGTGCGCCTCGCCCCAGACAACACCGTGAGCGAAATCGCCCTTGCCTACGGTGGCATGGCTCCAACGACCCTCCTAGCCAAACAGGCCATGGCCGTCCTACAGGGCAAGAAATGGGGCGTGCAAGCCGTTCTAGACAGCACGCTTGACGCCCTCCTCGAGGACTTCAACCTCCCCTACTCTGTCCCTGGTGGAATGGCACACTACCGGCGCACCCTGGCCACATCTCTCTTCTTCCGCTTCTGGCACGAAGTCATCTCCGACTTCAACCTCACCTCCACAGCCGCCGACCCCTCCATCGCGACCGAAATTCACCGCAACATCTCTCACGGCACGCGCGACAACCACAACCCGCACGAACAACGCGTTGTCGGCAAACAGCTCCCCCACCTATCCGGTCTGAAGCACGCCACCGGCGAAGCCGAATACGTCGATGACATGCCCCCGCAGCACCGGGAACTCTTCGGCGCGATGGTGTTATCGCAGCGCGCCCACGCCAAGCTCCTCTCCGTGGACTGGACGCCCGTGTTGCAGCCGGGCTTGGCCCTGGGGTACATAGACCATACCAGTATCCCGGCGGAGAAGAACATCTGGGGACCAGTGGTGAAGAACGAGCAGTTCTTCGCGGTGGATGAGGTGACGGCGCACGGGCAGCCGATTGGGCTGGTGTACGCGGAGACGGCGCTGCAGGCGCAGATGGCGGCGAGGGCAGTGAAGGTAGAATATGAAGATTTGGAGACGATACTTACGATTGATGAAGCGATTGAGAAGGGGAGCTACTGGCCTCATGGGAAGCAGTTAAGAAAAGGGGTGGCTGTGACACCAGAGAAGATGAAGGATGTTTTTGACCAGTGTGATCGGGTCTTCGAGGGTGTTATCCGTATGGGTGGACAGGAGCACTTTTATCTGGAGACGAATGCTGCGGTCGTTATTCCTCATTCGGAGGACGGGAGTATGGAGGTCTGGTCGTCGACCCAGAATACGTATGTCCTTCCCTATACCTATCACGGGATAATGCTAATGGCTGAATTAGGATGGAAACCCAAGAGTACGTCAGCCAGGTGACCTCCGTCCCAGCGTCGCGCATCAACGCACGAGTGAAACGCATGGGCGGCGCCTTTGGCGGCAAGGAATCCCGCAGCGTGCAACTCGCCTGTCTACTAGCCATCGCAGCTAAGAAGACCAAGCGCCCGATGCGCGCTATGCTCAACCGCGACGAAGACATGATCACTTCTGGCCAGCGTCACCCCTTCCAATGCCGCTGGAAGGTAGGTGTCATGAACGACGGGAAACTTGTCGCCCTCGACGCAGATGTCTACAACAACGCGGGATTCTCTTTGGACATGAGCGGTGCCGTGATGGACCGGTGCTGCACCCACATCGAGAACTGCTATTACTTCCCGCATGCGCATATCCGCGGGTGGGTGTGCAAGACGAACACGCATAGTAATACTGCATTCCGTGGATTCGGTGGGCCACAGGCCATGTTCATTGCGGAGAGTTACATGTCTGCTGTTGCGGAGGGGTTGGGGATGGATATTGATGAGTTGCGGATGAAGAATCTGTATACTCAGGGGCAGAGAACGCCATTCCTGCAGGAGATCGACCAGGACTGGCACGTTCCTATGCTGCTGGAACAGGTTAAGAAGGAGGCGCGGTACGCAGAGCGCAAGGCCGAGATAGCAGAGTTCAATAAACGCCACCGCTACAGAAAGCGAGGGATATCCATGATCCCAACGAAATTCGGCATCTCCTTCGCGACTGCAGTCCATCTCAACCAAGCCGGCGCGAACGTCAAAATCTACACCGATGGCTCAGTACTTCTCAACCATGGTGGAACCGAGATGGGCCAGGGCCTGTATACGAAGATGGTGCAGGTCGCGGCGCAGGAACTGGGTGTTCCGGCTGAGAGCGTCTACACGCAGGACAGCTCGTCGTACCAGACAGCGAATGCGTCTCCGACTGCTGCCTCGTCGGGAAGTGATTTAAATGGAATGGCGGTTAAGGATGCGTGCGACCAGTTGAATGAGCGACTGAAGCCATATCGGGAGAAGTTCGGCAAGGATGCTGATATGGCGACGATGGCGCACGCGGCGTATCGCGATCGGGTCAATCTGGCGGCGAGTGGGTTTTGGAAGATGCCTAAGGTGGGTTATCAGTGGGGAACGTATGATATGGAGAAGGTGAAGCCGATGTATTATTATTTTACGCAGGTATGTTTGCCTTCTTCTTTGGAAGTAATTGTGTTGGTGATGGTATGCTAATGGGTCATAGGGCGTCGCGTGCACCGAGGTCGAGCTTGATCTGCTTACGGGTGATCATACTGTGCTACGCACGGATATTAAGATGGACGTGGGAAGGTCCATTAACCCTGCTATTGACTATGGGCAGATTGAGGGTGCGTTTGTTCAGGGACAGGGACTGTTTACGATGGAGGAGACTCTCTGGACGCAAGGAGGCCAGCTGGCGACACGGGGACCGGGCACGTATAAGATTCCTGGGTTCAGTGATATCCCGCAGGAGTTCAATGTCAGTTTCCTGCAGGGTGTGTCGTGGAGTCATCTGCGCTCAATTCAGAGCAGCAAGGGTATCGGAGAGCCGCCGCTGTTCATGGGGTCGTCGGTGTTGTTTGCCTTGAGGGAGGCGTTGAAGAGTGCGAGAGCGGACTTCGGTGTGCAAGGGCCGTTGGTGCTGGATAGTCCGGCTACGGCGGAGAAGTTGAGGCTGGCGGTGGGAGATGGCTTGGTGAAGAAGGCAGAGGTGAAGAGGAAGGAGGGAGAGAAGGGGTTCTTTGTTGCTGTTGCATGATGAGGTGTAGATCTGTCGAGATGTGCATCATACTAGATATAAACAGTTTATGGAGAGTACTCCGTCTTCTCAAAAATCACATCTGAAGAAGGCACTATTCCAGTGGATATATAAGGGGAGGCGCTACTACCACACCAGCCAGGCTTCCTCCATAGCGGCCTTCGCTCATGCCACACCCTCCGTCTACCTTAGAAGGCAATGTCTGTTCCCTTTAGGGTGTAGCCTTTTTCATACTTTCCACCATCTCCATACGGTAGTTTACTTGCCTGAGGTGCTGAATTCAAGCCTCAGGAACAAATCTAAAATAGCAGACGGTAGGATTCTGCCTGTTTGAAAGACCAAGCCTTATCTTCAATGAATGAAACCTTAGTTTATAAGGTAAGCGAAGGCCGGTGTGGAGAAAGCCTGGCTGGTGTGGCAGTAGCGTCTTTAAGGTATCAAGTTTAGACAGGTACTTCCGAAAAATTTTCTCATCAATGGGTACTAACACGAAAATAGTACCAAGAGTTGTTGAATGCGTTAACAAGTCTCAAGTCCACATCTTTGCATCCCCAATATAGAAATATGATATTGTATTCCAGTAGTAAAGTATACACGTCATTTCCACAAGTATCCTTATAGCCTCTAATGTCTGCCATCCCTTCAGCTAGAGCAAAAAACTCAACTCTTATGCAGTACTCACAACCTCGCTACCTCTACCTCCATCTTTTCGCCCACTGTTTCCCAGTTTGCATCCACCTGAATACCATTAGCACTGCCTCCCAAGTTACGTACGTTTAGAAGCACTTACATCCGCAATATGATCATATCCTAACAACTTCGGCGCCAACCCCGGATCCCTCCACGCCAGCGCCTCCCCTTCGGGCGTAGGCACCATGCGCATCTTCCGATCGCGCTCCTCCTGCTCTGGCCCATCATGCAAATGATACAGATACTGTTGTGTATTACCCCGTTCCACGACCATTTGCGTGCGCTGCTTCCGACATTTCTCGAATACGGCAAGAGCGTGACGCTTAGCGGCGATGAACTCAGCTGAGGATTTTGAGACGTTAGGGCCCGATGGGAGACGAGACAGGCATTCGCCGAGGACGGCGCCGTCCTCGAAGGCCATTCCTGCACTGTAACCAGGTCAGTATTCTTGCCATTTTGTAGCTTTTTATATGGAGGAAATACCCAGAAGCAAGATAAGGCAGTGTAGCATGCACAGAGTCGCCTAGCATCACCCATGCCCCGGAAGGATGCGTCCAGTCGTAGTCGCCGAAGCGGATGCAGAGACGCCACTTGTGCACCGATTGGCAGAGCTTGAGAAGTTTTTGAATCCTGCAAATTAGTATCACCATCAATAGAAAGTAGTGACAGAGTGATACCTTGGATCCCATCCCTCGAACAACGCACACATTTCCTGCACATTGCCCTCGACCGTCGAAGCCAACGACTCCTCCGGAATATCATCAGGCACAAGCAGCACCATATTGAACAGTTCCCCTTGTCGTAGGACATAATTCACTACCCTCATTAGCCCCCCACTCATCAATGAACAAAAGGCATACAAACCAGCATGTTTATCCGGCCCCAACCAATAATTAACCTGAGGATCAGTCACAAAGCCCCTCAACTCCGGATCCTTCAACATCTCCTCCGTGGACAACAACAACCGATACGCCAAATCCCCGGTTTTAATCGGCGGATCAGGCCTCTTCAACATAACCTCCGTCAACTTCCCAAACACTCCATCAGCACTAACAACCAGATCCCCCCTCCACGAGCGTCCATCACTCGCCACCGCCGTCGCCATGGCCCCGTCCTCATCTGGAAGGATATCTACAACCCTAGCAGCGCAGGTAATCTTCGCTCCTAACTCCTCCGCTCTTTCCAGCAAACAGCGCTGTAAATCCGCGCGGTGAAAATCGCGATACCACGTGCCCGGGTACTGCTTCGCCGAGTCAACGAAACTCAAGCTAGATATGATCTCGCCCTTCCAGTGTAGAAAGTTGCAGACGCGCGGGTGTGTCATGTGTGGTGTGAGAGCTGGTTCTAGACCCCAGTGTTTGAGCACTCTGGAGCTGTTCGGGAGGACTTGGATACCGGCGCCTACTTCACGGATCTCGTGCGTCGCTTCGAGGACGTGTACGTCGTGTCCGGCGAGGAGGCACGAGATGGCGGTGCCGAGGCCGGCGAGACCGGCGCCGATGATGATGATCTTTCGTCGTTAGCTTGGATAGAGTAATTTGATGTACGGGGGAAGTGGGATGTACCTGCAACCGACAGTTGTCGGGGAGGGAGCGCTTCTCTTTGATGTGGATAGGGGGCGCCATGGTATCAATCCTGTATACAACAGTAAGTGGTGGACGTTCCAGTGGATACGCTCTACGCCATGATATAAAGCCAGTTCTAGCTCCAGCTGAGTGGTTTCTTCTGCACCTAAAATGGGGGATAAGCATGTGCCTGACAAGAATGGGGGTCGGGCATGAGGGGATGCATCAATCTTATCATATCATTTGCGGGGAGAATAAGTACACCCTGCGGTCGGGGCAAACAGCTTCCAGCAATCGCCAGCAGATCCATCCCAGTATTACGTCCATTATGTCTCGAGTGAGTCGATCCCCTCAGGACAATTTCTAACAAAACTAACAGCTCAGTTCTCCCTCCAAGGTCGAACTGCCCTCGTCACCGGCGGTGCCCGGGGCTGCGGCCTTGCCTTTGCGCGCGGTCTCGCCGAAGCAGGCGCCAACGTAGCCATCTTCGATCGGATACCTCCTGAGGAGGGATTTCTATCTATCGAAAAGGAGTATGGTGTGCGGACTGCATATTACGAGTATTCCTCCGATCCTCTGAGTTCTGCACCTCACACCACAGACCCTAACAGATCGCTGCAGAGTGGACGTATCCTCCCCCGAGTCCCTCGCCACCGGCTTTGGCGCCTTTCAAACAGACTTCAACAATAAACTAGACATCTGCGTCCCCTGCGCAGGTATCAACCGACACCAGACATTCCTTGAATTCAACTACGCCGACCATCAAGAGCTGCTGGGTGTGAATGTGCTAGGCCTATTCCATACGGCCCAGCTGGCGGCACGGCAGATGATTGCCAATGGCACAAAACACGGGAGTATCGTGCTGGTGGCGAGTATGGCGAGCCACGTGGCGGTACGGAGCCAGCTGTGCAGTGCGTATTGTGGGAGTAAGGGGGCGGTGAGGGCGATGTGTCCTGCTATTGCGAAGGAATTGGCTGAATATGTATGTCCCTGCTCTTTTGGTGGCGTTCATACAGGTGAGAGATGGCTGACGATGGTAGGGTATTCGCGTGAATTCGATCTCGCCGGGGTATGTGAGGACGGAGATGACTGCTGCTGTGAGTTCCATTTTATCTCCCAGTGATTGGAATTTCCTAATAAAAGTGATGACAGTTCCCCCATTTGATCGAAGAATGGAAATCAGCAGCAATGAACGGCCGCATCGCCGAGCCGGAGGACATCATGGGGGCATGTGTGTTTCTGGCGAGCGATGCCAGTTCGTACATGACGGGGCAGGATGTGATTGTGGATGGGGGGGTGACTAAGTGGTAGCATTATCATAAATGCAGTTTAACAATTAGGCAATCAATACAGACTGATAATACATCCTATCACGCAATCAGTCATAATCATAATCAAAGCAATCTATCAAAAGGGTAGCTATCCCCGCATAAGCTACCACTGTATCCACGCCCAAAAGTGGGGTTATCAGCTCAGTCGGCGATCGCTCCGAACCCCATCACCGACTAGCTACCAACTATAACAATACTCATCCAGAAGCAAAGTATGAGCGTAGCATCACCATTCCAAACAAAATTATCGTCTCAAACAATGTCCCCCAGCGCCATCAACGGGGGCTTTCCCAGCCCGTCCACCATACCCACCACAACAGTGGTGGTAGTAGGCGCTGGCCCCTCAGGCCTAATGCTAACGTACCTCCCCCACTCACCATCCCCACCAAAAAAATATACCCCCAACTAACCATTGTGCATGGGATAGAAACAACCTCATCCGCTACGGCACACCCGTGACTCTCCTCGACGACCGCCCGACAGCAACATCAACCGGCAAAGCCGACGGTCTGCAGCCGAAGACCATCGAGACGCTGAAACAGCTGAGGCTATCGGATGAGTTGCTCCGCAATGGAGCCAAGGTGTATGATATTTGTTTCTGGGTATCCCTATCCCTATCCTGCACATTACCACCCCCAAAATATGAATAATACTAATGGCAATAATAACTTAGGAATCCACCACTCACTCCCCAACCCTCACCCGCACATCCCGCCAAACGCACTACCCCGATCACCTCGTCGGCGCATCAGACCCCTACATTCTCCTCGCGCACCAGGGCATGCTCGAAAACGTGCTTATCAAAGACATAGAAGAGCGCGGGGGATATGTCCAGCGAAACAGCCCATTCGTGTCTGTGTCGAAAACACAGGACGGGAGTGGAGAGCTAGAAGTGATCTACGACGACAATACAACAAACACGAAGAAGTTTATCCGTACAAAATATCTTGTTGGATGTGATGGCGCGAGATCTAAAGTGCGGGACTTTATTCCCGGCGCGCAGTTGGAGGGGGAAATGAGTAATGCTTCTTGGGGGGTGTTAGATGGTAATTTTTCTGTTTCATTTGTCTCTAGCTTGATGATCGGAAGTACTAATTGGTAACAGGAGTCATCGACACCGACTTCCCCGACCTATGGAGTAAGGTGGCTGTTCGCTCGCACACGGCGGGATCTATTCTCTGGATTCCTAGGGAGCGTGGTATGACGAGACTGTATGTTGAACTTAGTTCCACGGACGGGGAGAGGGTCGATAGGGCCAAGGCGACGCCAGAGTATGTCATGGCTCGGGCGCGAGAGGCGATGCAACCTTTCCGGTTGGAATGGAAGGAAATTGGTATTCTCTGCCCCATACTCCCATATCACCCTACCCTATGCCGAACGTCATGTTAACATGTTATAGAATGGTTCGGCAACTACGTCGTCGGCCAACGCGTCGCTCGGCGATTCAGCGATCCCGAAAACCAAATCTTTATTGCAGGAGATGTACATCCCACCCCTCCCCTACCATCTACCTTTTCCCACCAATATACTAATAAACAACCAGGCCGGCCACGTACACTCCGCCCTCGCAGCCCAAGGCGCCAACACCAGCATGCACGACAGCGTGAACCTAGCGTGGAAACTGAACCTCGTAGCCCGAAACCTCGCCCCAGCCTCCCTACTAAACACCTACTCCGAGGAACGACGAAAGATCGCCAACGACCTAATTGCCTTCGATGCAGGGCACGTCGCGGCCTTCGAGAAAGGCGAGGCGGCACTTGCTCGAAACTTCGAGGAGAATATCCGGTTTATTTCCGGCGTCGGGGCTGAATATGATACTGGAGTTCTCACAAAGTCAGCTGGTGGGAAAGTGAAAGGTGGAATTCAGGCGGGCACATTAACTCGTCCTGCGAAGTTGACGAGGTATATTGATGCGAATTTGGTGGATTTGCAACTTGATATCCCGATGATGGGACAGTTTAGGGTGGTTTTGTTTGTAGGGAATGTGGTCGATGGGAAGGGATTTTTGAAGGGGTTCTGTGGGGGTGTTGGGCTTGATAGGGTGGATTCTGTGGCAAGGGAGTCGTATAAGAAGTGTCCTCGGGGGGTTAGTGATGGGGACAAGTATTTCTCGTTGGAGAGGTATACACTTGTTTCGGAGGTGGTGACGTACGGGTTAGTGACGAGGAGCCAAAAGAGGGAGTTTGAGTTGGGGGATTTGCCCGAGTTGCTGCAGAAGAGTCGGTGGACGGTGTATTTGGATGATGTGGAGGGTGGAGAAGGCTGTACTGGGAAGTGGATGGGGGAGATGGAGAGGGATCAGGTCGGGGTGATGGTTGTCAGGCCGGATGGGTATGTTGGGGCAAAGGGGGTGTGGGGATGGAGTGAGGAAGAAGGATCGGGGGCGGCGCAGTGGGTTGGGGAGTATCTGGCTTTGGGCAAGTAGATTCATAGATGGGTGATTCAGACGCGTGTTGATATTCTACCTGCTATATTTGTTAAGTTACTAATACAGACAATGTAAAGATGTAGAAATTGCATCAGCGACAAGGTCAGATCAATAGATGATATAATGAAGTAGAAAGCATTCTACGCTATTAAGTTCACATAGTAGTCTTGATAGGACCAGCCTTATATTAAGTATCTAGTCAATGTCACCACCACGACGTTCAGTATTCCGTCTGATGCACCATACATGCCAAACATCCATGCAAAAAGCACAAAACAAAGGAGAGTTCAATGAGTGACGAGGGTCAGATGCAGATGCAATGCAACATAAGACATAAACCAGAATCAAACACAAACACAACAAGAAGGACACGCTATATCGTCAGTCTGATACAATACATAATCCACCAAGCATATCACATAAGAAACATCGCGAAAAGCCAAACAAATCACATGAAGTCATCAAATCAAACAGGGAACTTCACCCCGGTGCGATCCGTACACCTAGGCTGCGACAACACCCTAGGCAAGGCCCTGGCCTTAGGATCCTGGTTGAATCTCAAGCGATCACGCTTCAGATTAAAGAGCCTGACCATGCAACTCATCGCCTGCTCCTCGGACAACTGCATCGCCGGCAGTGCACTGACACTGCTGCTATTATCCAGCGGCAGATCCTTGATACACGCCGCGACCATCCAGCGCACCAACACCTCCACATCCCGAGCATTGCTCCAGCAAGGGAACATGGACAGGATCTGGATGGCGCGGGTGAACTCGCGATGGCTAGGCGCGCGCGGGTCCGTCAGGTACAACCGGGGACCCTTAATCTGCTGCTCATCCAGCTTGCGATCCAGCAGACGGAGACATTCGCGTGGCGTCGGGTTGCGGAAGACAATCTCTTCCTGAAACAGGGCGGACAGGCGTGGCCGGTTGGCCAGCAACTGGTCCATTTCCTGGGCCGGTCCGGCCAGGATCACCACCATGGTGGAGGCGTACTTGGGCAGCAGGTAGACTAGCTCGTCCACGGCCTGCGTGGTGTCGGTGTCGGCTAGTCGGTGGGCGTCTTCGATGAAGAGCACCTTGCCCTTGTTTTGGTCGAGTTGCGACCGGGACCGCACCGAGGTCGGGTGGACATTGGGTGATAGTAGGTCGGCGACCGAGCATGGCACCAGGGCTCCGTCGCTGAGAGCGCCCATTTTGTAGTACAGAGTGCCTAACTGGCGGGCGACGGTCTTTTTACCAGTGCCTATGGAAAAGGTTAGTTATTGGTATAGAAATTGACGGGACGGAAGGTATTACCTGGTGCACCCTTGAACACAAACGCAGCGGGCATGCGTGCGCCCGGATCCAGCCCCTGCAGCCAGGCGGCCTTCATCTCATTGTGATACCGCTTCAAGATGGAGATGATGTCGTCCGGCACGATGGAGTGGCGCAGCTCCTCACGGAAGACCAGCGCCGTCGTGCCGCCCACCAGCTCCGGGTTAAAGTCGCGTCCCTCGAGGAGACGTTCCACCGGCTGGGCGCTGGCGCCGGTGCGCGACCGACGCTCAAAGTGATAGATGGCCGCAGCGAGGAGATGCTCGACGGCGCGAGCATTGTCAAAGTCCTTGCGCATACGGGCATTGTCGAGGGTGTCCATGGCGGCCTGGAAGGCCTCCGGGGTGGCATCGAGATCCTGCTCGTCGAGTTTGCTCTGGAAGAGCTCCTCCATGTGCTCGCGCGTCAGCGCAGAGAAGCGCACCAGATGTGTCTCAAACCCGCGGGCTTTAGGACCCGCGCGATGCAGGAACTGGCTGATGCTGTCGTGCGTGCCGACCAGGATGGTGCAGTGATTGTCGCGCGGCGCTGCGAGGATGTCGACGACCGCGTCCGGCACGGTCGGGCGCTCCTGGCGATCGGTGTCGACGTCGACAACGAGCACATTGCCGATCGTTGACTCAACGGTCGCACGGAGTTGGTCTTCCGGCAGATCACAGAGAGCCGACAGCGGTTTGACATGGACTACACTCGTTAGCAGTTTTCCTATACTAGCCTTGTGCGGGTACTCACCTTCTCCGTTGTTCAACACTCCCAAGTCCACCAGAATCTGGGCGTACATCCGGATGGCCGTGCTCTTGCCAGTGCCTGGAGGCCCCGCAAAGATGCGATTGACCCGCAGCGGCAGACGACGCTGGTTGCGGATCTCGCGGTAGTAGTTCTCCTCGGTCGTGTCGAAAACTTCAGCCACCGAGGCCTTGACGGCGTCCTGACCGATCAGCTTCTGCATGGCTTCCCAGGCTTCGCTGGTCGACCGGGTCTCCGCCGGGCTAGGGCCGAGAACATCGTCCTTGGAAAAGAAGAAGTAGTCCACCTCGTCCATGCCGCTGTCCTGTTGGTCGGTCAAGCACTGGGCCTGACGCTGAGCAATGCTCTTGACCATCTCGCGCACGGCATGGGCGTTGGTGAACCCCTTAGCGGCACGCCCCCGGACCAGCCGGCGAGCTGCAGCCTGCATGTAGGTGCCCTCGAGACCCCCCTCGACCTGCATGCGACCGTTATATTCGGTGATGATGCGGCGGGCCAGCAGCTGCGTCAACTGCTGGCGGTCAAAGTCGTTGAATCGCAGCGAGCTGCAGATCCGTTGCTGGAGGGCGGGGTTCTCGCGCAAGAAGCTGTTCATCTCGTCGGCATCGCCAGTGAAGATGACAATAATGCGACCGATGTTGCGCTCCATCGCGTGCCGGATATCCTCGAGAGCCTGCTCGGTGGCCGGGGTCTGGGGCGCGTCCATCAGGGTGTGGGGGTGGTCGACGATGAGCACTCCGGCTGTTTGCACCGGAGCTTTGGCGTCCGTCATGTTGCGCAGTAGTTGCTGCACTCCGTCGGGACCCCGGCTGGCCAGATCGGCGCCAGTGGTCTCACAGACGGTATGGGAATCACAGATTCCCATGGCGTACAGCATCTTGGCGTAGATGCGGGCGACGGTGGTCTTGCCTGTGCCGGGATTCCCCAGGAAGGCGATGTTGTACCACTCGCTCTTCGGGTCGCGCCCATGGCGACGGCAAATCTGCACCCAGGTCTGGACGCCGTGCAGCTGGCGTTTGACGTTGTCGTGGCCGACCAGACTGTCCAGCTCCTGGACTGCCTCTTCACGGGCCGTCTCACGATTTTGACGGTCGCGCTCAGCCAGTTCCTCTGCTGTCGGCTGGGGAGGGACCGGAGTCCGAGGCAGACTCTCGGGCTGTCGTTGTGATTGTGTTTCGGGCTCTGATCGGGCAGGAGCCTGAATCTGTGTCTGGGATGATTGTGCCATGATGCGTGGCGAGGTCTGCGCCGGAGTCTGTGTCGACGCGGTAGATTGCTGCGGTCGCTTGGAGGACCACAGCGAAAAGGGGAAGAAGGGGAACCGCGATGTCGATGACGGCCGGGTCATCGAGCAGTCCATATTGTTGCGAAACGGATAGACAAACAGTCGTGCAAGGAGAGGCCCGACAATCGGGAGCATGAAGGGATGGAAGATGAAAGACTTGGTCATTCACAGGGGAGTAAAGCAGCAGATGGTCATGAGGGGGATTGCAGTGTTGGAAAATCTCCTGGAGCCAGCGTCCTCATGGCCATATTTATCAGCCATGTCGGCTGGGCAGCAGAAATCCCCGAGAAGTGGAAGTGAAGCAGTCCGGCAGTCATAGAAGGGAAGTTCAGTCAGACACCATTCTTTCCGGACTGCCTATGACGGGGCGACAGGTAGTGTGTGGCCGGAAGCCAGCCATGGTTGGTCGTTTCCGGGTTTGGACGAAAAGTGAAGCCATTCACCGCCACTTGTGCAGCCCAACGGCCAGGCAAAGCATCCTGTCATCGGGGACGAGCTTGTTCGGGTGGAGCTGATCTGGGGGAATGATGGCTGGTGTCCTGAAGAGACATGATCCAAGTGTCGCGAATCGACCTTGCTGAAACACGAAACATGAAACAACGAAGAAGCAGTATGGAGACCAGGGGACGCCCTGGCCAAGGGGCAGGCATCCATGTCGATTGGGAGGGGATGCTACTATCGTGATGCGGTAGATTGACAGCCAGCAGGTCAAGCTGCAGGGCTGCAATGGAACCAGTCGAGATAGAGAATAGGGTAACTGCAGACTAGTTGCTGATCTGGCGCATCGGCAGCCTATCAGTTCCCCGGCCAACTCATCCACTGAGCCACTTTGAGCTGTCGCCTCGTCCGACTTTCCCAAATCAATTCTTCCCTGCATTTCTGATTATTCCTCCGGCTTATACTTATGATGGGTCTCTCTCCGCCTGCGGGCCATCTTCGACCTTCGTGTTCTCCTCTTTTGCCTGGCTTTTTCTTGCTCCAGGCACCAGATAGACTAGATACAGCCTGTGGAATGCGGTGCGGAGTACATCTAACGTCATTCCTCCGGTTCTCTCCTGTGACTCACTCGAAGAGATGCTCCTCCTCGCTGCTGACCAACATGTGATGCGAGAATAAACCCTGAGTCTATCGCGGTTGCCGCTGCCTCAGGCTGACGATAGAATGGAGGCGATGGACAACCCGATCAGGCCCAACTAGTCCAACTGGTCCAACCTCTCTGAGTGCGGCCTAATCGAGTGAACAGCTGGCTCGCCTTGTCATCTTCAATGGGATCAGCTCACTTGGGGCATCCACCTTGCTGAAAACAGACGAGGCTTTTCATAATCCATAATCCGGTTTTGCCTTGCGATCGCACTCGAGATACCCAAATCATACCTGAGGCATCAAGGCACTAAATCGGTGGTGTGCTCGACTTTGGACTTTCTGAGCAGTCGACGATGAGGCGTGTGGCTTCTGTCAAATCGAACTAGAATTGGCCTTCATCTCTCGATTCGAGGTTCAATTCTCGCCAGATTGCGAATTAAGTCCCCTTAGTGCAAATGCGCACGCGACACCGTAATCTCGACTCGACAACTCTCTTCCCACTCCGAGTCACCCTCACCACCCGCGGCTCACACAACCATCTTTTCACGGTCGCATCCACCAGCTGCATCTTCTTCTCACTTCACAGTCGATGATATCCCATAATCGCCCAGTTAAAAGCATCCACAAACACCCGGTCATGAAGATGGAAGGGGGAAAAGCGGCGGGGTATGTCTTGGGCGGTGGGAATCATGATCCTTGCCAGGGGGCGGGGCAAATTATGAGGGATTCTTTCCTGTTATGCCATGACGACCCAGGGCAATTATGCTAATAAAAAGGAACTGCTTCGATTAAAAACTAATAAGCAGGAGTAGCATAGTATTCATTGTCTAATGCGAGCTGGTCACTCCGTTGTAGCTGGATACCGCGTTCCCGATTATATATCTTTAGATTATTCTTGCTGTCCTTAATAGTACGTAGTTTAATCTCACCATCATTATGATCCTGCTTATATTCGTAACATACTGTAGTAGTAATCAGTAAGTATTGACTAGTACTTGATTCATTCCCCTTGAATATCCTGCCTCTGGAAGTACTACTTACTTAATAGTGGTATCAAGCCCCAAAAGACATCTATTGCGACCCAATAACCGAAAGTAATGGAGTAAAGTACAACTCGTGCACGACCAAAGAGACTTAGATACAACAATATACATTGACCAACCCACCAATATATACGCCTAACCTAACCTACCATATACCCTACAGAAAAGAGTTACCTACATACACTACTTCGTAGCAGCATCATCTACTCTAAAACAGCAGACACCACCATCGAGGCATACTTCTTCACCCCCGTCTTAGCCGGCCTTGCCTCAACATCCGCGACCTCGGCATAGAACCGACGAGGACCATCGAGATCGATCGTGCTCGCATCCACCCACCACCGTCCACGGTAGTAGCAGCGCGCCCCGATGTACAGCACCACGATCGCCACCACCGATACATAGTTGGCGAAGAAGCCCTTGGCCGTGGGGTTGCCGCCCAGTGGCCACAAACTGAGATAGAACTCGGCGATGATGAGCAAAATGCACCAGGTTAAGCCCCAGATGGCGCCGTAGGGGTAGGTCCAGGACCGCCAGGGGAGGTCGTCGACGGAGCGGCCTTGGATCTTCCAGGCGTAGCGCATGCGGAGATGCGAGAGGCAGATGGTGCCCCATCCGAAGAGCGTGAAGAGGGAGGTCAGGTTCGAGAACCAGGTGAAGACCGTTGAACCCTTGTTGCTCACGTTCAGATAGGCTAGGCCACCGCCGATGACGAGCGTGATGACGAGTCCGGCGACGGGGCGACCGGCTTTGTCGGCTTTGCCGAAGATCTAGGTTTGTAGGCAGAGGAGTTAGTTGAGGAGATCAGAAGAGACAAGTAGTTGATAAATTGGATAGTCAAGGGCCACAGGGAGACCAACCTTCGGCGCGAGCTTGAGATGCGTCAATCCCATCAGTGTTCGTGAGCCACCATAGGCCGAAATACTTCCGGTGGACAGCACAGAGATGAAGATCACTGCGTTCATAATGTGTGCCAACGGAGCAAGGCCTGCGTTGCGATAGGCGATGACAAACGGCGATGCGTTGACGCCGCTACCGCCAAAAAGATTGGGGTCTTTCGGTGACACCGTGATGGTGATCATCAACGAGCCCAGGACGTAGAACAGCGACAGGCGCAACCAGATCGAGCTCACGGCGCGTGGCACCGCCTTGCGCGGATTGTCGGTCTCCGCTGCAACCAGCGCCGAGTTCTCCGATCCGGACATGGCGAAAATACAGGTGGGCATGACAGACAGGAAGCCTTTGAAGCCGTTGGTGAATGGCATTGAGTTCCAGTAACGGAAGCCGATCGGTCCTTCGTCGGGAGCGCCGCCGGCCGAAACCACTGTTAAACACGAGATGGGTATGCGTCAGTTGGAGGGCTAGGTGAGAAGAGAGAGCATGCGTATGTGACTAACCGATGAGAGAAATAATGACCACAAAGATCCATCCGAACTTGATAGAGGAGGCGATGACCTCTACCTCGCCAAAGAACCGGACCGCAAAGACGTTTATGAAGATAATCACCACCCAGAAGATTGTAATCCAGGCCGCAGTTGGTACCTTGTCCGTCCAAAAATTCAGGACCGTGACGATACCCTAAGCAGTTAGCACACAACTCCTAGCCACCTGGATCCGGAGTCCTACCTGGAGTTCGTTTGCGATCGTAATAAAGTAAGAGAACCAATACGCCCAGCCCAGCGCAAAGGCCGCCGATCTGTCAATGAAGATCTCCGTCCATTGGGTGAATGCAGACGGCAGAGGATACATAACGGCCATCTCACCGATCGAGTGGCTGACGGACCAAATCATCGTGCCACTCAGCAGGTAGCCAATGAAGATGGCTGCCGGACCACCATTCGCCAGTGATTCACCACTTCCCAGCCATAACCCCATACCAATCGATGACCCCAGCGCAATCATGGTCAAATGCCGCGTAGACAGGCTCCGCTTGAGATCAGTTTCGGCACCATAGTCAACATCCACGGATGCCCAGCGCTCCATGGGCTCGCCTTTCTTCTCAGCATCCTGAGGGCTCCGATTACTCGACGTTTCGTAGGCCGCCATGGTAGAGTGATCGGCCATCGTGAAGAAATGGTCGATACAATAGGGGGAAGAAGAATGACCAATATTAAAGATGATGAAGGAACAGGAATCAGCAAGCCTCGTCAACCCCAGCCGGGGGTACCGGGATGATTATAACACCGCCACCACAGCTGTGCAACACAAGGCAAGAGCCTACGTCTCCCTCCCAATCACACTTGCATGTCGCAGCGACCGATATACTTGCCAGATAAGAGGCCTCTATCAGGCCATTAGTGGGCTTGGCGAGTATCAGGCGGAGATAAAGATAACACCCCTGTCCCAGTCGTATCGTGCGTGCCGCATACTTTTATTAGTATCTTGCAGCGGACGAACTGACACAGGCGCAGAAACCTTCTGGAAGTATAGCTGACGCCATGAGCTTGGAGTAGTATCGCTGATAACCAAAGCCCCGGCTGCCAATCGTAGCGTTGAAACCGTGGGTCGTTATCAGAACCACACGATCTGTGCCATCAGCTGATATGCATCCTCCAGATCCATCTGGACAATTAGGCGTGGCATGTTATCGTCGTCCTCGAGTTACCGCAAATGAAACCTCTCGGAGTGCGCCTCATGGACTCTCTCAGTCGAAAGGGTTACATTATAGACTTCGAAAGGCTTGGGGCGGAGGGCACGATGTGTGGTACAGCCAATGCGGGCGAAGGCCCGAAACGGTCAGTTTCCCAATAGATGACCACCGCATGTCATAATCGCGTGGTTGGAGCATGGAAAGGCTGCCCCCGACGTGTCCCATATCCCTTACATGCTGGACGCCGGGATCGGCGGTAACACAATGGGCAACCGACCTGGTAGCTGAGACAGCGGGGGAAAGGCCGGGCTGTTCCAGAACTAACCAACAGTGCGGAGTACATGAAGACCGAAGAAGAAGAGCGGAGATCAACCTGTCGTCAGGGGTCAAGACATCCGCTATCGGTGTTTGAGCGAGGAATGGTTATCTCTGGCAGCGGTAGATAGACACTTTGGTTGTTATCTCTCTCCAGTTGGGGTAATCTGACGCGTAGACCGGAAGACCAATCAGGGCTGCAGCAAGAGATTAATAGAGCTTGGCTTCTTCGGCTCCTCTGAGGGGATGTGGATTAAGCTATCGATTTAGCCTTCGCGGCCTGCAGAGCTGTTGCTGCGCCGCCTGCATCCAGCTACCTGGGACGGGCCATTGGCTCATCGCAAACATCCTCGGAAGTGGTGTCAGACCGGCACGCGATGAGCAACTCGGGTAGCCACGGAAGTAAGGGCACGCCTGCTTGCCTTCTAAGGTAGTCTAGAGTGAGTTGACAGTAAACTCTCGTAGTCTTGTGGTACAGAGTCAGTTGGCCGTCAGTGGTGGGTGAGTCGCCGATCGGGCGCTGGCCCGCAAGGCAATCACAATAATAACCTCAGTGGCTGCCATATCCTACCTGCCATTGCAACCTCGCTGGCCATGCAACACGTGCATAACCGATCGAGGATTGATGATCTTGCATGGAGAGCTTAATCCCTCAGTTAGCTGTTTTTTCCGTCCTCTAACCCCCCTGATGCGTTTGTCTTGTAGACGAGCCCTCCAAACATGACCTGGGACCCCCTGCACTGTATACGGTCGCATTGCTCGGATTCACAGTCGTCTGCCATTTCCAACACTCAGGGCCAAAAGGATTAAAGGTATAACGGCCGTGAAACCTTTTTTCTTCTCCTCTCGCCCCGGGGCAGTGTTCTCGAAAGGTCTCGGAAGGGTGATGTCTCCTGCATCTACCTTGGCAGCTGTATCAGATTTGGCTTCAGCTCACCGCCAGTTTAGCGGTCACTGAATATTCCAGGACTGACAGAGAAGCCGGACATCGTAGTCAGATCTTCTGAGGCAATGCTCGAAGGTGCAATACCTGCGGCCGAAAGCGTTGTCCCTTGCGTCTCGACTCGAACCTGGAACCCCCCATTATTAGATTGTGGCTACTGACCTGATTGAGAGTCGAGACTGACACTCGTCCTCGACATCGGCTAGAACCGCATTGAGATGAACTGCAATATGCTCTCTCATATTGATCCCACCAGATAGTGTCGCCACTGCTTGCACTTAATCATCGCTGCTTTGGTGCCTTCAGTTATCCCGGACATGTCATTGTAGTCACGAACCACCCCTTGCGCGGAGACCCTGACCAATTTCCGCCTGCGAAAGGATGAAGGTCACCCGGTAGCTATTGTTTTGTTTCTTTCATTGCGCATAAACATTGTGTATGAGCAACCTTTTAGCCGATGAGTAAGGACGCCCAAAGAACGTTTCATCTACCGCAAACACATGAAGCAAAGGTAGGGCAAAGAGCCGTTATCGCCGTGACATAAAATGAACTGAAGAAGAAAATTCATGTAAATAAGTTGTTCTAGCATGATCGGACTAAATCAGCATAGTAATGATATTGTCGTATTGGACCTTGAGCGTCCTCTAGACATTTCCAATGTGGGAGAGGCAGGGAACTCACATCTTGGACGAGAAAGCAAAGTCAGTACCAGACTGATCATGTAATCTTCAGAGTCTGATTCACGATGAGCGTAGACTCCCAAATGCACGCATCAATTCCGCGAACGGGGCCACTTTGGCTGGAGCTTCATAAGCGGTGGTGAGTCATTAGACCACTCCTGAACTGGGAATCAGGGTCTCCGTCCTCCACATTCCCCACCGGTGATATTGGCGCTCAGATCATGCTCCGAGACATGGAGCTAGTTAATGGAGAACTGCTTTATAAGCGATCGGAAGCATTCCTTGTACAAAGGTCGTCATGCAGTGTATACTGCATCGGTTAGGCTACTGGCAGAGTGTGCCATAAAATCAGCTGTTGAAGAGGGAATTGTATCGCACAAGTTAGTTCCATTGGGATGCTTAGACCGTTCCAGTGACTCTCCGGGGCATTTTGAGTCCCCCGAGGTCTGCGCAGCCAATAAATTGTCGGAGTGAGGAACCACTAGTGCAGAGAAGGATCGCAATTTAGGCATATAAGCGACTCGCCACTGCTGATTGAATTGCCAGGTAGATTTTGAATTGCACTTCCAATGACAATCTGTAAGACTGCCAATTTTGATCGCGACAAGCATGCTGCAACGTCTATAGCAAACACTTCCAGCAACATAATTGCCTGCATGTGCGAGCGCTCGTCTATAATGCAATGCTCATAGCATATACGACTTTTTCTGGCTCCATAATGGCGGCATTGCTCCCCAATGCGCAGGAGCTCTTTTTATCACAGGAGCAGGAGGCAGTTGGGATCATCTGGTACCATCTCACGTTCCCTTATTTGTCGCATGAGCAGTAGACGCACGCAGGCACTTTCCAAGCTTCGCTTAGAGATGAATACGAGGGTAGGCCAAGAATTAGAGCTGCAATCATACTCAGAAGAGCATCACCCTGGCCTGTAGGCTGATTATCACTGGCTGCTGGGGGTTAGGACATGCTTTGGAAGTCTTTTGAAGATACAGCAGTTCTTTACAAGATTCAAGCTACCTCTCTTAGGTAGTCTGGAAAGCTGATTAGGAAGCAGTAGATACCTCCTAGCAAGTTTTTGGCGGAGTTAAACTATTAGTGTTTCCACCGATAGATACTTCCAGGAGAGGTGCCTTCCAGACTGTTCATGTGCTCAGTTTTACCATCATTTCTTGTCACCCAGTGGTGCTTTCCGCTTTATTCTTCTTATGTCGCATGGTGCCCATGATTGAATTCGTTTCGGGAATTGCATGGTGATTCCGCTGACTGTTAGGTTTTGATATCAGATGCAGTCGGAAGCTATGACCAAACAATGACTGCGCCAGGATATTCCCCATTGGCCATGGAGCGCCTCCCAGGTGATCAGAGGTCATAAGTGCAAAGTAGCCGAAGCCATGGACTGGGCTAATCGGTTAGTGCAGCCACACCCAGGCAGCCACTTTGATAGTGTCTAAACCTCGTGTCCTGCAGAGCGTGCTATACAACTTTCAGAGATCCCCCGTTAGGGGTGGCCCAACGAGATCACGTAGGGTACTATGGATGATATTGATGACGGGCGAATGAGCGATAGAGGAAGCTACAGTTGGGGCCATGAGGTATACACGTGTGTTTGTGTTGCTAGCAACCATCACATTGCACTTCTTAAATTGGACAAGACCGGAGAACCGAGCTCCATTCTGCTTAATATACTATGCGTCAAGGTGGCCGAGTGGAGAATACGTTCAGCCTTCCTTTTCGGCACTATCTGGAGAACCCATAGATGGCGAGGTGTTGGGTTGTCGGATGCACATGCCATCATTCTCAAGCGAGGCCTTACCGAGACAGACAGGATGCAATGACGAGAGCTAGTAGTAGACTAGGCCTCCTGGAGAGGTCATGGGTGATAATAATTACTCCGCATGGGGACTCCAGAAATGGGCCCTTGAGTTCCCAGGCAGAGTCAATTCACCCGAACTCGGTTAAAATGGCATTCAGCCGGACGGCAGGCACAAAGAGGGAAAATCTCCGTCGCAGAATCAACCGACTGGATCCGGGGCCGTGAGGCCCTCCACTCGGGAGGCAGACCCCCATCCGTCCCCGGATCCTCTGATTCGTGCTCCATTCTGAATCCCCGGACCTCCGCATTATAGGCCCCGGCGATCCTTCCCGTTTTCGGGGTTTATCGGCCATGCGTGTCTCGCACCACCCACTGCATCACCAGTCCGTCCGTGACGCCATGCCGTTGAAGCCGTACCGGCGCGATGCAGCTTCGGCAGCTAGTACTTCCTAAGTTTCCTCTCTATAAATGTGGCCCGGGTCCCGGGTTGCTTCTCCGCATTCTTGCCCGGTTGCAGTCCACTCGTCGTGAACAGCTCGGTGAGACCGTTGGACATCATGTATACCATTTCGAATATTTACGGTAAGACTGGGCTCCTAACAGTGACCGTCCGGCTCAAGCTAACGGAGATACCCAGTGCTGGCTGCCTTCGGCACCATCGGCGGTGCCTTGTTCGGCTTCGATGTCAGTTCCATGAGTGCCTGGATTGGCACGGATCAGTATCTGGAATACTTCAACTCTCCTGATTCCGACTTGCAGGGTGGTGTAAGTGACCAAGCCCTTCAAAGCGTTAAAATGGACACAAATGACTGATGATAATCGGATCTTTTCTAGATCACCGCTTCCATGTCTGCTGGCTCCTTTGCCGGTGCTCTCGCTGCCGGCTTCATATCAGACCGAATTGGTCGTCGCTACTCCCTCATGCTGGCGTGTTGCATCTGGGTCATTGGTGCTGCCATTCAGTGCAGTGCCCAAAACGTCGCTCACCTAGTTGCCGGGAGAGTGATCAGCGGTTTGTCCGGTACGGTCCTCAGCTATCTTTCTGGCATCATGATATACTGAACGATACTCTAGTCGGTATTACATCCTCACAGGTCTGCGTTTATCTCGCCGAATTAGCACCCGCCCGTATCCGTGGCCGTATTGTCGGTATCCAGCAGTGGGCTATTGAATGGGGTATGCTCATCATGTATCTGATCTCGTATGGATGTGGCAAAGGTCTGGCTGGAGCAGCATCTTTCCGAGTTTCGTGGGGTGTCCAGGGTATCCCAGCCCTCATCCTGCTTGCCGCATTGCCCTTCTTCCCTGAATCGCCTCGTTGGCTGGCAAGTAAAGAGCGATGGGAGGAAGCTTTGGACACTTTGGCCCTACTGCATGCCAAGGGCGACCGCAACGATCCCGTGGTCCAAGTGGAATACGAAGAAGTGCAGGAAGCAGCACGCATCGCCCAGGAGGCTAAGGATGTTTCATTCCTTTCCCTGTTCGGACCGAAGATTTGGAAACGCACCCTTTGCGGTGTCAGTGCTCAGGTCTGGCAGCAGTTGCTCGGGGGCAATGTTGCGATGTATTATGTCGTGTATATCTTCAACATGGCTGGCATGGTAAGTCTGTCTTATACTTCAGGAAGATGCCCTTGGAACCGAACTGACGATGTTTTATAGTCTGGAAACACGACTCTGTACTCGTCAGCCATTCAGTACGTAATCTTCCTGGTTACAACAGGTACTATCCTGCCATTTGTTGATCGGATCGGTCGACGACTTTTGCTTCTTACTGGATCCGTCCTGTGCATGGCCTGCCACTTCGCTATTGCTGGTCTTATGGCTTCACGTGGTCATCATGTTGACTCTGTCGATGGTAATGCGAACCTGAAGTGGTCAATTACAGGACCGCCCGGCAAAGGTGTCATTGCTTGCTCATACATCTTCGTTGCTGTTTATGGATTCACCTGGGTATGTAGCTGTCCAGTCTCCCGAGATCATCCAAAATCGGCCTCAGTTAACATGACCTAATGTAGGCCCCCGTGGCGTGGATCTACGCATCCGAAGTCTTCCCTCTTAAGTACCGTGCAAAGGGTGTCGGTCTCTCGGCTGCGGGTAACTGGATCTTCAACTTTGCATTGGCGTACTTTGTGGCACCTGCTTTCACCAACATTCAGTGGAAGACCTATATCATCTTCGGTGTATTCTGCACTGTGATGACGTTCCATGTCTTCTTCTTCTACCCAGAGACTGCTCGACGGTCGCTTGAAGACATTGACTTGATGTTTGAGACCGATATGAAGCCTTGGAAAACACACCAGATTCATGACCGCTTCGGCGAAGAGGTTGAGCGACACAAGCACAAGGACATGGTTGACCAGGAGAAGGGGGTTGTGTCGACTCATGATGAGATGGCGTGATGAACTGTATTTGTTTAGATGAGTTAGCGATTTTATATGAGAACAGTGAACGATTGTATCGAAGCATAATGGAATGTTATCCATGGTGAATCAAGTATGCTGGGGCGAAGTAATGATTGAAAGTTATGATCCAGTGTAGATGATGTGAGGCTGCTGAAGTCAGGTCCATTCCACGTCTTCTTACACCAATCGAGTGAATCGGTCCTTCCTAATATAGCACTTGTGTAAGTACAATACCTAGTCGTCCATGACATCGTGGACTGTCTGCTAATCTTCATTTGCTACATTTTGACGTCTATAGTCATTCATCATGTGGGTACTACAGGCGCTTGTCGATCTGGTGTCTATTTTGGAGAACATAAGCATACTACTACTAAGTAGTACTACTCTTACCATAATGGACAGATAGTCGCCTTCAGTACGAGGTGAATGGCGGACCGCGACAGACCCCTGATCAACAATTTTGACGATCCCGAGATCTTGATGCAGCTGTCAAACCAGGGTGTCACATACTATTTCCTCATCTGGCCAAATTGAGTCTCATAGAGCCTTCATAATAACCGATTGGTGGAAAATTAGAAATTCGCATTAATTGAATAAGTCAGGTGATGCATTCCTACTTATCTCAGCTGTGACGTACTTGTGCACATCCAGTGGACGGCAAACGCAAATCTACCATGACGTCATCCCAGCTCCCCTCGACGCGTCCCTCGCCATCTGTCACTTGATCACAGCCACCGATAGAGGAACCACGTCTGCAATCTATATGGCAGAACCTGATATCTACTGTGTATAGACACTGCGATGCATTTGCGCTTGGCAAACCCACATACGTCATGCCGTCCCTCATCCAGACCACCTCACCACACATATATACTTTGAGCGGAGCATCGAGGAGCACCATGTTCGGAACCATTCTTTATCAACCGCGACTTCTCTGGAACATACCTCGTTCATCCTGAGTTGAACATTACCTTCCAAGCTATCAAAATGGATTCTATCAAGCAAACCATGGGTACGACGCCCAACCACACCGAAGAAGAACAGCGCAAGCTGTATGACAACCTTCCCGCCGAGCAACGCGATAAGCAGTCATTCACGGAGTGGGTGAAAGAAGCCTACAACGAGCAATACGAGAAGTGGATGCCTTGGCTGGAGGATCAATATCTTAAGTGGTTTGGCAAAGGCGATAACAAGGCTTCCTACGTGACCAAGGGTACGCTAGAAACATTTCTATTGTCTGCCCATGCGTAGGCTAACTATTGCAATCAGACAACCTCTCCAAGACCAAGGTCACCGGCGTTAAGCAAGTCGATCAGATCCAAGACGACGTAAATAATCTCGTTGGAAACCAGTTGGGCGAAAACGGTCTGCTGGCTCCGGTTGGTAACATGGTTTCAAAGGAAGGGTTCAATCGCGCCGAGCGTGGAGGGAAAGATGAAAATGGCTCTTATGGAGGCCCTCTTGGAGGAGCAACCGATCCCATTGTCGATAACTCCAAGAAGGCTGGCCAGGGACTGGCCACTGGAATACAGTCGGCTGGGTCCTCTGTTGCTAGTGGAGCCAAGAGTTGGGGGAGCGCGATCCCAGGATTTGGCAGCAAGTGAGATAGTACTCGAGCATGTGTCTGCCTGCTGACATGATATGATATGATGGTATGATCTAACGGCCTGCTATGACTTCTTTTGGCTCTTCTGTTTTCTTTATGTAGCCAAGAATTTGCCATATACTTTTAATTGGATTGTGTGATTCAATATCATGTACAGCCTAGCTTTTGGACCAGTACCTCGTCCTTCTCGAATATACATGATGCCGGTAAATGAAGCACTAAACTTTAGTGTCATTGATTCAGCGTAAGAAGATACCAGTGTACTTCCTCGATAGCCAGCCAAGATAGATTCGCGACCTTCACCTCAAAGAGCATCAAACGGAAACAGATACTTCCCATAGTCAATTAAGCAGTAAAAGTAACACATTCGGGTAGGATTGGCATGATGGTCTGAGTGCAAGTCATAACAAACCTAAACTAACCTCGCCTCGCCATTACAAATACCATCTAGACGCTGGATTTCGTCGCAATCCAGTCGAATTCTCCCAGAAACAAAGAATATAAGCAAACACATACTCAAGACAATTACCAAAACTCGAAGAGCAGCGTTAGTACACAATCGATGGCAGAATCCGTACTACGTCGGGCGGTGAGTACACCGCTTCTCTGACCGCCATAAGCGGCAGAACCTAGCGAACCTCGAGCGAAAAATCTCAGGTTTTGCGGATTTTGGAAACGTACAGTTCCAGAAAAGGGAGCTGGGAATCTGTATAAAAAGGCGGTGGCAGAAAACACACTACAGCCTCAGGCAACAAATTGCATGTCCGATGATGATCTATGACATTCTTCCACTTCACATAGAACGTTCTGTATTTCACGATGATATCACCTCCTTTACGCAGCCCAGTGGTTATGATGGAACTTCGACTTCACCTCAAACCCAATATGTGCGGGATAATGCTATTGTAGCGAAGCTTGAGCTTACTCGGATCGAGACAGCCATACTGCGGGCAGTTTGTGACCCACTTTATCCACATCTTGAAGACACAGTTCTGGATAACCAGGGGCAGGGGAAGGTTTCATGATGTTGGCTTTGAGGGAATGGTGATGGTGGCGATGAGAGATGCGTCATGAGGTTGCTGGCCTTCTTGGGAACTTGAACGTCATTTACGGGCAGTTAGTGGTAAGGGGACAGTATTTAAGCGGGGAGGTTGGTCGCTGTGCTTGAGTAGACATATACAATCATAAAATGATGATTTGAGTAATTTATCGCAATTACATAGGTCTTTCGAAGTTAAAGTGAGTCTGAACACTTCCTCTATCTATGCATATCTAACATATACAGCAACAACCATCAAGATGCCGCACACCAAAACAGATACCGCATTCCGATACCCTCAAAACGAAGACCAGAGCCGTCGTCTTCGCAACACCACCCAGGATCAAAGAGCCGCTCAGAGGCAGCAATACTCATCGGAGTCAGCCACTGCGGCATCCCTGGCAGCCGATCCAACCTCCAATTGGGGTCCGGAGGAATTCTTCGAGACCACCGTCGATGAGTACGGTCAACCGGTCACTGACCAGTGGGCGTTCACGGATGGTGCAAGGATGAGTAGAGGCGTCTCTGGCCATGATGAGGCTGATGCGTTTGAGGCTGCAAATGATAAATTTGATTGAATTAAGTTTGAATTGAGGCCGTATGGGCATAGTGGTGATATATCGGTTATATGATAATGCTTACAATGAACATGTAATCCACTTTATGCTGAATCACTTATATAACATCGCATATATACCGTCGAGAGTTTCCACGCATGTAGTCATAGTAATTGGCTAATGTTAGACCTGCTTATCGACTTCTCCGGCTTGATAGTGGCCGGCCCGCCATCCGTGCTGGAGTGACAAGATTTGCCCCGTAATTAAGCCCTTAATGGTAAAGATGTGATTCACGATCCATATTATGAGGAGCATGAGGGTCAAAGCGGTTGACCACACCTTAAATGCAGGCGAGTCCATGACTTTGCCAAGCTGGACGGCGGCATTGGTGTAGACACCCTGCCACATATTGTAAGATAAATGATGAATTCTTCAAAGGTAAATGTATACTCACCCACGGAAATACCAACGACCATGCTGAAAGTGAATATTGTATCCTCCGCCAACCTCCTGGTTGCTTGAAAGCCGTATGCAGAATGCTTATGATGGCGTAGCCCCACCAGAAGGTTCCGTAGCCCCAAGACAACAAACCCGCAAATTGGCTGGCATAGCCAACTGGGGTCGCTGCTTCAGCGGTCAAGAATGAACCCCGATTGTACTCCGCAAATGCCCCAGACCGTACAACCTGCCCGAGAATCAGCAGCGCAAAGCTGCCCTGTCCAAATGGGCCACAGAGAATCATATCTTGATAGACCTGTTCCATGGGCATAAATTCGCGCTCGAAGAGACGCGCAATGAAGACATCAGCAAAGGACATGGCCAACGGAATACCGAAACCGACTTCAAGGTATGCTACAATGATGGTCGGGACTTGCAGCCGAGCGCCAATTCCACTATACTCACATATGACACCTCCGCCAGCGGCGGAGGTTAGCGCACATATCAATGGAAGTAGAACGGAAGGTACGACAGCCTTGATTCCGGGAGCTTGTAGCTTCACGAAAATGTACGGTATTCCCATAACAGCAGTTAGGGCCATAGCCGTGTTGATCCACCACAGGACGTATGAGGCCATTGGCCATCCTGCACCCCATTGCTGGGCAACGGCCAAGGCGATCATTTGAATGATAGTTGTGAACGTTATAGAGACGCTAGTGAGACATGATACCTCCACCATGCTTGCCCGGAGTGCTCGTGCGACGTGCCGTGGATACATGAAAATTCGCGCAAGGTAGACGGATATGCATAGTGCCAGGAGCACGATTGTGTACACCCAAACTATCACAGAGATAATACGCAGACCATGGAATTGATAGTCCAATTGATGAAGAATAATGGCTATTACGCCAGTACCTTGGGGTATCAGAAACCATTGGGAGGAGAAGTTCCATATTGCGATGCAGACTGGTGATGTTGGTACTGGAGTGTCATGGGCTTCATGATTTGGCATTTCGCAGAGCAATCCAGAGCCAATGCCCTGTAAAGCAAGAAGAGGGTTTTGGCAAGATTGCTTTGAAGAAAGAACAAAATCAAATCTCAGCGTATCCTGACCTGAATTACATCATAATCCCTTTGACCGTGTAGCATTAGTTACATGCGGGTGATCGCGAGATTTAGTTCCGATTGACAACCAAAAGCCTGTCAAACAGAAAAGTCAAGGGCATAAGATCTAGAACGGGGCTGCTACTACATTGACCAACCTTTGTCAGTTCAAGATGAGGCCGTAGTGACGTAACTCGGCCCAAGAAAATGGGTGGTTATTGTCCATAGGGCGTTTCCATGGATCTGGCGCCGTTCAACAATCCGACAACTGTAGAATACTAGTATCCGGGTATAGGCGACCGACAGCAGTGGCTCTAATCAGACGTAGCACAGCGATTCTGTTCTCACTCTAGATATAGGATTGCTTGTGATACTGAGAAGGGCCCGCTAGTCGTGTACCGCAGCAGCTATGATCTGCGAAACAGGTATCGGATTCTTGCGCAGACATCGCCTCAAGCAGGCTTGATCCGTTTAGTAATGAGAATCTCCAGATTAGACTGTCACCTGAGGTATCGACTAAGGCATGCGGACGGGTCGGGCCTCTAATCCAATCTTGAAGCTCATTGTTTAGTGAAAACTGAAGGCGGTCGAAACCCTAAGATAAATCCAAATAAATAATTACATGGTCAGAACAGACATTCAATGTCTTGCTGAGTGCCATGGGGAACCAAAGCTCCCCAGTGACGCTGATCAAAAGACCCGCTCGGGTCGGGAGAGGAAGGGCGCCGCCGTGTGCTTGCCGTTGGATTCCACGGAACGACTCCGATTGACTCCACGGGATTTGCCAACCGATTGTCGGTAGCACGAAGAAAGGAAATCAATTCACCATGCGGATGCAGGATAGCACTCTTGCCAGAATGGTGGTGACTTCTGGTGTTGCCGAGAAGACGGAAAATGAGGCTGTACTAACCCAAACGGGCCGATCATGACGCCTTTCCCGATGAGGCAGGTCAGGTGGGTGTCACGGGTCTATCTTATCGCTTATCATCTGACCGGTTCCTGGCAGGAAGCTCCCCTTCCCAGCTCCCCGTATTTATTCCTCCTCCCCAAGCTGTTGTTGCTTGATCTTCTCCCTGTCTCGCCTCCTTTCTAGCCTCCATCTGACGGGCTTTATCATCGTACATGAAGAGCCGTCTGTCTAGTATTATTCTTCTTATATCATCCTTATATAGTGCCTTGTTCCACCCATCATGCGTGTCGACTCCGCGGCGCTACATCTGGTCCCAGTGCTGCTGGGCCAGGTCGGTGCTCTACAATTACCCCTAGTCCAAGAGTCCAATTCAAAGTGGGCGACGACAAACGCAGGTGACAAACCACTAATAAGCTCACCGCTGCTTCAAGAGCAGGTCAAGGCGGAGAATCTGCTGGACAGGGCCCGGCAGCTTTACAAGATTGCGGAGCTGGGAGAAGACGAATATAACCATCCTACTCGCGTCATTGGCAGCAAAGGTACCACTTACCTCTTCTCCTATTCTCGCAATAATTACAATCAATTGACGATTCCTTGTTCCTAGGTCATCTTGGCACGCTCGACTACATATACTCCGCCCTTACCGACCTCGGTGATTATTATACTGTCGTCAATCAGTCCTTCCCTGCCGTGAGCGGTAATGTCTTCGAATCTCGCCTTGTCCTTGGTCACGATGTTCCCAAGTCGGCTACACCAATGGGTCTCACTCCCCCAACGAAGAATAAGGAGCCGGTATATGGCCCCCTGGTTGCTGTCTCTAACCTCGGGTGTGAGGCCTCGGACTACCCTTCCAGCTTGGAAGGCGCCATTGCTCTTATCAGTCGGGGAAGCTGTCCGTTTGGGACAAAGTCTCAATTGGCTGGTAAAGCGGGAGCCGTCGCTGCTGTCATCTACAACAATGAGCGCGGTAACCTGAGCGGAACTCTAGGAAACCCAACACCCGATCATGTTGCCACCTTTGGTATCTCCGACGCGGACGCTGCCCCGGTCCTAGAGAAGCTGAAGGAAGGCGAGAAGGTCGACGCTATCGCCTACATGGATGCGATCGTCGAGACCATCCACACCACTAACATCATCGCGCAAACCACGGATGGTGACCGCGACAACTGTGTAATGCTGGGTGGCCACAGTGACAGTGTGGCCGAGGGCCCGGGTATCAATGACGATGGGTCTGGTACTCTGACCCTTTTGGAGCTTGCCACATTGCTCACCCAGTTCCGTGTCAACAACTGTGTGCGATTTGCTTGGTGGGCCGCCGAGGAGGAAGGCCTTCTCGGATCTGACTACTATGTGTCCGTTCTCACCCCGGAAGAGAACCGCAAGATCCGCTTGTTCATGGATTACGACATGCTCGGCTCGCCCAACTTTGCGTACCAAGTGTACAATGCCACTAACGCTGTGAACCCCGAGGGATCCGAGGAGCTTCGTGATCTCTACACCGATTTTTACGATGCTCATGGGTTCAACTACACGTACATTCCGTTCGATGGACGCAGCGACTATGATGCCTTCATCCGGCATGGTATTCCCGGCGGTGGGATTGCCACGGGAGCTGAGGGAATCAAGACGGCCGAAGAAGCGGAAATGTTCGGCGGCATTGCTGGCGAATGGTATGACCCGTGCTACCACCAGCTCTGCGACACGGTGGCCAATGTGAACTTGACCGCGTGGGAATGGAACACCAAGGTAGGATCACAAACTATAGTAGTTGCCATTATGCGAATAATTCCTTTGCTGACTAGTGTGACTCATAAAATAGCTCGTTGCCCACTCTATTGCAACTTACGCCAAGTCCTTCGACGGATTCCCGGAACGGTCCGATGAACCTATCAGTCCGCTTGCCTATGAGGAACCGAAGTACCATGGCCACTACCTGCAGTTGTAAGATTCGTGTACCCCTGAGCTTGGTAGTGGGGTTATATCTGTAGCGGGGTTCATTCTTTCCTGAGGCTGAGTCAGATTTGAGCTTATGAATTGAACGAATAGACTGTCACTTGTCATGTAGACGAGCACCTGGAAAAAAACCGTTGTAACATGTAGAAACTCGTTGGGGAATTGTCTGTTTAGGAACGCATGTACTTGTGGGGAAACGGTTCGGTCTTGGCTTTCCTCCTTCCTTCTCCTCTGGCACCCTCATACCGATCTCTATTAATCTAATCATATCTGTAGCATTAGCAATGATGCTACGAGGGACGAGAGTGTCTAGCGATGAGAACAGAATGTAAGCGCTGCATCGCCGCTTAATCTATTTCCCAAACAACATGCAGACGCCTTCATTGCAAGAACCATTCAGAGACATAGTGAATGCTGATTCTTAATTCACCTACGATTCGTGCAATAAGAACTCACTGCCCTATACCATGATATATTGCTCTCTCCCCCTCCAGGAAGAGATCGACAATTTCGGAACCGCCATGAAACGTTGGTGGGCCTCCGAGTGTCGAGGATTAACACTAGGGCCACGCTAGAACCCTCAGGGTCTGCAAACTACTCTACGGGGTGACTCCGAACAGGGCGTGAAACGGGAGTTCCTCCGAAACTGTCGCGAAAGTGTCTGTAGAGTAGTGATCGAAACCATCACGCGATGCCGGAACAATCAGCCACTCTTATTTGGCATGTTAAACGTGGAGTGGAGTCAACCCCTTTGTTGAAACAACACGGCCGTGTTTCCTTGCCGTCCAATCCGCTCCCTATAAAGCCAGCGTAGATCCGGTCTAAAAAATGAGATAAACGGCTCGTATCTCGTCTGTTAAAGGCAATTTTCATACGCTATCACGGATTACCCGTCTCATCAGAATGCGTGGAATTGAAGCTCTTGCCTTCCTGGCCGCCATCGGTGCCGCTCACGGCCAGAGCACGGTCGGATTTGGCCCTTATTTCTCTCTGGGTCCTACGCAGTCGTGGATTAGAGAGGCCAACACCACCCTGGTTCTGCCCGAGGCTCCTAGCCCTCAGAAGGACCGTCTTGCTCTTTGGCCTGGAATGGGTACAAGCGGTGGTGATCTGATCCAGGCTCTCGCTGTTTCTTTCTCCGACCCCAACTCGTAAGTCGCAATAGACTAATAGTACGACATCTCGGAATCATTCTGATAACCTATTGCAGCAACTGTGGCGCCAGCTCTGGACAGTGGTGTACCTGGGCTAGTACCCTTGAAGGTGAGTCATCATATAGCTTTAATAAACACATCAGTACTAGTCAAGCTAACTACGTGGTAGGCACACAATTGGGTGGCAAGGAAGTCCCGGCTTCTGCTGGTGACAAGGTGACCATGCACTGTAAGTATCTTATCAACTATGATTGCAGCTCCGGTCAATGATAGACACTAACCTCCGTCTACCTAAAGACAAGTACAACGACAGCACGGGCAAGTACGACCAGACCGTCTCGATCAACGGTGAGGTTGTCTCTACTCTCTCGACCAGTGCGTATTCCACCCTTCTAAATTGACGCTCCACTTGTATCCTGACAAATACCAGGCTCGGGACAAGCCCAGGGCTGGGGCACGGCAGTTGAGTGCCAGGACGATGCGTGCCAGAGCACTGCGGGAGCTCACAGTAAGTTCCCAACCCATCTTTCGAAGAAGAACAACATGCTTAACACAGCAATACAGAGTACCTTGACACCACCATCATCCTTAACGCCGAGGATAACTCTTTCGGCGACACCCTGTCCATCAACGAGGCCAGCTCCTCCGGCCTGTCGACGTCGGATAATGGCAAGACCTGGACCGTGTCGACCATTAACATCAACTCTCACACTTACAACCTGTGAGGTTGAAGTTAGTCTTGTATAGTATAGCTTGGGGATTGAAAAGCTCTGGGAGTTTTACCTTACGGAATAGATTGTACATAAATACGGAACACGCACGTATCTTCACGTTCTCAAAATCGTCAATGACATTGATACAACAAATTCATAAAAGACATCATAGTTATTACTGACAGACAGCGTTATCATGCTCAGCGGCATTTCCATTCCACAACTCGTGAAACAGATCCTTAGAAAAACTTGTTAACCTCCTGGTTGATTCCCTGGTTAACAGCACCATCCATTCCACCAGGGACATACTGGTCAACCTTCTGGTCAACCATCGAGTCGACAAAGTTGCCACCAGAGTTACCACCCTGTCCTCCGTTGTTAGAGCCGCCCTGGTTGTTGTTTCCACCGTGGCTGCCGAGGAAGCCTACAAAAGAGATTATTGTCAGCCAACATCCTCGATTCAAGTCAATCATGTCGCAATTGATAGGGAAACAAACCTTCTGCCTTGTTCACCAAACCCCCAAGCCCACCAGAGGAGCCACCGGAGGAGCCACCGAAGGAGTCATTTCCACCACCAGAGCCCCCGAAGTTGTCTTGGTTACCTCTTCCTCCGCCAAAGCCAGAGTCATTACCGCCAAAGCCAGAGTTGCCAGAGCTGTTACCCCCAAATCCAGAATCGTTTCCGCCGTGCCTGGAGTCATTGCCTCCGAAGCCAGAGTCACCTCCACCGCGACCCCCGCCAAAGCCCGAGTCATTTCCTCCAAACCCAGAGCCACCTCCACCAAATTGAGAGTCGTTACCGCCAAAGTTGTTGTTGTCGCGACTGTTACCACCGCTAAAGCTGTCGTTGTCTCCTCCGAAGCTGTTACCACCGCCGCTGCCTCCAAAGCCGGAGTCACCTCCGCGGCCACCACCGCCAAATCCAGAATCATTTCCTCCAAATCCAGAGCCACCTCCACCAAACTGGGAGTCGTTACCGCCGAAGCCAGAGTTGTTGCCTCCAAACCCGGAGTCATTGCCTCCGTAGCTGTCACCACCACCGCGACGGCCACCACCAAAACTGTCTTGACCGAAGGAGTCCATGGTGTCTATTGGGCAAAAAAAGTGTGTTGATAGTTTGATATAATGTGGGGGATTCCTCAGGTGTCAATTGAGTGTAAAGATCACAAAAAAACAAGACAAAGAGAAAGAGAAGCGGGAAGGTAGAAATTATCCAGCTTTAACATCCCAGCCCCAACAGCAGAAGCAATTTGACCCCTCTATTCAACACTACAAGCTTGCGCCATTTATTCGCCACACAATCCCAGCCCTTTCAGCCCTCAGCCATCAGCCCTCTGTTCTGAGACGCCCCTAATCCCAAACTAGTGGCGCAATCCACGCATATGATGTCAAGCGCACACTAATGAAGGAGCTAAGATGCGCCCTAGGGATCTCGATTTCAAATCACGGTGCGAGATCTCGTCCATAATGACGCTAAGCTCCAGGGCGAGTCAGCTCGGGGACCATCCAATTCCGAGGGGATCCGATCGTGCGTGATAAGACTGGGTTTTGGGTTGTAGTGTGGCGATTTTGCTTTTGATGGCGATACGGTGTGAATTCTACCAGGTGCATAAGTGGCGATGTACACTCTTCATACTATTTATCCTTCGAAAAGTGCTTTGTAGGTTCTATTCGTGGCCTTATCTGGTCTACTGTGCACCTTGAGTATGTGCCACGTTTGTGTTCAATGTCAATAGTACTAAGATTAGGCACATCACTACCAACCAACCAGAAGCCCTGCCCGTCCCACACCACCAAACCAAGCTTTGGGACAAGCTTCCCTTGACCCGTAGAGGCACTAAGAACTGTGCCCTGAGCCCTGAATCCCTGATGGGTCCGCCCGACCAGATCCCGATGGGCTTACTGCTCAACGTGGTGTGAATTCTCTCGAAAGGGTCTCTGGATCATATCTGATCTTACAATCGGCTTGATCGGAATAAGAAACTTCAAGTATAAGAACGTCAATTTCAGGTCACGTAAAATTATCTTCAGATCACGTTAGGCTGCAATGCCGATTTCTAATTGAGCCGAGGTCTTTACCTTCTTCCTCACCGGGAGGTAAGCACAATTCTCCGGATTGACCACGGGATCGCATCAAATCTTCAGAAATACAATAACTACTATCATTGGCGGGGTTGATTTTTCCGCGAGAACTAATAGTCGGGTTCGGAGTTACTTCAATAGTTGTTCCCTTATTGGTTAGTATGGGATGTTGGAAATAGTCTGTAGGAAAATAAGACATCCTCATCTAGTACTTGCCAATGTCTACGTGGTAATTAGACACACTGGTTACCTAATGTTAAAGCACATATACAGGAAGCTACATTTTACTGCTGCGGAAGGAAAGATAAAGACTGTGCAACAGTGGCATCTGTGGGATATTTCGGTTCATTATAAATATGTGGATATATACTTACAGCTTTGGAGCACTTCTTAGCAACTGACTTGCTCGAAAGTTGTAGGATTGACGGTATCATGGGACCATCTTTAACTCTTGAATTGTGTCTTAAAAAAACCTGCTATAAGATACATGGGAATCAAACATAGAAGGCATCGACCAAAACGCGCGTAACATATACCATGAAATGTCGGATGGGCTGTAGCTCAAGCATGGTCAGAAGCTTCAACAACACAGCAGCTCGGCAGAGGAGAACACAGTCCATTAGACATCTTGGGATATGTCTTCTTGACCTTAGAAGCCTCAGCTTGGGCAATTTTATCCACACGGCATATTACAGCACTAATAATTTCCGGTTGCACAGCAGGATTCATAGCACACATTCGAAGTGTAGTCCGTCCACGAATCTGGGTGGTTAATATAGAAGCGATATTCTCCTTCACGAGCCGCTGCGAGATGGCAGTGTTCAATGAGTCTAGCTCTTCCTCACTAAACCCAGGAGGCGCATATCGGAAAACCACAATGCTAGCAACTGTTGGCACCGGGATGATCCAGTTCTTATACTGCCGGATACTGCGATCCGCTGTACGGGCAAGAAGAAAACCCTGATCGATCATCTCACCCACACGACGACGACCTAGAACCTTGATAGTGAGCCACAGAGACATTGCACGCGCGGGCCGACTTAGCTCTGGACTGAGTTTGTAGAAATTGGTCGTGGCCTGCGCTTCCAATGGATAGTTGAGATATTCGGCATCGAAGGAGAAGCTGCGTGTGAGAGACTTCACGTGCCGCGTGAGCACAATCCCGCAACTATATGTCTGGAAGAGCCACTTGTGGCCATCCCAGGAGATGCTATCCGCGCGACCGATACCATCAATAAGGTGGCGATGCTTGTCGGATACTGCAATGGATGCACCATATGCACCGTCTACGTGGAGCCATAGGCCTTCGTCACGCGCGATGTCGGCTAATGCGTTCAGAGGATCGATACTGCCGGTGTTGGTGCTGCCGCAATTGGCGACAAGGAGGAAAGGAACGCGTCCGAACAGGCGATCTGTATTGATGGCATGTCGTAGGATATCCGTATCCATGCGGCAGTTATCATCGGTTGGTATCTTGTGGACCTGGTAGTCCATGAAGCCGGCAATATGTAGGGCTTTCATCACGGAGAGGTGTGTCTGATCGGACATGTAGATGGTGGCGTTTGCTCGCTCTGACGGTTGGAGTTTCTCATCGCGGGCTGCAACTATGGCTGTCATGTTTGCCATGGACCCACCCGAGACAAAGCACCCTCCGACTGAATCAGGCAGTCCCAGTTGGGAGCCTAGCCAGTGGATCATGGCCTTTTCAACCTCACTTGGACCAGAGCTCCCATCCCAGTTGGAAGCATTCACATTCCAGATGGAAGTGAGAAGATCACCCAGACGAGCAATTGGGGCTGGGCAGGCTGGTATATAAGCAAAATTATGTGGATGGGTGTGGTGTAGATGGTAGTCAAAGAGCGTCATAGCTTGTTGAAGGATAGAGACCGGATCCCGCGGATGATCATCTGGCATGATCTCATCCTGAAGGCTTGGTAGCTCACTGATATCGAGAATTGGGAGAATAGGGTCTGATGGAGGTGGAAGGTCGGTGGTCAGGAGTTGAGTCAATAGAGACCTGGCTAGCAACGTGACATTGGTCCATCCTTCATCTGATTGGTCTTGGGGTGCGTTGAAATGCATCTTGTCAAGTCTGGAAAATTGATCACTCCAGGGGAAGGCGAGGCAGTAAAGAAGCAAGGATTGTGTCTAGGTGGCTCTCAACATACTTGGAACACGGTGGCAGTTATGTGGCTTTATAAAGTGTGGCCGGGTCAATGTGCGCAAGAGGCTCTGAGCTGTATCGTAGAGTGAGTAGGGAACGAAACTCTTCTGAGATGCACTAGATCGCAATGGTCGTAGGTAAGCGAGATCAAGTAACACGGAGCTAACCAGACTCAGGTCGATAGAAAGTCAAGGTTGAGATCCGGCACTCTCAGGCTGACGAGTTTTCAGCTCAAAAAAAGCAACATGAGGGACTGTGGTGTATCTAGCTAGCTGCGTATCCAAAGGTTGGCACAATATTTCCCTCACGGGGCATATAGTCGCATAGTCTCTCTGTGCTGCGTCTGCCGATCTTTATGAACACATGATATCTGAGACTGATTAGACAAGTCATTACTATATATTATAAACTATGTCTACTGTAGTAGTTAGCTGTTCATATTTACTGTGAGCTGCAAGACGGATGCATCCGAGCGTGTAGTATGTAATGCCGTTGTGTGGCTGGGCGGGCATTTTGAAGCCCGCCTGTGGAGGGGTCGTGCTTAATGGACTGTGTAGCTGAGCAATTTGACATGTCGTCTAGCCGCGGTTGCAATACCCTTTTCGACGATTCATGCCAATCAACGCAAATAGTTAATGTGTCGAGGTTGACGTATGTAGATCTCTTGCTAATAGCGGTGTGGCCCCAGAAAGGTTGCCGGTGACTGAATAAGTCACTTGTGCATGGGTGGCCGCCTCGTGACACTTGCTGCCCTTTCAGCCGGGTAGACAGCTGAATTGGGATGTTACATAGGATTCCATGCAGTTGATGGAGTCAACGATGGATTCCTATAGGCCAAGAAGCATGCAGAGTTTTACATAAAACCCAGCAGTCTGGTTGATTACGACCCCACTATTGGGAGGCAAGAAACTCTAAAAAACAATGAAGGATGTCAACAGACTCTGTGCACGATAATGTGTAGTTGGAATTAACCTTCCGGCTTACCACAAGTTCTTCATTCATAGTTCCTTCAGCCACCTCACCCTACAGCAATATCCAGTCTGTACGAAGACTGGAACCCGAAGAATGGTACCCGGGCATCAGTTCTACGCAGACGCCATTGCTGAATTGGCTGCTAGTAGTGGGAATAGCCAGAGGAATATCTCAACACAACGGGCACAAGCGGATTTGAATGAGAATCTGTAATCTATTCAGATCTCAAGATTATGGCTAGTAAGACGTGAGGCCACATCGGCAGCAGGGGTGGCGATCAGGTAGTGCCTGGCTAGAGTGGAATCTCAACGAACTAATTTATTTTGCTTTTCTTTATTTGACCCCTTGACCAAGGACAACACAATGGACGTCGACCATAATTCAAGTTCTCGTATCAACATATCATAACATACATGGATTTACCCCTCGCTCATCATCCTAACACGTATGGAAACTGGTTGTAATGCCCAATGCCGCGGCACGGTCCGTCAATCTCAACACCACCCTTCTGCTGAACCGCCTTGCGATCAGCTCCGAAGCAAAGCACCTTACTACTAGATGGCAGTCGAGGAATCTACAGGCTCCCATCCGAGCAACGGCGGTCCGTTTAATGGATCCTTCGATATTATCTTTCAATCTCCGGCATTCTGGTGGCGGTACACCGGAATGTTCTGCTGGTTGCAGAGAATCGTCGAGTTAGCCGTGGGACAGATCCAGTCGGTCAAATCACCCTCAAACACAGCAGCCGGGTCCAGACCAGCAGTCAAATTGTCCACGGGGTAGGTGATCAGAGAAGCATATTCGTTGGCGATGTGCAACCTTCACTGCAGCCGAGCGGGCAGGATAATCAATAAAAATAAAGCGCTCGACAGGCACGACGCTAAAGCTCAGAGCAGGTTCAGCGCCGTTGTCTTAAGTACTGGCCGATAAAATTGGAGATTTGCGCATCTTACCCATTACATTTTCACATAAATACTCAGCATATCCGTCCCCTTGCCGCTCGGATACGACCGCGTAGGCTTGAAGTACTGTGCTCGCCGGAACTGTCCCTTCAACTTAGCAGCTTTTGCGTTGTCTTCTTCCTCTTCAGCAATATTGCGGATCCCGTCGCCGCCGCGTGCGAGCAGATCCCAGTGAACGCCCTTCAGTCCCCACGGTGGTCCTGGCAAGGAAGTCTCCTTGTACATGGGAAACTCGAGACAGACAAGAAGGCCTCCCGGATGGAGAAGGTGGCTCATACGTTCGGCCCATTTCTGACGAAGGGAGGGGTGGATAGCGCATAGGAACTGTCAATTGCGTAAGTCATACTGCTCTTTGTCCGGTATCTCATTGAAGCATGCAGTAAGGGTATACACATACAGTATAATCATAGACCAAGTCAAACTTCTCACCATCACGCAGAGCTTCACTCTCCCACGCTGAGCTGAAAAAGTCGCCGGCAATAGATTTTACATTCCCTATATCGGCAGTTGTCGCAGTTCCAGAGGAGAAATTATATCCCTGTGGACTCTGCATCTCTGAAGCGGCATACTTCCTCGCCTCGGAAACGCCAGTAGCGGATATATCGAGGCCGTAGACGTCAAAACCATGCAGTGCTAGCATGACGGGATCATAGCCTCTTCCGCAGCCCTGTAGAAATTTTACATATAGTTAGTGACTTCGAAGTAGATGTTTCGCAGTAGTTCCGCGAGTATCCGGTGTATTTATTGGCTCGTGGAAAGAAGGGTGATACCGGAACAAGGGCTCTCTTTCTCCGTCTATCGGGTGTAAAAGGGGAGAAGACATCGTTCTGCTGCTCTACTGCATCGACTAGTGCAATTGAGGGACTCCCCCTATCCCAGAGATCGCTTTCATTGGAGTCCCAGAGTGCGGACCAGCCTGAGCCTTGGTCTTCCGCTGGCCTGGTGTGAGTTAGACAGGTTCGAGTCGGGTCTTCAATGCAAGTAATCGTGATCGTACCTTTCGGCAAAATGGCTGATGAGGCGGCCTTGAACAGGGGGAGTAGGCGTGTGGGCCATTTTATGCGCACTTTTATTCGTGATGGCTGAGAGGTCTGACAGAGTTGAGATGCGTCACGGATGGAAAGCCAAATTGTGGGGTGATTAAGAATGGTTCCCGGTTGGCGACGGAGCGGGTCTCCACCAAAGGAAGTGAGATGGTTCTCGTCTATTTTCTGCTCTACGTATGATCCCAATCCTATTTCCTATGGCATGAAGAGATGGTGTTGAACCCTGAAGCATTAAAGCAAGTTGGTCGGCGATTGAAACATTGCCCCACCCTAACACCGGATGCGGAGGGGGTGGACGCCAATGATACCAGCGATTGTATGTCGAGCTGATTGTCATCAACACTGCAACCCTTGTGTGGTCGCTCGCTTCTGTAGATGTCCGCTGGCATCACGTCTGACGTGAGAAACACTATAGCAGTATGCTTCATGAGTATATGCCCCGACTAGCTCCGTTTCATGGCAGGGTCTGTTGCGACCGTGTTTCTCCGACTACACCACCTGTCCGGGTCACAGAGGACTGAGGGACCTCGACCCGACCTACAGAGGCACAAGGCAAATCTCATGTCATCAGCAGTGTATGGAATTCATCATTACTGACTGATGGTCTAGACACTCTCTAGTGGGGTCTTTCCATATCCGCCTTCCCGTTTAGTCGGTAAGATGATATCGATACTGTGCGCTCAGCAAAACCCACTAAAAATCCTTCAGATGAATCAGAACTGCTACGGTCTTTCACGTGCATATTTAATCTCGGCCTGTTATCGGCCGAACTGTATGCCTTTAGTGATTGATACCAGAGGCTTTGCTCGCCTGGGTACGGACGGTGTTTGCTGGTATCCCGCCATGGCGTTCTGTGCACTTTGGCGGAGCAAAAGCATAGCCATGGAACAAGAATAGGCTGTCGGAGCATAGCCCACCGGGTCAGCTCGGGAGAATGTCTTACCTCGAGCCATTTGCTTGTCCGAATCTGGGCTTGAAACTCCAAAGTGATCTTTGATGGTGCTTCATGCACCTCGATGATCATCGCCAGTGCCATCGATTGGCTTTGCACGCTAGACTACATTACAGATTACTATGAAGGGTAAGGTCATACCCTGGTGGGGCAGGTATGAAGACTCTATGCATCAGGCATCTGGCAATAATCATGTCGTCTCTGAGGAAGGTGGCTTGCTTGCTCGAGAGTGTCTACAGCGGCAATAGGACGTCTGATAGAACATCGTTATGGCCCGATTACCCTTGCACCGGTACAAGAGGCGTTTACCCTCTCTCCCAGCTGTACCAGACTTCAGATAAAAATAAGCACTGTAGGTGCGGCTAGCAACGCTCGGTGCCCGTGTCACATCTGGCACCCAAGTGCAGCCGTATCTTCACGATTGCTCCGATCAGCATGCCCCCAGCGAATTGATGGAGGGTAGATCATCGACCCAAGGCTCGTGTCTCAGAATTGCGAAAATATGCGATGCCCCTGAACCTTGTGGTTCCCGAGGATATGTGCGACCGGCCAATCTTTGACTAATACTTGGCTTATCCTCGTTACACCATAGGCTTAGTTGAGTCCCGATATTGGGTAACTTCATGCTCTTGAGAAACTTTGGACTTGGCACAAGTGGTGAGACATCGAGTAGATAATGCATGTGGGAGTGTGTGTTGAGGAAAAATGTGCTCTGCGTACAAGCTTGACCCACTGTCAGCATGCATTGTCGACTAGTAGTCCGCGTGGTCGGCCACGAGGCCTGGGATGCACATGAAGGCGTCGCTGAGTGTTCTCCTCTTCGAGTCGCATCCCCGCTGGTGCAGGGGTAACTTTTGGCCCCCAAATTGCCGATACTATGCAAAAATTGACCAGGTTGCTTTGGCCACATTGATTGGGCCCTGGAGAAACACCGAGGACAGCAATGGGTTCCTTGAAGGGATAAGCGACGCCAATCGCTGCTGTTCAGGGATAAACCTGCGGATGGACAACTCCTTCCCGTTAGCTTAAGACCCGCCCATCTCCACCAGAAATTCCTTCGCGTCACGCTCGCTTGCTCTCGTCCTTCAGCCGTCAGCGCCTGTCAGCACCGGTGCCCTCGACTTCCCCCACAGCGGCCCCTCGCGGCCTATCGCCGACGGGCCCTCAAGCCGCTAAAGTTCACGTTAATTGATCCAGAGCCACGCTGCCCTCCTTGTTCCACTGCAGTTGACGAAGCCTATTGCTCCTCGGCCCCCAAGTATCACAATTCCTGCTGAGGGCTTACTATAGACATCCCTTGGACGGAGGGTGTTATCTATGTCTCAGAGTGTGCGCCGGTCGCAACTTTCTTGCTCGAATCAGAAGTGCATCAGGCCATGATGGACTTGATGGTTTCCCAATCCTGATTGTACTTTTGGCCCCCACGCGGAGATGATTCACGTTCTGTGGATGGTCTTTGCTGAGTGAAGACCCTGCGTCTAGGCCTGACAGCTCATGCAGCATGCCAATCGTAATATCCTGTTATCGCACTTGTACGCTCCGGGCCCTTGGCGAGAGACTCCATCCTGCTTTGCAGGCTATCTCTTGTGTTTCATTCTCATTTGTGACTCGCTGGTCGGAATATGTATCCCCTGCGTCTGCACTAATGCATCATTGGCCGACAAAAGATCCGTCATGGCCCAGCATGCGGAGGGGTTCATTAACCACGAAGATCCGCGCAAACACCTTTTAGCGGGAGGTGTTCGTTGCGTTCTTTCATCTCGAGCAAACTGATTTGGCGTCGATTCCTTCACTCATATAGCACGTGGAAACCCAGACATACTGGTGCACTAATCATGGCACCGTTACCCGAGGGCGAAGTGAGTGGCTGGGTGGACTCGCCCAACGATCGGGGCACCATCGATATTATCTGGGGCTGTTGTTTGGTGCTCTCTACCGCTCTCTGGACAGTTCTGCATCTGAACATTCCGGCCCCCGACGATGGCCTTTGGACGGTTCTGTGGCGCAAGCTCCGCTGGGGAACATTTGCTATCCTGGCCCCCGACATGCTGGTGGGCTTCTCCGCCATGCAGTACGAGTCAGCCCAGGAATCGGTGCGCGACATGCACCGCTTGGGCTACAAAGAATGGACCCTCAAACACGCTTTCTACGCCAATAGCGGAGGCTTCGTCCTTCAATCGACAGACTACCCTCCCTTCCCCATTACCGCCGCCTCAATTCACTACCTCGTTGAGACACACCACATCGACTGCCCTACAATCACGGCGGAGGAAATCTGGGACAAAAGCAAGGCAGATACATTCGCTAAATGCGTAGCATTGGTGCAAGGGGTATGGCTCGTGGTCCAATCCATCGCCCGGGCCGTACAGGGCCTCGCTGTCTCCCCGCTTGAGCTCTTCACCATTGCGTTTGTGTTATCCACGATCATGACCTACTACTTCTGGATGCATAAGCCACAGAGTGTTGGGGTGCCGACCGTTATCGAACTCAAGAGCGGATCAGTCACAAGCCTGATCAACAGTGCTGGGGAGATCGGTGTTGAGCCTTTCCGCGAGACACCACTCGATTTCCTGGAGAAGCCGCACCAGCGGTGGCATCGCCGACCGACCCTCGAGAATCTCCGCCCGCAGAAAAGCCCCCTACAGCGTATGCCAGATGACAAAATCGTGTTCAATGGCCTGAGTCAACGCACCTGGCTACTGGTATCGATCCAGGCCATGGTACATCCCGCTGTCCACTTGCTGGGCTGGAACCATGTGTTCCCGACGAGCACTGAACAGCTGATGTGGCGCATCATGAGCGTCTTCCTGGCTTCTGGTCTTCCGCTGTCGAGCATGCTGCGGATAACTCTGACCGCGTTAGGCTTTGACGGTCACCAGTCCCTGACATGGATATGGGTCCAGCCTAGCGGCAAAGAAGAGAAAGGATGGCGTGCTTGGGTGCTGGACGTTGTCATGTCTTTTATCAGTGCCTGCCTGGTCCCGGCCCGCTTGTTTATTATCATCGAGGCTTTTATCAGCCTGCGACAGCTCCCATCGAGTTCCTATGTGACCGTTGAGTGGACGAGTTTCATCCCGCATGTCTGAACTGCTACGGAAGAAAGCATCGTACGTCTTTCTCTTCCCGGGCATGTAAATTAACCGCTAAAGTACTGTTAGTCACTATCACGGGTCGGTGCCCATATACGGCCGTTCCCTGCAGGTCCAGCCGCGATTGGTCCTGCCAATTTGTGGAAACCTGTCGGCGGGAGCGCGCAGCTATGAGCTTTTGGGAACTTGCTATGGTGGCTTCCTGAACTGGAGGCTAAATCACTCGTACACTAGCTGCGGCAGTACCACTGTGCTTGCGACTAAGGGGTATATTTCCCTTTTATATGGTTATACTTGCTTTCACCATGAAGACCCATGTATGTTTATGCGATCAGAACGATGGCAGCGCGATGTTGGTAACCTCAATGGCAACAGCCCAAGCGACCTCAGCAGGCAACGTGCCCCCCTGATCTGTCCGTTTGAAACACCTTGAAGGGCTCTAGTAGCTATTACTCTAAGGGCTCTTTACGTCGTCTCAGCCAGCACTATTGGAACTTTTCTTTCCACTCCCGGAGAATGGCAATGGGGTCATAGATCTTCGTTTGGGCTATTGAACGAGGTTCTGGAACCTTGGCACCAATAGCGCTCTCTACCGAGCTCTCACAAGCTGGGAGAGCTGGCTTTCTGCTTGTTTGAGGATAGCAGGAGTCATGGCTCGGCTTTGACACTAAAATTGGAGATGAATTGATGGTGTATCTTACATCACACATGGGCGCGAGGTGTCTAGGAACATTTGAATAGCCACTATGTCTAGAACCAATCAAGGTGGTATTTGTCACAACAAGGGACAACCTTTTGATTCGTGCACACTACTCATAGACTCCTGTGGCAGAATTCAAAGGGAAGATGCGACTGGAGGGTATTCTAGGGTTTGCGATAGGTTAAGGAAAACTACGGCCGAGGGTCCTGGAGTATCATGTACCTAGTCTTTCGCCAATTATGACCCAAACACTTTGTTTGGCAAACGACTTGATACCAGATAGAAATATCTGCATTGTTTAAGAATAGCGTTGCATTATCTTGCCAATTCTATTCTGCCTGGGCGTCTGGGCGAGCGTTCTCAACAGCACCCATAACAAACGCAGGTGCTGGGATATTCGCAGCGTTATGTAACTGAAGTTTGAAGCGGGTTCAGTGATTAGTGGATATTCCGTTTCTCTTACAGGGTATTCAGGGGTGATACCTCGGTAAAGCTAGTTTTTATATTGGTTACACACCCTTCGAGCCTGTCGGCGTCTCGAAAATGCGCCTCGAGCTCCGATCGGAGATTTCCGAATCGTCTGACCAAGTCGTCCATTTTTGTTTGCACTTGCTGCAAGGTACCTTTTACCAGCTCATCAGTTCTTTTTACCATATCAGATCATGACCAGGTAAGACTGTCCTTACCTTTCAAAGCTATTACCGCATCTTCCACACCCGTGGGTAAATGCGTAAGATATTTGTGGCGCGTTTCGTGAAAATGGCCTGTAAAACCGTAAGTATAACTAGTCAAAAGATCCACCTAATAAATCTAATCGTACGATCTGCGTCCTGCACCCGCCGGTTCACTTCAAAAAACAGTTAGCAGAAGTTGCGAAAGTGAAACAATTGAGTATACCCTCCCAGTTTCGATATTCAGCACTGAGCAAAGCTGCAATTGACCTCATACTCGCCTCATAGTAGAGTCGACACGCATTTTGCCAATTGGCACCCATATTGCGCAAGCCCGCATCGAAGCTGGAGCTGTGGCCGGAAATCCGACGTGCAGACTGTGAAAGGGTTAAACCTTAAACATGCATCTCTGAGCGTTGAAGAAATCACCTCTTCCAAGGAAGTCTCCAAAGTCGAACATTTGGTCTTCTTCTCGGCCATCAACTTCCCCATCGCGTTTAGAAAGCTATTGACCCTACGGACGGTGGTAGTCACTTCAATATTATCCCGAGCCACGCCCTCACGGGTGATGACTGTTCTGCAACTACGGAGAAGCTCCGTGGATTCTGTTGCACAATGAGCAAAGCTTGCTACAGCATTGACTAAAATGCATGGTGTCAGCCTCTTTAACGTCTCGGACTCTGGAGCTTCCATACGTACGTATCAAGAATGACGGCCTAATGACATTGTCCTTCAGTTCGGTGAATTGGGAAATCATGTCAGGCAGAAGAGACGCGATACACTGCACCAGGGAGGCTTTAGTGTCTTGACCAAAGTATTGATAAATAAATAATGCTTACATAGAATGCATCATCGAGATTTCTCCGTTTTATCGGTGGGTCAGCGAGGCCCCCCGTCAGGATTCGTTCAATAGGGTCAGTGAACTGACGGTCAAAAGCCTCTTTTGTGGGGGGCAACCAAGGTATAGCAGCTGAGTATTGCTCCAGAGCCTCTGAATCCCGATTCGTAAACAGTCTGGGGGGTGGAGGGGCTAGATGTTCTTCATTGACTGCTGCGCCAGGCATGATTGAGCCTACAAGGTTTGGTCGAACACCCTATAATATAAATTGTATGAAAGCGAATGTGGAAGCAACGATCTGAATACAACAGGTATAGAAATCAGAAAGTGGATTGAAAGTTGCAGAGAAGAAAGGCTCATCCTTTATCTTGCGAGGTTCAGACAACGCATCCCCATTGTTATCACAGCAGTGTTGAGTGGTATGGGAAACGTGTTCTAGCATTCTCGCACAGATGCATCTTATCATACAACATATTAGGCACCAGATACTACATTACTGCCCGAGGCAAATCCGACATGGCCATTGGTTGCCAATTCAAATAAACCCCGCACGATAGGATAATATTGATCATTCTGTCCGCCAATGCATCGATCAAGCGAACCACCAGGCGAAGCAACCCATGTGCGTCGTTGCGTCGAGTTCTGCCCGCATTCCTAAGATATGCCTCACTATGAATTTGACGAAACAGATGCACCTGTTTGTTGGTTAGAGGGGAGTTAATGTTGTTGCGCGTGGATGCCCAAGGTACAATACATACCTCTCAGCTGCATGAAGAGGAACTGTCCCTCTTATTGTCTGCTTTCTCAGTCAACCTCCGAGCAAAATACAGCGTAAATATCATGATCCTCTCTGCTAATATATGGCTCGAGCTCATGGTTGGCCAAGCTCCTGTATAAGTATGATTATCGTAAGATTACCCGGTCCTGCTAGCTATGGGATGTCTCAATGTCTGACTGACTTGCCATATGCATCTGAGCTTCCAATGATGTACTACTGGTATGCATTGATACCCAAGGCAGTCACTCAGTTAAAAGCATGTGATGCAATTCCGGTAGTTTGAAGCAGCGCCAGATAATGTAAAAGCCTTAGTCGGGCTTCGGCGTCAAATAAAAGGTCGAACGTTCAGACTAACTCAAGCAGATCCGAACCCCGCATTCGTTAGGCAGTAGGCTTGAATACTACGCAAACGGAACTATCATATATTTTCTACTGCTTATCGTTGTTCCTAGCTTCAGGTCATCATAATCATCATTGTCATCATCATCATCATCATCATCAGTCCAATACCGGAAAAATGTCCATACAGCAGGCGCTCTCCAGATTTTATGCTACCTTCCCAATCCGCGAAGAATCGTTTCTGAAACGACTAGAATCTGGAGTCTCCTTCAGAGACGCCACACGAACAGTAAGGCCTATTGTATAAGCTGAGTTATGTGAGCAGCAGCTTAGCCTTGTAGGTTTTTTACAGACATTCAGTCATCGATCTAGAACACATTTATACGGAAGTTCAGACCAAGGCCAAGTTTGATATCTACCGGCTGTTACTTTATTGCGATACACTCTTAGTCCCTAAAAGAACAAATATTCTTCTGCCGAAAAGACGCGACGAATTCCGCCTCGTCATATTTGCACGAGATATACAGTCAGACGGACTCGGTAGTGAAGATGGGGCGTTCGCAATCACCATGGACGTGGGTGATCTTGTCGCCTTTCACACCATCCAACTTCCCGAAAACTTCTGTTTCAGAGTCCATACTCCCCATGGAACAGAAATTATTTTCCCAAAGATCGACGACACTCGCTACGGTGTTGAGGTTGAGTGTTGTGAAGGTCATAAATTCCGTCAGAAGCAGAGGCCACCTCCGGAGGATGTCGTGCTCCATGACTACCTCGAAACGCTTGAGAATGTCAATGGCATCGTAAGGGTTGACGAGAATCTTAATGAGTAAGTTCACTGCTCTTTGATTACTCCAGTTTCAAACAAAACTCCTACTAACCAGGCCTTCACAGCAATCTCCAGCGCATTTTCTCTTTTCAGTTCTTACTGGCAGCATTCCTGATTCAAGAAAGCCCGGTATTGGCCCTTCAGATCTTAAATTATGTCTGTAAGGCAACAGCTATGAAGGGGTCCTTCCGGTTTTTCTACGAATCGGCCACGCTACGTGACTTTCTCGGTACGCTTATACAAAAGAGTTCCCAGACCTTTATACACAAGTTACATCTTACTGACTAAGTAACTAGTGTCTCAGCTTGATTCTCATGTGTTCAGCATCTCCTCAGTAAATATTTATGGCTCGAAACAGATCCTAAAATCGAGACTGAAGGCTGCAGAAGCTTTTGACTCTAGCTTTCAACGGTTCATTGGAGAGGGCAGCGCTGCTGAAAATTTCCGAACAAATGCGAACATTCTACTTTCGAAGTCTAGAATGGCCATGGAGGAGTACGAGTGCTTGTGGGGGTTCGCTAATCGGGAGTATACCAACGCTCTCAATGCCGAAAAAAGAGCTAAGGACACTTACCGGGTATGTTCCATCGATTTTTCTTTGATATATGAATTTGAGAATCTCATATAAGGCTCCAGTCAAACCAGATCAATGTTGAGCAAGCTTGTATAAAGTTTCGGGAAGGTCTCGATTCATGGGAGAGAAAAGAGGTATGACATACCTGACCACTCCTTCACGGGCATTGACAGTAACTGTCTTCCATTACTTCAGAAAGTAAAAGCAGTAGTAGAGCTGATCAAATGCGGTATAACTACCATTGGTGCGGTCGTTGGTGCTTTCACCACTTCAGGTAACTATCATGATAGATATCCAGTTTATCATTGGTTGGTCAAACAACCCGAGTGACATCTTGAAAACCTATAGGAGCCTCCCTCGCGGCAGCCGATCCAATTGAACTGGCTGAAAAAGCTCAGGCTGTGGTATGCGATTAATATAGCTCATGCGAGGCACTCAATTGACCCAGAGTTTAGGTCGGTAAATTTAAACGCTTGGTTGATATCATTAAAAGAATCCAGAAATTTTACAATAAATGGAGTCCGGTATTGACTTCTGCATGGACGACTGTGCAATCAACAACGCGTTTAGTGAATGTCTTTAGGGAGGAAACATCCACTGGACCGAAAAGCCAGTTTCAAGGACTTGGTATACCTCTCTCTCTCTGACAAAGCCATGACCGCCTATAAGCCGAAACTGATCTGTGAACATAGGAGATCCCAATATTGACGTAGAGAATTGTATTGCCGATTGGTGGGTTTGACTCTACAGGTACTTATGGCATACTGATCGGGAACAGGAGAAAGTTCAATATAGACGTGGACCTATTCAAGAAAGAGGTACGTAAGATGCGATGACAATAGTTGCATGATGAATAGATCGTCAAAGCTGACCGCAATTTTAGCTTGAGGGCAACGGTAATATCCCATGTTTTCTATCAAGAGAACAGCACTGAGGTTATCCTGATTCCAGAAATTGCGGGTCTCAATGAATACTACAAACAGTTGAAGTATTTGCCATTATCTGGTGAAGCTGTCATTCGGACGCGGGCCAATCTCATCAGCCGAGGCTACCAGTTGACAACTGCGAATCTTCGCCGAAAGTTAGAGAAAGAGAATCAGCCTCTTCTTGAGTCTACTGTCACTAAGGCAGAGACTAATCACCACATATTGGAGGTTCTTCAAGATGCTATGTTTGATAGGTTGCTTACTGTTCGCGCCTTTGTGATGCTTGATTTCTGGACCTACCGCTCCGCATATATGTACCATTCACTTTCGTCCGGTGTGTCGGGACTCTATCTCTTTCACTTTGTGGAAACCGAATATACTCGTGAAACATGACTGACTGAAATGGCAACCTAGGTTTTCCTATTGTTTGCTCGCCCGTGAAGTTCATTGGAGACTACTTTGATGATGCTGCCACTCTTCAATCTGCTATAACTGAATATGGGTCTTCAACAATAGTACAGAAGAAGGTCTTCCAGATTTCTGTTCCTGTTGATGAATCTGAAAGAAGAAGGTTTGAACAAGGTTACCCCCTTGAGGTCTCCATTGGGCCTGAGCAAGAGGAGTTTCAGCCGTTTATCCGTATTCGGTTGCACAAAGTGAGGTACATAACTCCCATGACAATCTTGATATTGGGTAATGCTGATTCCTTCTCCAGATGTTACTTGCGAGGCCTACAACTTTCTACGTCATCGTCATCAAGACCACTTGGTCTGCTTCTCTATAGCCAACCTCAATTCTACGACCGCCAGGCAAACCTTGACTCGAATCATGCGTGGAAGACCACACATCGGCTTTTCATTGGCAGCAGTAGAACGGTGCTTTTCGAAACCCGCTCGGTCAATGACCAGCAGATCATCATCTGCGATGGAGATTATGGTCAGAGACAGGATTACACCATGTATACCCCTATGAGTGACTGGACCATATCACTTGCTCCAGGATGCCTCTCCTTGGAAGAGCTCGACGTTTCTGGTCTGAGTGCTATTGAACTGGAGTTTTGGTGCGATGTCACTCTCGACCCGATGGTTCTCACCTCCTACCAAACTGCCCCCGTTGATGAGTGATACACGAGCCCATTTGTTTCGTTTCTTTGCCTGTTCGGCGACACTGTCTCCATCCCCAACAGAGTTGACTCAGAACGAAGTATTTCTCCGTTATTGGCTTAGTGATATCAGGACATAAGTAATATGAAAAATAATAGACTTGAGTTGATGCCATAATGCAATTTTTCCTACGAATCCATTGTATTCGGCGCATCCTGCATAATCCCTCTGTATGGTGCGATAAAATGGGGTTGTCTTTTGCAGCAACGTGGCACGTCATCTGCCTGATTTAGGAATGAACTCCACCCTTGATACTGAGCGTCAGGCCACTCTGTCCGAATGAGCACAGACAAGCGCAGCCCTAGTCTGATTTACCCCGCATTCCCCCGGCAAATCAAGGCACATCCGTGGGGGCATCATCTGGGGGAGGAGAGATCGGAGCCAAGCGAGCCAATCGTTCACTCTATTCCGTTCAGATCGACGTGGGGGCGGTATTCCGTTGGCTGTCTTCTCTTGTGCGCCTTCGTCTTACTTCATACCCGGGGAATGCTGGGCTATGGGCACAACCTCGGCTTAGCATATTTAAATTCACATATCGCCTCACTATCAATCCTTCCAGGTTGTCACCTGTCTTAAGGGATAATGCTAATGCTCCATCATGTTTGGCTTCGACATCGAATTTCGCCGTCACCGGTGGGCCTTGATCTACTGCTCCATCTCCGCCATCGGCGCCCTGGTGTTTGGTTATGACAACACATACTATAGCGGGATTCTAGGCATGCAGGAATTCAAGAATGACTACGGCGATCACTATGAGGATGGTGCGAAAGCATTAGCGACGAGCTTTACGTCGCTGACTACCTCCAGCATCTACATCGGGGATATGCTGGGAGCACTCATAGCAGGGCCCCTCAATGATCGCTTTGGTCGGAAAACAGTTCTCTGGATTGCTTCGGCGTTTGTGCTTGCTGGAGGGGTGACCCAGGTTGCTGACACCCACATTGAGGGTGTTATTGTGCTTGGCCGCATTCTAATTGGGCTTGGAGTGGGCAACTTTACTGTTACGTCGCTACTCTAGTGAGTGCTGTCATTTGTACATATCCAAAACGACTCACTGACCCTTCCATAGTATCGGAGAAGTCGCACCAATGGAGATCCGGAGTCCAGCATTGTACATGTACCAGTTCCTGCAATCCTGCTCGCAGCTAGTCGCCTCCGGCCTCACCCAAGGCACCAATTCCATCCACTCGTCTCTATCCTACAAACTACCTATGGGTGGACTCGTCATACTGCCCCTTTTCATGCTCTTCTTCCTACCCTTCATCCCTGAAACCCCAACGTGGTACGTGTTCCACAATAGAGAAGAAGACGCCAAACGCGCTCTCCTCAAGATCAACCGCAACGACCGTACCTACGACCCCACAGCCGACCTAACCTTCCTCACGCAAGCCCGACGCTACGAAGAAGCCCAAGGAGAGGAATCCTCCTGGCTCGCCCTCCTACTCGACCCCATCGAGCGCAAAAAGCTAATCTGGGCCTCAGGCGGCATGTACGCGCAACAAATATGCGGCATAATCTTCTTCTACAACTACGGAGTCGTATTCGCCGAAGCCCTCGGCGTCTCGCAACCCTTCACCATCACCCTCATCACGATGATTCTGCAAATCTTCGCCGTCGCCGCGTCCATCCTAACAGGAAACCGTCTCCGCCGACGCACCAACCTCCTCGCCAGCACCACCCTCATCCTCATCGCCTTCATCATCATCGGTGGCATCGGCACCCAATCCACCCTCACCACCGCATCCAAATACATCATCGTTGTCTTCTCCTACGTCGTCATCTGTGCATACAACTTTGGCCTCGGCCCACTTACTTACGCCGTATCCCGCGAGCTCTCGGTCGGCGTGAACCAGAACAAAATCATGTCAGTATCGATCGTGGCACTGTATTTCTTCCTCTGGGTGATTTCTTTCACGGCGCCGTATCTGTATTATGACGCTGGGCTTGGTCCGATGGTCGGGTTCGTGTATGCGGGTACGACGCTGACATCGCTGATTTGGGTGTGGTATTGTGTGGGTGAAACGCAGGGGCGGACGAGGATGGAGGTCGCCATGTTTTTCACGGAGAGGGTTCCGGCACGGAGGTGGAGAGCGCATGTTTTCGCGAATAGGGGAGGAGATGAGAAGGAGGATGTAAGGGCTGAGCATGTGGAGGATAAGGCCTAGCAGCTATGTGAATCCTTGGGGCTGGGGCTGGTTACGATCCTTCTTGGTATATTTTTGGGTAGGAGGCAGCAGTGCTAAGTTATTGAAATATATTTCATACATGTTATTCCTGTTATGTAAAGCACACAATCCGACGTCTCGCAGGGCAGAAGGTACGATTCCTTGTAAGGAGCTTAACGTATATCATTGTATGTCATACCATAACCATCCTTAACATCTCCATCATACATTTACCACGAAATGGGCGGAGTCGGGTTCCGAGGAAAAGAATGAGTAGACCGATTTCTGTACCGCAAACCATAGATACTTTACATTTTTCATGACTATTCTTTTACTCGTTAAGCTACGCCAGTAAGCTGGGATTAGGGGATGGCCAAGTGGGAAGAAATAAGGTGGATTCATTCTCCGCTCTCACCTGATCTAGATCTAAATGAGGAAGTTAAATCCAGTACATATGATAGTTTAGCTCAATCGGATGTAACCGCATCGTGTTCAAGGACGCGAGGGGGAAGGCTGGTCTTGGCGAACAATAATCATAGGACATGGATGAGGGGGATGAACGAGGAAGAGAAGTTTATTCGGCGGGTGCATCTGGCACATGTCACATTCTTAGGGCTAACCCACGGTAGGAGTGAAACAACAGGGCTAAAATTAGGTACATGTGCAGGATCGAAAATATATTCTATTTGTTGACGCTATGTTGAATAGAGTCGTCCCAATGTTTTTTCCTCCACTGGTTGGTTCTCCCCTCACCCCGCGTTGGCAAACTTTTAATCGGTCTACGCCGCCGCCACCTCTTCCACCCTATATGAATTCCCCTAATGTCCACTAACAACCATACACCAAGCTAAAACCAATCGGCTGACTCCCGCCAATAGAATTCTGGAAGTCCACACTCCCAGGTGAAGTCTGCCACGTTGACTGCAACGCCAGGAAGCTCATCTCGTTCGAGCAAGTATTCGACGCAAGGATCGTATGGAATGGGGATGTCGTTGGCGAAGTTGGGAACTGGAAAGTCGACACCATCTCTCGTCGAGTAGGCTGGTTGTTCCAGGTAGGAGGGGAAGTCAAGTTCCATGAATCGGTAGTCCAGATATCTGCTTGGCTGGAGCCCGTCGCAATGGGCTGTGCTAGGGCCGGGATGTCGATGGCGAGCATACAACCTGTAGCGTCGTCGGGGATGCCCGTGAACGTGAGGGCGGATATTTTGGTGTTTGCAGTGGCTGTTCTGGCGAGGGAGAACTGCTGTCCGGTGCTTGGGGTGTTGGGGTTTGCGCTGTCGAGGACGTCGATGGTTGTTGGGGCGATGGTGGTGCAGGCGCGGGGAATGAGGTTGGCGGGGGTGGGGGACGTGGATGCCACTGAGGCGAGGATGGTGAATGCAGTGATGGAGCTGAGAAACTTCATTTTGAAAATGGATTTATTATTCTGATTGCAAGATAGTCTTGAGGCAAGAAGATGACCGAATGGGACAAGGATTTCGCTCTTTGGATGTGGTTTCGAAGCAGAGGCTGCGTCCGGGAATTGCTTGTATTTATATCTCTGGTTCTGCAATCTCATTCAAGCTGTATACCACTCGGTGAGCCATTTTATCACTCATGAAATGGTAATAAATAGCTAACAGCAGCATTTTGGAGCGGCTGCAACCTCGTATAGCCCAAAGAGGCATTGACGATACGAGGCCAAGGCCGAGTTGCTTCAATAGATGATGTGATCTGTCTGAACTGGACTCTGTAATAGTAAACGAGAGGCATCCTTCACGACTTGACCACCTACGATAGCGAGGTATGTATTGGACGCCTGATCTAATTCTGAAGCTGGATAGTATTCGACGCTGAAGCGGTGTAAGGTGGTACTATACTGCTACTATGGTTACACAGCAGACAAGGAGCCTGCCTAGTGCAACACGAACCAGCCATATTGGGTTGACTATGGCATTATCGGTAAGACATTGTGACAGGCGTTCTCGGCTAAGGAGCTGCAGCTATTATGCCTCGTAACCCTGGTGAGCAAGATGTCTCTTGAATCTGCGGTAGCATGATACTTCCTCGCTATGCAGGAAACTTTCTACATCCTAGTTAGGTGATTTTCGGTTCTCCAGGTGAATCGTATATCTAGATTCAGAAGACTTAGAGCCGATACTACGCCCACGGGAAAATACGAGACCCGGCGATGAAATTCGCGACTGATGAAAAAGTTAGACTTGAGGAAAGTCAGACATTTCCCGCAGAATGAATGCACCTTGTACTGTGTCCCGTGTCTCACGCTAGTTTTCTTGAGAGTCGCCCTTGCTGCTAAGCCCTGCAGCAGATCCGTCGCACGACATCGTGTGCGATCGCTTACCACCAAATTCATCTTTTATCAATTGAGCGCCCGTACAAGATAGAGGTTGCTTCACGAGTCACTTATTATCATTCCATTTTGACTAAAAGACCGTGAAGAAGAAAGCCTGCACCGCCCCAGTCTGACTTCGCCGAGTTGTCAAATACCGGAGAGCTGTCTCACTTCGGAGGCGGCTTTTCTCTGGTAGTCGTATTCAGCCATAATTGCTCATCGCTTAAGGCAACATACAAAACGAATATTTCCGTCACATTCTTATCACGGGGTTGTTAAAGTTCAGAATTTTGATGCTAGCAGGTCAAAATGAGAAACCATACGCCCATGATAGCACGATGTGTAAAACATGACGAAGCCACATACACAGGAAATTCAAACCCGTTGTGTCTGCTGAACTGACTCCAAGGGTGTGTTCTGCTACATCCTTGCTTTGGGATTAGAGGTGGCGAGAATAGAATGAAGAGCGACATTTACTGCCTAGAACCCAAGACAATGAGCTAAAAACTATCTGGTCGTAAATTAATAGAATAGAAATGCGGAGGAACTGATGAGATCTTGCCATGAACTGATACTTGAAGTATAAGCTGCGAAGAAGTAGAGAAGAGATACCCTCAAATTAGTACAACCTACCTAAACCCGCCCAGATAGAACTCCGCAACACCATCCTAAAAGCAACATACAATCGGCAAGCCTTGGACATCATAATCTCTCAAATTACTCCAACATAGCGCCTTCCCCGACTTCACTCGCCCTCTCCACCACCCTCTTATATCCCCGTTCACCCCTTAACCTCTCCACATACCCATGCAACAGCGGATATTCACTCCTCGTTATAATCCCCAATGCAAACCCCACAGACACCGGCACACTCAACTGGATATCCGCAAGCGTGAGATATTTTCCACACATGTACGGGCCCCCATCAGGCGCTGTAGCAAGCTGCTCTTCCAGGAACCCGAAATGAGTTTTGAATTCATTGTCCAGGAACTCAGAATTGACTTTTGATGCGATGAAGTTCGTTATGGGCTTTAGAAAGAATGGAATAGGTGCGTTTTGCAGCGCTATATTTCATTAGTATACCTTTGGTATTAGGCAACGTACGATGTGGGAAATAGCTCACCATCGAAAACCAATTTTATCTGCAAAACACTCATCAAGCTCCCCTCCACATAGCTGTCGTAGAACTCATGTCGCATCCATGCCTCCGTTTCACCGCCTAGCTCTTTCTCCTTTCCGGGCTCATACTTCCTGGGAATGAGCTTGGTGCTTGTGGCTTCATCGGCAAAATGCTCAACCAAGTAGCTCATGATCGGGCTCGTCTCGGCCAAGATGATAGGTTTGGAGGTCGGAGAGGGCGGCTGGATGGATACTGTGGGCGATTTGCCAAGGGGGTGAATCTTCTTCAATTCTGCGGGCGCAGTACCTGTCGGGTTGCGCTTGAAAGGTTGGATGGAGTATTCGAGATGCAGCTCCTCCATTACCCATGCGATGCGCTGGGCGCGGGAGCGCTCGAGCCTGTTATTATGTTAGTTGTGGAGGTATTAAGGGGTGGGAAGAGATGTACCAGTTAAGAACGATTTTAGCACCGCGATTCGCGCTCATTCTGTCACGGTATGTTGATCGTGGTTTTCGTGGTTGTAGGTGGATGAAAGTGAGTTTCTTGTTGCTGGGTAGCGTTAAGGTTATTTATAGTCGAATTCTGCTGACCTGGATACGCAGTATGTCGTCAGCAAAAGAAGTAGATATGTAGGTGGATACTCTTTGTCTCTGAGGGCTTCTTATGACTCCTCTGCTTGCGCTCGTAATTGCTTTCTTGGTAGGTAATTCGGGCATCGCCGGCACGATTTACGGGACGGCGTCAGCACTAGTAAATTCTACGGTGCGAGATGCAGATAATCAACGTATCAGCTGACAGCGGGACGAGCATTGAGCTTGCAGTTACGAGTGTCAGACGCACCCTTCAGTAGCCTCATAGACTAAGCTAACTATAAGATTGATGTCATCCTTGTGGTCATGTTTAAATTAAACCCAAACTCTCACGCCCTTGGATTGACATCCCCGAGCTCCGCATAATTTCAACACCAACCGAACCCTAATCTAGACAACTCCCATCAAAACCTTAAACGACAACACCATTCAGTTCGTCCGCCGCAAGCTGCAACAGATCTTCCTGTCCCAACACGTTCTGAGTGTAGCGCGAATTGAACCTCAACACCTTCTTCACCTGATTATACGTATCCACATCCAACACCAACGGCAAGCCACTGACATACCACGACACGCCTTCAGTGCAAGGTGGAGTAGTCAGGGACCCAGAGTATGTATAAATATCGTTGTTCATGAAATGTCTCGTAACACTACTGAAATCCAGCAGTCCAAGCTCGGTGGTACTTCCCAGCTCGGCGATTTCATTGACGTCGGCGAAGACGGTGTTTAGCAAGGGTGTGCTATGATCCTTGGTGGAGGTGAGATCGATGAGAAAGCCCACTACGGCGATGCTTCCATCTGTGTTTAGGATTCTTTGTCAGTATGAAGGAAAGTAAGCACAGGAGAGGTTTATCCTCATACCTTCGTCCGAGAACACAAAGTGGGCTTCCATGGGGAAATACTCCTCATCAATCCGGTGCTCAGAGGGCGTGTGGAAATGAAACTGCGCCAGGGTGTAGGTATGATTTCCTACAACGAGGGTGCCATTCGTCAAAGGCACTTCGATGGTGGTGCCGAGGTTCTCGAATTCAAGGTCAGACACCGTAGGGATATAGAGAGTGACGGTGCTATTGTTGACCTTTGAAATCTCGGAGCTTCCGATGACGATAGGCGACTGGTGTGTCCCTGTTGCGCAAGCAACGTTGGCGCTTGGGTCAAGACCGTACCAGTTCAATGGGCCTCGCGTAGCAGTGTACCCATAGCTGGGGACGGATGCACGTCGAGCAAGAGGGGTGTTGTGGTAGCAGCTAGCTGCGACGGCGGGGATGAGGGAGAGCAGAGATGTTAGACGCATGGCGCTAGTAGATAATAGTAAACAAGGTTATCAATATAGTGCGTAGATGAGTTTCTGCAGGAGTTGGGGACCCTGTGGTCGTGGTTAGTCTATATACTTGCATTTTCTGGTTTGTTGAAAATATAGACTGGTAGGTGTGTGGACGACCATTCAGGAATGCCAGCGCTGGTTACATTGGCTTCAGTAATGAGAAGAACACTACTAAGTGCCTATGGAGGTAGTATCCGAATTCTTGGGCTTCTCCCTTTGGATGTTAGGGCAGCCTTTTACTCATTCAAGCAGTCATTGTACCATGAGAGTGGATTGGTTGTTGTCATATCCCACCCCTGCATGCCAGACATCAAGAAACCCGGGGACGCAGACATTTCCCCTTTGCCTACCCGTCCCTTGCATGTCGAATTCTGGGGCGCTACCATAAACCGGATTGTAGTCCTGATCAATCGTAGAATTGGCATTGTTGTTGTCTAGGTCTTCTCTGTTCAAGTGACAGAGAGGAAGACCAAGTCACGGGAATCGATAGGAGACGGAAACAATCTCCTTCCCTGTAATCAAGGTGATCATTCTTCTGGCTTCCATCGACAAAACCAAGGAAAGAATTTGTCGATCCATTCTTGAACATACTTCAAGCAGGCTTAGCAGAAAGCTTAAATATAATCCTAAACTTGCTATGATGCTTTAGTAGTTACACTGACTGCAGATGCAGCTCAATTGTTAAAGTGGGAGTCAATTTGGAGCAAAGGTCGCCGATATATCTTGTATGACAAACAAAAGAGCAGAAAGCAGCCAAGCAATGATACCAGAGGGTAAGCTCATCAAGGAACGCCCAAGAGAAGGTTATGGTACTCCGTACTTAAGAGTATCACCACGTACCGTCGTTGTTCAACTGGAGGAATGCTATCTTTCGGGTTTCTGCAGGTGACGAAATCCGAGTTGGAATGAGTATACTTGCTATGCCCCGCGTCTGTACTTCAAGCGGTCAGGAGTGGAGGTAGTATAGCATTGAATTATAGCAATATCCGTAGCCTAGAAGCGGTGGTAACCCTGGTATGCACGCCCACCAGACCCAGAGTATAAAGAACTAGACATGGATTGATAAGTATTTCCGTGACTTTGGTCCAATGTGTACCCGATACTGGACAATCTGACATCATTCAACTAATTTTCTACACGCTACCGTTATCTCCGAGCCGTATCCCTGGCTCATGCGCCCCCAATTAAGCATTTGCCGCCGGCCCCAACCAGCGCCCGGTGTTTCACATGAACTTCTGACGGACGCATGCGCCAGCGACTGGCTCTTATCCTACGAATGAGAAATCAAGAAGATGGTATAAACATTTCCGCTGACTCCATGCAGAACTCCTGCATTGATTGTACTACAAAGTAGGCTAGTTTATACAGTTGCGATGAATTAATATGGCACAGCCATTGGTATGTCATCTAAAGAAGCAGCCCCGCGAATGCGCCCAGCCCAAGGATCGTTATCAAGAACCCGCTGTAGGAGAGACCGCTAGCATCACTGCTGGATACAGAGGCGGAGCTGGAGCTGGAAGAGCCAGAGCTCGAGGACGACGAGCTCGATCCCGAGCTACTGGACGAGTTGGTCGACTTGGATGATGTGGTGGTGTTGTAGGCATTGATACTTGTGTAGTCGCCAGTCTTGTCCGTATAATTGTAGTACTCGGCGGGGGTGTAGTTAATGATGCTGACCGACTCCAGATACATGATGAACGGGCCGTCGTCGTAGTCGGTCTCACCACCGGCCCATTCGATGGTTCCCTCGGAGTTATCGGGGTCACCGCCAGCCCAAATACCAACACGGACAGTCATGGGGGTCTGGGGGTAGTTCTTGCCATCAACAGCGTCCGCATACTCGAGTGTACGGACGACAGTACCATCGAGGATCCATTCGGTCTTGCTGGATGTCCAGTTGACTCCATAGGTGTGGTAGGTCTCTTCGGGGGTAGTGACGTTCACAGTGGTGGCACGGTCGTAGGACGTGGTGTTGCCTTTGCCGAAGTAGTTCGTTTGGATTTCTGAGTCCCATGTACTGACTTGCTCCTGGGTAGGGTTAGCATTGGTAGCGTTGAAGTTTGATAGGGCCGTACCCAGTCAATCTCATCCAGGTCGTTGGACTCCATCACACTGGTGCTGACGATACCGGTGCCGTTGGCAGCGCGGAACTTGACCTCCACATAGCCGAAGAAGATGTAGAAGTTGGACTCGATAGTAGGGGCATCTCCCTGCTGACTGATCACGAATTCAGCACCTTTGGAGGTGCTGTTCACGCTATCGGCGGTGACATTCCATCGATCGCGCCAAGACGAACCCTCGGTGAATTTGGTGGTCAGGGACCACTGGTTGAGACCCTTGTCAGGCGGGCAGGTTTCTGATAGGGTGAGTCAATCATAATACTCTCCGATAAAGTTGTCGGATACATACTGTTCGTGGGGTTGCAACTCGAGTATGTCTGAGCTGCACTGAGAGGCACTATGGCAGCGAGGGCAGTCAATGCCCATGACATATATGACTTCATGATAATAATCAACGAATAAACGGTCTGAGGGAGTGACTGGAGTATTTGAAACGAAAGAAAGCTGCAACGGAGGCTGGCAACGAGTGTAAGAAGGTGGAAATGGGATTACAGACTGTATATAGGGTACTGAATCATGACCATGGTTGACACGAATACTCAGGGGCAGGCTAGCTAAGGCAGCAGCAAATACTGAGGTTGGCTATAAATTCTCCCTCTTGCTGGGCGCAAGAGCGCTTCCACTGCGTGTGGCCAAGGATGCATAGCCTGGGCAGTGTTCTTGGTACATCTCATTGGAGGAGGGAGTGGAGCGGCTGTCTTGGGATGACGGCGTGTTGGCAAGCGGTTGGCTCTGAAACGACAGCAAGTCCACGAGGGATGGGGCCATGCGTCGGCCACAAAGCTTGATGAGAGGCGAAGAGATGGCTTGCGCGTCCGCCCAGAAGACGGTTCCTGAACACTTACCCGGCAACAGGCACTTGGCCCGAACGGGAAAAGTGCTGTCGTGGACTGTGGATGCGCATGACGCCTATCAAGACTCAACCCAATGCAGCAACGATGAAAGGAGCAATTTTAGAGAATTAGTATCGTCTGTTTTGAAGAATAGTATCAGCTTCTCCAGCAGATTCATTTTGTCTAAACCTCAGTGGCATTATCTTAAGCCGTTGCTGAAGCGCGGGAGCGAGCCGAGATTCGAGGGTTATCGTCACAAAATCAGTGGGATGGAAAGAAAGATATGAACATTGAACAAAAGCCAATAGGATCGGCTCCGGAAGATCAGTCAGATGGTTCGGTCCCAGCCTCCGCTACTGTCTTTAGGCCCGCACCGAGTCTCAGCCAGTAAACGAGCCCGAAGCCATGGAACTGCGGATCCCGTCGTGGCAAATGCGTATGTTTATCTTGCCAACGTATATCTGCGTGCCTTGTGACCATGTGTCATATTGAGTTTAAGGCTCGACTCAAGGCCATTCTAGAATTTCCAGTCCGAATTTGAGGGTTAACTTTATGCTGGATGTTCTCGGGAATCGGGACGTTCCTGGAACCACTGTCACGAATAGAAACAAAGATGTTGATCTCTATCTCCACTGATGCTACCGGCGTTTGTACCAGATAGCCATGACTGATTAGTAGCAAAAAGTACATAAGGATTCGCACATCACCTGCTAGCGAGCATACTGCTTCTATATTAAGATTGGTGTCTTACCTACCCTCCCGGACCACATCACGGGTCTGCGTAGCCCCCAGATGTCTTGCTTGTCCAGTCAACTGCTCCTGAACTGCTAGAAGCTCACATAGTTTGACACATACCGCGAACTTCCGATGTGATAAATCAGAAAGATGGAGGCTGATAACGTGATGTGGATGGGGCGCAAAAGTAAGCGTAGGTAGCAGGACCTACCCATTCTTCATCCCCTGAATCGCACGTGGGATCTCTCTTGAAGGTCATTTTATCAGGTCCTTCTCACTTACCTACCTCAAATAAGGCGCCCAAAGTTTGCTATTTAACAACAGTTTGAGTCATGAAGTTATTAGTTTGCTGCTTGTTCACTCTCATTACCATTGGGTCACATCCAACTTCCACTGTCAGTATTTTTTCGAGTGTCCCACATATAACGATCTCAGAGCGCACCGGATGCTGTGGAGGAGAAGCGAACAACTTATCTCGTTTCTTCCATTCGGCCTCATCCAATCTATGGGGGTTTCATCAACATTCTGTTACTCCTCGACATCCAATATACTATCTATGGACAGTGGCTCAACTACCCATACATTCCTAGATGTCTATTACAAGGTTCTTTACACTTGCCGTTTCGATCCGATGTGGTATTTATCAATATCTGAAAGTCTGACTAGGTCTTGTCTACGCTATTGTCGTTGGCCTCGTGTCAGAGCCACCCTCAGCACACTCGAGAGGGAAGAGGTATGCATGACCCGAACATGCGAGTAAACCAAGGCCTCCCTATATCTATTATCTTCTGCCTCTACAATCTACTCGACAATCTACTCAACGCCGACGTTAAGTTCGACCGATTTGAATTGATGACAATTGAACTCAACTATAATATCCACCACATGAGACGGAGAACTTAGTATGAGAATGTACAGAAGGTCGATGATCCCGCTGGGATGACGTTCCCACTGAACATATCACGCAACCCACCAATGCAGCTACGCGGGATGCATATGCCACACAATGCAAAGGTGTCGCTGATTGTGAAGGTATGGTTTGTCACGGTCAGATGGAGCTTGTAGGTTCCCAGCTCTGACGTTGGCATGAACGTGAAAGAAGAAAAGAAGAAAAAGAAAAGTAAAGAAAAAGACAAATAAGAAGGACAAAAGATCGGAATGGTCGTCATGGAAAGGAAAGGAATATGAGAGCGAGGCTCGGGAGCCACAGCCTATATCAGCCACAGGACATGCTTTTTCTATTCGGGCCCAGCTCTGTCAGTGCGACCAGAATCACGTTGCACCAGGCAAACAGTTACAGCAGTGCTCGATGACGATTTTTCACAAAGTGCTGGGGCGTAGGAATAAGAAGCAGAATGAATTGGTTGGTTGTCTGGCAAATCATCAACCCGAAGATGGTTATTGTGCTTTCTAACTCGAGGCGCAGCAGAAGCATGTGCAGCTGAGTTGGAGAGTCTTGAACATTTACCGAAGCAGTGCCAACAAAAGGTGTTATCATCTAGCTCGATAGAAGCTTTCTCGCCTTCTTTTCTTTCAGTCTTGCCGATGGACTCTGTCTAGGTGGTGGACTTCTCGAGGTAGTACAGATTCCTTGCGTTGGGTCAACTGCTCCCCAGATATTGAGCTTGTGAACTGATAGTACCCTTTTCTTTGCGAACATGCCAGTCGCCTGCGATGATATTGTAGGTCATTTCGCTTTACCAGAAGTGTGGCCAACTGATATCGACTTTCGTATTGATGGATGTCATGTTTGGAGTTTTGTGAGGGGCAGATGGTGGTGCAGAAGCAGGTAATTTCTCCTGGTGTTGTCCATTTGGTTGCAGTATGCCGGCATAATCAACTCACATCACGAAGTATCAAAGCAATCCAAGAAATGCGAAAGATGACTGCTTCAGAGTCCTCTTGTTTGACACACCGAGCCATAGTAGGCAATAATGTGGAGGGGGACCTCACACAGAATGGAACACTGCACCTAGTGGGATCATGAACGAGTTTATACTATGGGGACCGGTAGTGTCACGGTACTATTATCCTCGAACTAGTATGGTTTGGTTTGAGGGTTCTAAGTTCAATTACTTTACTTTCATTAAGGTCTGCGAGGAACTGCGGCGTATCAAATCTAACTATATATATAGCCGACACTGGGTGGCATATGAACCAACGATGTGGTAAAATGCGTAATAACTTCCAGATAGCCAGTAAGTCTAAATTTTGCATTACTTAGCCGATCCGCTTGACATGCTTAAAACGAGTGTGAGATAATCAAAATAGTACGTAAAAATAGGTTGGATATCCTGTCATGTGCTGAAATCCGCGCAGTAAAAGATTGCTGTGCGTGATAGTAGCTTATAGTGTTAAATAGGAAGATAAAATCCATCAGCGAATCAGATAGTCTACTGGTTAGCAACAGCATCATTGGTCTAGTGGTAGAATTCATCGTTGCCATCGATGAGGCCCGTGTTCGATTCACGGATGATGCACTACGTTTTTTTCTTTTTGTTTTCTTCTGCTCTGCTGATCACAATTAGTTCCATCTACCCCTCATATCCGCCTCACTTTACTCCACTTCCTTCCACTTCCTTGCTTACTGCCTGATCGGGATCGGATCATCTTTCGTGTTCGAGGTTAAGACCATCCTGGTCTGCAGTTAACATGTCTTTTCGACACTTCCACTTTCTTGCCACGTCTGTGCCATTCGGGATTTACACCTCGGATTTTCGCCACCATGGTACCTGGTTACTGCAGCTAGTACACCTCACTAGGCATTAGCTCTTTCAGCTGAAGACAATTACAGGGATCGGTGACTGCCCGTAGCTACGATCGCCGACCCGCCGGGATTGGTCCCACCGCCGTGTTTGCTTATCGCCGACGGCTGAAGCGGAGGTTGGGCCAATGGACAACAATCTCCCCAACTAGCTACCATTAGCTACCATTATAGTTGCAGCTAATAGATTAAAATGTAGAAACTTGCGGAATTGCTCCTTCGTGCGGAGACCAGCTGAGATAACAATTTGACCCGCATGGACTTGCCCCATCGGTGCCTTTCTTATCCGTCACGTCCGACCTCGGCAGCCCATTTCCCTGTACTATTTATTCATGTCTCTCGCTTTTGCTTGCTTGCTAGCTAGCTAGCAGGCACGGTAGGAATTGAGAGGCACTCACCATGCAGCTCTCGTTGTTGGCTCTTCTTGGAGCGCTGGCGCTACCTAGCGCGGCTGTTCCCCATGCGCGCGATGAGGGACAATGCAAGCAGACCACGGTTGCTATTCTGTATGACTACCATCGGGCCTGAAGTGCGATCAAAGCTAACCTCAACAGTGGTGGAGGAATGGCTGGTATTGCTGCTGCTGTATGTCCATCCCTTTGTCGCTTCTAGAAGGGATCCCACATGCTCACATGTTACCAGCAAACGCTGCACAATGCCTCCATGGAAGACTTCATGATCCTCGAATACCGCGACACCATTGGCGGTCGCGCCTGGCATAAGCCCTTCGGCCAGGACAAAGATGGTAACCCGTACATCATTGAGATGGGTTGCAACTGGGTATGTCATTCAATGAAGTCGGCATTCTGCACTGCTAACAGTCACAGGTCCAAGGACTCGGCACTCCTGGGGGTCCGCAGAACCCCGTCTGGACACTGGTAAGTCTCCAGCCTTCACCACCACACCACTACTCTAACCCTCAAAAGGCCCAAGTCTACAACCTCTCCACCATCTACTCCAACTACAGCAACGTGTCGACCTACAACCAGTACGGCTACAAGGACTACTCCCAGCTGATTGACATCTGGGACGACATCTACGATGCCGCCGCCGCCCAAGCCGGTGTCATGCTCCTCGACAACCTGCAGGACCAGACCGCCAAAACTGGCCTGGCCCTGGCTGGCTGGCGCCCCAAGGTCGACGACATGGAAGCGCAAGCCGTTGACTGGTGGTCATGGGGTGCGTCGCAAACCATCTCCAAACACACGTACACCACTAACACACACGAACCCAACCAGATTTCGAAGACGCATACACGCCCCTCGAAAGTTCCTTCATCTTCGGTGTCGCTGGCCAGAACCTCACCGTGAACGGCTTCAGCGACGAAGACAACTTCGTCATCGACCAGCGCGGCTACAGCCACATCATCCACGGCATGGCATCGACCTTCCTCAAGCCCAACGACACCCGCCTGCTCCTCAACAACCACATCACCAACATCAGCTACTCCGACTCCGGAGTGACCGTCCACAGCGCCGACGGCTCCTGCGTGCGCGCCTCCTACGCCATCTGCACCTTCAGTCTGGGCGTGCTGCAAAACAACGCCGTCACCTTCACCCCATCCCTGCCCGAATGGAAGAAGGAATCCATCGAAGGCTTCACAATGGCTACCTACACCAAGATCTTCCTTCAATTTAACGAGACCTTCTGGCCCGAAGACACCCAGTACTTCCTCTACGCGGACCCCTACATGCGCGGCTACTACCCCGTCTTCCAGTCCCTCAGCACAGAGGGCTTCTTCCCGGGCTCGAACATCATCTTCGTCACCGTGACGGAGCAGTTCGCCTGGCGCGCCGAGCGCCAGTCCGACGAGAAGACCAAGGCGGAGGTCATGGAAGTCTTGCGCAAGATGTTCCCGGAGAAGAACATTCCCGACCCCATTGCGTTCATGTACCCCCGGTGGACCCTGGAGCCCTGGGCCTACGGCAGTTACTCGAACTGGCCGCCCAGCACGACGTTGGAGATGCATGAGAACCTGCGTGCCAATGCGGGCAGATTGTGGTTCGCCGGTGAGGCGACCAGTCCGACCTACTTTGGGTTCTTGCATGGAGCGTGGTTCGAGGGCCAGGCTGCGGGACTGCACATTAACAGTATCCTGAACGGCACTTGCAAGGCGAATACGACTTGCAAGGGTAGAAAACACTATGAGACGCTGCACGGAACTACGCCGTTGGCGGATTACAGTTTCGTGGATGGGTGGAACGGAAACAGTTTTTATGATTTCAACGATGATTAAACTGTCTCCCCCCTCGCCCTCCCCTCCCGCGTTCTCTTTCACCGGCTCTACGTGGTGAACTGAATGTGTGTGTGGTGTATATATATAGTATGAATATAACATATCATCATTTAACCATCTATCTATCCAACCCATACATCACTCATAATCATGACACAACCCCCTCCCCCGCCAGGGATGGAGAGGGGATTTACCAATCACAAAAGTGCACATTTAGGCTAACGTTCCCATTTGTCATGACACCTCCCTGACTAACCCCATGACATGTTTCCACGACGTCCTCAAACCCATTCAGACAGTCCTCGAAGCTATCAAACACACCAGTCTTGCCGACGCTGGCGTGCACCTTCGTCGGGCTGGTCATGTTGTTGACGAAGTGGTCCCAGTCGCCGTAGAGCACGTTCCACCGGTACTGGCAGTATTGCAGGGAGTAGAATTCCTTGATGCTGATTAGGGAGGCGCAGTTCGAGCCGCCGGTCTCGGGGTAGCAGATTGCGGAGAGGGCGGCGGTGGGGAGGAGGGGAAGGAGGAGGGTGGAGAGATGCATGTTGCTTCTATTGTTTTCTTGTTCTTGGGTGTCTGTTGGGAAGTGGTCAGTTGGGTATATAGGGTGAATCTTAGGGAGGGATGGTGGTTACTTTTGTGGTTGTGATGTGGAGTATGTATGTACGTAGTAGAGGAATCCAAGAATGGTGTGATGAAAGGAAGAAATAACGAAGCGAACGTGGCTCCGGGGATATACAGTAATAGGTATAAATACCCTCATTCCACCGACTACAGTTGCTAGCTATCAAAGCAAGACAACCCACGCCAGGGGTACCTGCATCCCACCCCAAAGGGGGAATAGATCACCACGATCCTCAAACAAGCATTAGGAATGTTATGCATGTCTATCGAATTCAAATCGCAATTTCTATTTATCGCTAACAAACGCAAACCCAAACCGTGTGAAACAAATCAATCCTTACAGCCAGCCACTCACTCTGGCACATTGCACCCCCGGCAAGGGATCAAATCAAAAATCCCACTGCCTCAACCAGTTGCCCATCAGATCCCCCGTTACTGCACCCAATCCCTCCATGGTCTTGCTACCCCCGCGCGTCTGCTCCACACTAATACTCGCCGAGAGCATCTCGCCCGCGAGTCCGCGGTAAAAGTCAAGCAGCTTCAGCGCGGGTTTCTCGCGCACCTCAGTCTCCGACGGCGACTTGATCGCCTCCAGCTCGTCCAGCCACTGGTCCAGCGGCACCGCCTGCATACCGGGGTACTTGGTCTGGATGGCGGGGACGAGGGTCGCCCACAGTGTCTTGCAGGGGTTGACGAGGTGGTAAACGGCGTGCGGAGTGGCAGACTGGTTTTGACGACGGGTGTGCATGAGTTCAGTAGTGATGGTCGAGAGGGTATCCTAGCAATACCATCCATATTAGCCTTCATTCCCGCCCACACCTTTAGGCCAGAACAAAAAAGAGGGGATTCACTTACAACAGGCACCCAATCAACCTCATACCCACCCAAATTCGCCGGCACCTTCCCAACAGACTTACTCGTCTTCACCAATGTCGGCACCCACTCATCCAAATTCCACATCCCCTTCACACTCGTCGGCCCGGCAATCTGCCCAACCCTAAACACCGTCGTCGGAACACCCGCCCCATCAGATGCAGCCAGACACAACCTCTCTCCGACGAACTTCGACTCGCCGTACCCCTGCACCAGCACTGCATCAACACTTTCCACCGGCTTCTCTGGCACCACGGGGCCCAACTTCTCCGTCCATCCGCCGATGGTACTCACACTGGACACGAACGACAAGTGCGCGTTGTGCCTGCTCCTCACACTAAAGGAAATGAACTCCACCACGCCCTTGATATGCGGATCCTCGAACGACTCGAGCGGGTGATTGAAGTTAACCTTCCACGCGTTGTGAATAATAAAGTCCACATTCTCCAGGAGGTCTGCGTACTTGCTCTCGCTAAGACCGAAGCGTGGTGCGCCGAATGAGACAGTAAGGAACTCCACCCGGCTGGGGTTGAGCAGCGCAGTGTCCAGACCCTTGTCGGCGAAGCTGCGCTGCTGGCGGTCGGCCGCGTCGGATCGGTTGAAGCAGTATACCTTTGCGACGTTGGAATCGGTCAGCAGGCTATGAAGGAGGTAGGTTCCAAGCGAGCCGGTCGAGCCGGTGAGGATCACGGTGGAGTTGGCCGGGGCAGGGACGACAGGGGTAGTGCGGCGCGGGAGCTGGGGGGTGTATTTCTCGATGGTGGCGGCGAGGCGGTCGGCGCGGGAGATGGTCGTTGTACGCAGGTTTCCAGTCACTAGGTCGTGCAGGTAGACAGCGAGCTGGGTGATAGAAGGGTTTCCGTAGATCTGCTGCTGGGAGATTTCCTGACCAGCGGGATAGCCGGCGGCGACGACCGCCTTGTTGAGGGTTTTGGCGAGCTGGATGGTTTGCAGCGAGTCCAGACCAGCGGCATAGAGGTCCTCATCGTCGCGGAGGTCGGCGCGGTCGAGGAGGTTGGCGATGAGAGAGCGGACGAAGGTGCGGAGGTTGTCGATGCTGAGGGTAGTGGGAAGCTCGACAGCGGCGGTTTCTTCCTCTGCTGCTGCGTAGATAGCCTCGATCTCATCTTTGTAGTCGTTGTTCACGGCGTGGCGCTTCGTGGTACCCTTGGGAGTTAGTTGGAAGGGCTTCTTGGGATCAGAAAGCCGGATCTTGTTCTTAGCAATGCGGCCGTACTTGGGGACGGCTTCGTTGGCGCGCTCCACGGTGGGCCAGATGGTTTCGATGAAGGCCTTTTCGTCAATGGTTTCGCCCTCGAGAGCCCAGTTGGGCTCGATGAGGAGGGCTGTGTCGAAGCGGGCTTGGCCGATGAGGAGAGCACGGTGGACGCGCGGGTGTCCCTCGACGATCTTCTCCAGTGTGATGGGGTTCAGCTTCTCGCCGTTGCTGAGCACGATCACGTCATCGAGTCGGCCGTGGTATTTCCACAGGTGAGGATGCTCGGGGTGTCGGATGAAGAGGTCGTTGGAGTGGTACTCGGTGAGGTCTGGGAAGGTATGGAAGATGCCGTGGATTCGGCGACTGTCTGCTCGGCGGGGAATTACGAGCTCATACATATCGTCGCTGACGTGCTGCATGTCCACTCCATAGGCCGGGTTCCAGTCGAAGTAGCCCCATACATTCTTGCCCTGGGGGACGAGCGAGGAGATGATACCCATTTCGCTGGATCCGATGACGGTGATCATCTTGGTGAGTTGAGACAGGTTATCGCCGACTTCTGGAGCAAGAGGAGCGCCGGCGAAATAGACATATTCAAAGGTGCTGAGGGCAGTGCGGGCGGCCGGGACATGGGACATGTCTTCGAGGAGGGAGGGAGGCAGCATAGCTGCCGCAGGCTTGGTGGCGGTGATAGCAGAGGTGATGAGGTCGGCAGAGAGAGGCTTTTCGGGGAGGATTACGAAGGGAATGTGGTGGAAGAGAGATTCGAAGAAGGCAAGTAGGCCCATCAGGTGGAAGAAGGGTGTGGTGGAGAGGACGAGGGTGTCAGGCCGGAGGTCGTGGAACAGCGTAGACTGTCGAAATTGGGGACGCGAGATGTATGCGGCGTAGTCGATCGTGGCGAGGAAGCCGTGCGTCAGGGGGACGGGTTTAGGCATGCCTATCTAGGTTAGATGTGCTAATAATTAAGGCTGTGGGATAAGTACCTGTTGTGCCAGAGCTGTGGATGATGATGGCGACATCGTCCTCGGCTTCCTGGTAGGTCCTGGTGTAAAGGTAGGGCTGGGAAGTGGTGCTGAAGAGCTCTGCAATGGAGGGCACTTCGTGGAAGGTAGTATCAGGACGGAATGCCTGAATTTCAGACACGCGGCGCTGCTTTTCAGGTGTGTAGAAGAAGGCGTGACAGTCGGTAGCGTTGAGGATGTGCTGGTAGGCGTCGTCGGAAAGACGTGTAGAGGGGAGGAGGGGCTGTTCCGTTAGAAAATGAATGTAAATCTACAATACGTGGAACATACCTTGTATCCCGTCTTATGAGCGGCCAAGAGGAAGATCAAGTATCGCACATCATTGCTAGCCATGTAAGCGATAGTCTTTGGCTCCTGGGCGCGTCCGATCTGCTTCTCGATCCACCAAGCAAAGGCGTCCACCGCGCGGGCCAGACGCTGGACGGTCACAGTATCATAGCCATCGGAGACATCAGCACCCGTGGGGATGAGACCGATGCGCTGAGCAGGGTTGGCTTGAGCGAGGTGGTCGACGACCACGGGGAGGAGGCGTTGTCCGGGAGTGGTGGCCATTGGCGTAGTAGATAGGATTAGAGGGTATGAAGTATAATTTGGAAATAGCAAGTCTATATGCGATGAGAACAATTTTGAGCAGTGAAGAACGAACAGAACACAATGCGATGATGAGGATAGAACCATAAATCGAGCGAGTTTGCGAGGTATTTATGTCCAGGTGTCATTTCAGTGCGCGATTTCAAACCAGACCTTGGACATTATGGTGGCCAGGGGAGGAGCCGATTATCCAGGCAAACAGTGACACTAGACGGACTTATGCCGGTGGAGCAGTCTGCAGTGACGCTGCCGATCAATTCTAGAAAGTACCGACAGGGCTACGTGCATCATCTACTAGTATCAACTGAACCTACTATAACTCTAACGACTACGTTCATTCACCAACAACCAATCCATTACCATAGACATAGATGGAATACCGAACCTCAATCCTCATCTCATTATCAAGAACAAGAACCTTGGCAAATCTATCCATTTACCACGGACTCCATCCACACCCCGAAAGCTTAGCAAACCAAGTCTCCGGTCCGGCTGTGGCGGCGGGATATCCGTCTCGGCGATAGTCTAGTATCTAGATAAGAGGGATATCCTGTTTCTGTTAGTAGTATTTTGATATTCCTTCGGTATTATTGCATTACGTACCCTGCATGGTCTGAACCAGCGCCACAGTGCCGTCGTAGAGTATTACCTGTTCCGCATTGTGCAACTCCATCATACCATATCCATGTATGTTTTACCCACCATCTACATCATCCGCTACATACACTATGTAGCGGGCATCGGGCACAAGCACTAAACACGGCAAACCGAGCACTGTGTTATTCCCGAGCAAAGAGAAAACAAGAATCAGAATGAAACCGTTGAGTGGGGCGAGAAAGAACAATCCAAGTTGTCTGAATAAGAGGATATTACTGCTTTGGGTAATTTTGGAACGTAAATCGGATTTCGGCATTCTCGATTGGGAGTTATGCTCCGTTGTCATTGTCATTGGTTGGTATGGGCGGTGGTACTAACCGTATTAAGTAATATGCAACGAGGGGCTGTTTTATGCTACTCATGAACTTGCTTGTGGATGAAGAGGGTGGGACGACGATTAGTGATGATGATCTTGTGCATGGTTTGATGTACATTGCTTAAGTCGCTGATCATACGGACGTTAGGATACGCATCTGTGTTGTCAGTAGTAGTACTATCTAGCCGACCTCCCTATCTACAATTTCCAATAAAGGTTTCGCAGGATGTGTAGTTTCCACTTGCACAATGGTACCTGTTGAAGGTTTATCCCTCCTGGTAATAATGCTTGCGCAGCATTTCTCATCAACCATTAGCTGACAGGATCTCTGATCCTTGGTTGAGGTTCGGATATAGATTAATCAACGGTGGATACGATTACTACCCCTTCCTCTTGAAGAAGAATAACAATGCAGCCAGGTGGCAGCATATCTACCAACGATCATCTAGCCCCTGCCCCATTTTATTCGGAAATAATAGACACAATCAATATACCTATATCAAGACCTAGTAAAACAAGCAAAAAATCCCTCACGCCCTAGAGACAACTCCCGCACCCTGCCACTACCCAAACACCTTCCATTCCACCAACCGCACCATCTCCCCCGTCTTAGGCGTAAACACCAACCTCAACGCCTCCGTCTTCACCTCATCCCAGCTAACGGTCGTAATTCCATTCGCCACCGCCGAGCTATAATTCGCATTACTCACTTCCTCCCACTCCCCTGTTGAGCCAGTGCTTTCCACCCGATAGCTCTCCGGCACATCATACCCCTGCGTACTATTCGCAAAGAACGCAATCTCGGCACTTGCTGTGCTTGTCGCATTCTCAAATTCCACCTGGTACCACACTTCTGTCCCATTGCCGACGGGACTATCCCATCCGTTCGCTACGTCTTCGATCCAATAGAACCAAACCCGTCCGTCGATAGCCGCGTGCACGTCGTCTGTGTCGGCGTCTGCCACAGATACACTACCCCGAGGATACTCGCTATCAGCGGCGAGTTGCACCGAGACGGCGATAGGACGGGAGACTTCCGGCGCAGAAGCGGAGCTTAACTCAACCGTGAGACGGGTGAGGGTCTTGCTGGTGGCCACTGTTTCGCCGTCGACTTCGACGACGAGACCTACTGTGCCGTACTGACTGCCCGTGGCGTCCCATTGCACGGCAACATCGTGACCGTGGTAGAGGATGCGCTCGGCGCGAAAGTAGCTCACTGCCGAGGCGTCCGCTTGAGGGTTTACTTCCAGGACGTTGTCCGCGCGAGATCGGATGCCTACGTAGCCCGAGAGAATCAGGTCAACAAAGCCCGAGTGGAAGTAGTGCGGGGAGCGGGGCAAGCCGACGATAGGGCTACCCGTGTCGGAGTAGTAGTCTTCTTCGATGTCAAGGACTCCGCCGCGGGCGGGGTTGTAGTGCAGTTGAGCGTACTGGCGGAGGATGCTGGTGTAGTCTGCGGTGGTAATGACGCCTGTTGCGGCGGTTTTGGGGTAGTGGTCGAGGAGGTTGGCGAGGCCCGTCAGGACTTGCGTGGTTTGATAGGGCCAGGCGGGGCCGTTCCATTGGCATTCCGGGTTGGAGCCGTCGTAGCGGTACTGGACCATGTAGTATTGGTAGCTAGGCTCGTTGGTGCGGAGGCCATGCTCGCCCGCCAGCTGTGAGGAATTGAGAATATGAGTCCATGCGTTGGCGTAGGTGGTATTGTCGTCTGGAAGGTCGTGCGTCCAGGGGACGTAGCCGACAAGTTCGCGGCCGCGAATGAAGTCCCAATAGGTAACGTATTCATTGTCTTCCTCGTAGCGGTCGATGAAGTGCTCGAAGGTGCTGTTCCAGAGGTCGTCCTGGAGGCGGGTCTTGAGGGCGCTCGCCAGTTGGGTATACTGCTCGCAAACGGCAGTGTCGCCGGTGAGATTGGCGATGTGGGCGATAGCCAGGGCGTTGGCGTATTGGTAGCTGTTGATGCTGGGTCGGAAGGCATATCCGCCTGTGAAGCCGTCTTCGCCGCCAGAGGCATCGATGCTGGAGATGGTGTATTCGGTCGCGTCGGTCAGGGGCTGGATCCAGTAAAGGTCCTTGGAGGTGTCGTAACCGCCGACGCCAAGGGTGGTGGAGTTCCAGCCGGCGTAGACAGTCTGCATGGAGGAGAGCAGGGGAGTGGCATCATCGGCGACACCGTTGACTAGGTAGGCCTGCCAGACGCCGTCGGCCATGCATTCGGAGAATTGGTAGGGGGCCCCATTGGGGCCGAAGAGGAAGGACGAGTAGTCGCTAGTGAAGCGACGGTCGCGACACCAACGGCCTTCGCGCAGATGGAAGTTAGAGGCATCGATCAGCAGGGCATACGGTTCTTCCTGCCAGCTAACGTCGTTGAGGAACTCGGTGGTGATGTAGCCGTAGGAGCCAAGATCGCGCTGATGGGCCCGGAAGATGCTCCAGCGATAGTAGTAAACATCTTGAATGTCGGTGAGGTCGGTCTCAAAGAGAGGGATCCGATCGCTATACCAAGGCGCATCGTTGCCAAAGTATTTGCTCAAGATCGAGTCGGCATCAAGGGCAGACGCGCCGAGGACGCCTGCCAGCGCGAGGACCTGCAGATACCACATGATGGATGTGCGTCATGGTGAAGGGAGGTAGAGCGATCATTGCACGTCTATTTGAATGAGAATCAGAGCGCATTTTCCCCCAGGGACAATCTCCGGTGGAGGAGAGGGGATGGTATTAACCGCAGGGGATTCGGAGGGCAAGGAATTTGCCGATTGGCGGGTTCCGGCGATCAGGGGAGAATGTCTCGCAAACCACGCAATCAAAGCTCATCAAGTCTCTCCTGCGGGGGTGGCTCGGACGTGCAGTTCTTCAGAAACCCCAGACGGGGTATTGCTACATCTGCAAGTCATCAGGCAATTGCTATTCTGGATGAGATGGTGGCATGACAACTTGCGTGCCTCACGAGTTAGGAGAGACATGGGGTATGGATCAGGATAGCAGCCCATGTATGGCTACATGGAGTATCGCAACAGTCTATTGGAATGTTCTATCTTTTTATATCTGAACCGACTATAAAGAGAGTCGTCGTCCCACAACCGAAGATAAGAGTGAGAGGAGAGGGAAAAAAAGAAGTCGGAAAAAAGTTAATGCATCATCCGTGAATCGAACACGGGCCTCATCGATGGCAACGATGAATTCTACCACTAGACCAATGATGCTGGTACATTGTAATGCTTTGAAGTATTTCCATACTCGAGCCAATCCATGATATTCCATCCCCTCCTACAACAAGTGGGTGACGGCAAATTCACAAAAGAAAAAGAAGAAAAAGAAAAAGAAAAAATTAACAAACTGAACGATATACTAATACGTTATCAAATGATGTCTGCGTGGTCTCCTGCTAAGTACTGTTTATACTACTATCTGATGAGGATGGGGTATGCAGTCGGAGACAATCACACTTTGATGGGAGTAGATTTAAATATTCCCGCCAGGTTAACGCGCACCAGTACAATGCATACTACTGGTATCTACTAAATAGTAGCACGGATAGTGTGACTGAAGGAATGGTAGTATTAATATAGTGGTCATCGTGGTCAGTTCTTCATCAACTACATGTCCTTTCAAAAATCAAGAAGTTTCAAGGTATACCAGATTATCACTCGCAGCAAATACACTCTTAAAATTACATCAGGTACTCAACACACACCGAGGTATATCCCCCCATGCCATCATCCCAATCTACCTACCCACGGTGAGCATCCCCACCGTTGTGTCAAATAGCACATTAGTTGCTAATTTCTCCCTTCCACGCCCCCTCCAAAGTCGACTTCTTCAACACCAACAGCGCCAAATCGCCCAACACACCCGCCGACAACAACTCCAGGACTTGCATATGGGCCATCAGCTCCTTTCCGATCCAGTTTCTCAACTCAATGGCATTCAAGGAATCCAATCCAAACGTCGCAATCGGAGTCGACTGCGTATGCGCCTCCAACACTTCCCGGGGAAGCATGAGAATGTCACCCAGTTTGTCCCGTAGACCGATCGCCGTAATCTCGAGTGCTTCCTCGAGGTTTGCTGCGCGGCGAACCTGCTGCCCGATAGAGAGGGATTTCGTGGTTGAGCCGTTGGCAGCGTCGTTGCCTTCGAGTTGTCTAGCAGCTTCGACGAGCTGGGTGAAGCGGGCATCGGAGGCATAGTATGGGGTTGGGGTTGGGGGAGCCCAATGCACACCAGTGATGCACTGCTCCACATTCAGGGCGGTCAGGCGGCCCTGCATTGCCAATTCAACCAAGGTGAGCACTTCTACCTCTTGTAACGCATTACTCGATTTCAGGTTCTTCATCACTTCTGCCCTTCTTTCTGCGTCGTTAGAGAGCACGCCGACGTCGGCTACCGCGGCAAGATCGATAGATACGGCAGAGAGACCCTTCTGGCGGCGGTAGCGCGCCAATGCATCCAGAAAGCAGTTTCCGGCTGCGTAGGCGGCTTGACCACGATTGCCGATGATGCCGGACACGGAAGAAAGCATGACGAAGAAGTCCAGAGGCTGGTGCAGAAGGGAATAGTGGAGGTTCCAAGCGGCTGCGACCTTGGGACGGAGAACAGCGTCCCAGTCAGGGAAAGTCATCTGTTCGAAGAGAGTGTCCTGGTCATTGTTAGAAAGAGATAGAGAATTATTAGTTTCAGGCGATGTACATACCTTGAGAACCATGGCTGCGTGAATGACACCCCGGACTGGGGGCAGGTCTTTCTGCAGTTCCGCAATCATCGCCTTGACCTGCGAGATTTCGGACACATCGCATTGCTTAACGTGGATCGATGCATTCACAGTCTGGCACTCGTCGATGAGTTTCTGGATAGCTTCCGTGACGGTGCCACTGCGGGAGAGCAGGACGATCTCTCGGGCTCCGCGCTGCACCATTCTGCGAGTGATCGATTGCCCAATACCTCCAGTACCACCTACAATGATGTACGTAGCCTCAGACGGCAGAAGGTCATTGGATGGAGTGGGATGCGTGGCCTTGACCTTCCCATTGATGCGATGGTCCACCACGACCTTGCCTGTTGTCTTGCCACTCTGTAGCTTTCGTAGCACCGATTCTACCTCCGTGATACCGACCGTCGTGACCGGATGTACGGGACTCAATCTCCCTTGCGCGAACATCCTCATGATAGAGGTGAAGACCCGGTTGAGGACCTTGCCCTTCTGTTCCGCAACAAGCGTCAAATCCAAAGAGGAGAATGTGCAATTGTACTCAAACCTGCTCATCTCCAGCCGGGTGTTCGATGTAATATCCCGCTTTCCAATCTCAATGAACCGACCAAAAGGCGCCAGACAGCTCCAGGTTTCGCGAAGGAAATCGCCCGCCAGCGAATTCAAAACCACATCTACGCCGCGTCCGCCCGTAGCATCCCGGACACAAGGACCGAACTCGGTGTTCCGACTGTAAAAGATGCGGCTCGCCGGGATGCAGTAGCGATCGACCAGCATCTGCTTCTTCTCCTCGCTACCCACCGTGGCATAGATCTCGGCTCCGATCAGCTGGGCTAGCTGAATCGCGGCCTGACCAACGCCGCCGGCGGCGGCATGGATGAGAATGCTTTCGCCCGCTTCTATTTTAGCCAGCTCGACCAGTCCATAGTAGGCCGTGCTATAGGTGACGGGAATGGAAGCGGCCGTCTCAAAGGTCATGGAGTCTGGAATGACAGCGGCGCTGGTTGCGGGGCACCGTGCGTACGTGCTATACGCACCTTGGGACATGGCGCCAACGCGGTCGCCAGGCTTGAGTGTGTCTACCTTGGCTCCAACGCGAGCTACTGTACCACTACACTCGATACCCAAGTAAGGACTTGCGACTTGACCCATGGCAATCACCACATCCTTGAAGTTGGCGCCCGTGCAGGCCACTTTGATCTCGATTTCGTTGTCGCCGAGTGGCTGGGCTGGATCATCGGTCCAGTAGAGAGAGTCCAAGGCGCCCAACGTGCCGACGGCGATCTTGAGTCGACGATCAGTTCCCTGGTCGAAGTCCTGCGCATACGAGTGAGAGGGGTGTGTCTCTCGGAAGAGGGCACTGTTCAGCTCGGATTGCTCGGCTAAACGAGGGACCATCAGGCGCCCGCTGACTTCACTAAACTCGTAGTCCGATAGGGGTGCTTCCTCATCACTGGCCGCTTTCAGTAGAGTGCTAGTCGACGCCTTGAAAGCATCCAAAATGAGTTGGGCCCGACCTGCCACGTCTTGCCGAGAGCTGGGGTCCAGGTCCAGGCTGACGACAGCGTTCCCAGTTTCTGAACGCACAGACCGCAGGAGACCCTGGCTGAGGTTCAGCTCGGGCTGATCCACAGCGAGGTATGCCCCGGAGGTTATCCAGAGGCAATAGGAGCAGTTGAGAAGGAGGTTCTGAACCTGCTTGAAAGATTCTGGGGTAAGAGATTGCAGGACTGGCGTATCTAGTTCACACAGGCAGATGTAACGATTCGTTGAGGACATCTGTACGCCTGACAGGGGAGAAATAGTGACCTCATGCTCAGTGAATGCCTCGATAGTTTTCATAAGCGAGGAGATCAGTGGGTCTGAGCGGTTCCTCTCTGTGATGATGACAGTGGTTGTCTGGTCTGCCAGTGATGCGTGATGGCTACCGTTGGCATGTGCAACCCCGTTACCATGCCCCTCGCCAGAACCGTTAGCTTGGCCATTCCTGTTGGTGTGGTCATTTCCATTCGCCTCTGCGCCATTTGGTTCACCAGCCGAGGAGAATGGCGCCCACTGCACGGTGTAGCACCAAGGGTGCGGGGTGGCGTCGATGGAGATATCAGTGTTCATAGGAGTCGATCGAAGGCCGAGGATAGTGAGCACAGGCTGCTCGGTTGATGCATTTGGGTCCCAGGCATCAACCGTGAACTCCGTCGGCCCGAGATTAGAAGCATCCGCGGGAAACCCAAGAGCATGGGCTTCCACAATAGCTCCAGGTTTGGCGGGGAAGTTTGCGGCAATCTCCATTTCCTGGATGGAGATAGGCATGTAAAGGCATGGAATGCGGCCATATTTCGCCCCAAGAACGGGGAACGTCAGCTGAAAGCACATATCCAAGAATGGGGGGGACACAATAGACGGCGTCTCATGCCCCGATGGCATAGCCTCAGCCGTGTTGGGCACTGAAACATTGCCACGCGCATAGCTGCATCCTGCGCCTGCTTTTTGTACGGCCAGCCCACTCTCGGGGTGGAGAGTGAAAACATCACTGTACCCGGCCCCGCGCTCTTCGAGGTCAGCATAGAAAGCCTCCAGCGGCATAGGGCGGTAATCTCCCTGAGTCGCCTCGTGGCGCCGTTGAAGCGCAGCGTGGAATGACCGGCGTTGGCTGACCGGGTTGGTGGACGACTCCTGGCGTCTGATGCCGACGAGACCACGGCAATGCTCGCGCCAGCCGCGAGTCGCGGTCCACGAGGCGATACGAAACTCGTCCCAATCACTGGAGTAAGAGCGGGTGCCCTCCGTGAACGAACTCAGAGAGAACCAGGTCTCGTACTCGACGTTCTCCTCCATGGTGAACGCCGAGGAAGCCTGGAACTCACGGAGCCGGTACCCGGCAATCTGGGATTGGGAGAGACCTCTGAGCTGAGCCCGTTGGGATGCCGCCTCGACGGCCATACTTACATAGCCAGCCATGGGGAAGGTAGTCATGGATTGCATACGATGACTGCGGAGCCATGGTACGCTGTCCAGGGACAGGGAATTGCGCCAGATGGGCTGCTCATCTTCACGGGTAGACGCTTCCATTCGTCCCAGCAGATCGTGGCGGGGGAAGCGCGGCATTCGGTGGTTGAAGGCGACGCGACCCTCGTGCCAGTAAGACCGATTAGACCAGGGATATGGCGTGAGAGACGGCAAAACCGTCGGGACTGACCCACCCTGGTGAATTGGGTTGACAGCACGGAAATTCAGCTGCTGGCCGGCCAAGAACAAGCGGCCTGCAAGCTGGAGCGCGGCCTTGGTGGCATGGTCGTTGCGGGCCAGGGAGGCGAAGTACTGAATGTGCGTGTTCTGCATGCCCTGCAGAATCTGCTTGATCGGTCCCTGCAACGCGGAATGCGGCCCGATCTCAATAATGATATCGGGCTTGGACTCGGCACACAGCTGGCCCAGCGCAGTGGAGAACCGGACCGGGTGCGTCAGGTTATCGACCCAATATGATGCTCCCAGAACCCCAGGTTGCTCCACCTTTTCACCCAACAGCGAGGAGTAGAATTGGACATTCTCCTTCATTGTTGATGGGGCGACCTGCTGAATAGCGCTGGTATAGTCCTCGGCGATCAGCTGCATGTGGGGAGAGTGATAAGCGACGTCGACATGAAGCTTGCGATGAAACGTCTGCCGGGCTTCTAGCTCCTTCGCAAGAAGGTCCATAGCAGTGGCATCTCCAGACACCGTGGTAGAACGTGGTGAATTTTCACAAGCCACAGTGATGTCCTTCTCCAGTTGGAGTTGCTTGATGGTCCGGTGCACCTCCTCGGCACTCTCTCCGACGGCCATCATGCAGCCATTTAGATCTGAAAATCGGACGCGAACTTGGGCAGCGAGTCGTCCCCGATGATACGCCAGGGCAATGGCCTCGCTCACAGAAATAGCACCAGCCGCATAAGCTGCTCCAATCTCTCCGCTGGAGTGGCCAACAACCATCCTCGGTTGTATGCCCCAAGAAGCCAGAAGATCGGTCAGAGCAATCTGCACGGCGGTGCAGACAACCTGGGAAATCTGGGGTTGATTGACGCGAGATTCAGCTGCCTCACGCCTGAGCTCTTCAAACAGGGAGAAGTCTGCCCCTAGACCCTCCAATGCACGTGCTGCTTCCTCCATGCTGGCTGCAAATACAGGGTGGGTGCCAGTCAGTTCCAAGCCCATACGGGGCCATTGTGCGCCTTGTCCAGTGTAGGCAAAAGCAATGGCAGAAGAAGAGCCAGCTCCCAGACGGGCGCGCTGAGGGATACTCGCGGGCCCATTCAAGATCTCCACAAGTTCGGCAGTAGACGAAGCAGTGACTGCAATACGCCAGGGAAAGTGAGAGCGCCTCTCGCCAAGAGTGTACGCGACGTCGTGTACCAGGCGCCGTTCGAAGACTCCCGGGTGTTGTTCCAAGTAGAAGACGAGGTTCGTGGCAATGCGTTTGGCGGCCTCGTCGTCATAGCCACTCAGTACGAAGAGCCGGGGCGCATCGTTTGAGGTGTCGGGAGGCTGACCGCACGGACGGGGAGGTCTTTCCAGTACGACATGGCAGTTAGAGCCACCGAAGCTGAAGTTGTTGATACTGATGTACTTCTTGCCCTGGGGCCAGGGACGTAGACTGGTCGGTACCCTGATATTCCATTGGTCGAGAGGGATGGCAGGATTGGCGCGCTCAAAATTAGCATTGGGAAGAATGAAGCCACGGTGGAGCATCAGGGAGGCCTTGATCAGGGACACAATGCCGCTGGCAGGTTCGAGATGTCCAAAGTTGGACTTGGCGGAGCCGATATATAGCGGTGCGCGCTTGGTCCGGCCGTCCTTGAACACCCGATGAATGGCGCCAACTTCGATGGGATCACCGACCTTGGTTCCAGTACCGTGCGCCTCAACGAACCCTGTCTCCTCAGGGGAGAGGTTGGCGCGGGCGTACACTTCTCGCATGAGTTCCTCTTGGGCCTCCCCGCTGGGGTTCGTCAGACCTAGCGATGTTTAGCTGGTTATTCGGAAAGAATACGTGAGATTGCTTTTCTAGGGTGTAGCAACTCACCGACAGTTCGACCATCATGATTCAGACCTGTGCTCCTGATGACCGAATATATCGGGTCATTGTCTTCCAGAGCCTGGTCCAGTGGCTTAAGGACAACACAGCCCAAACCCTCGCCGCACGCAAAGCCCGAGACGGCACGATCATCAAATGCAAAGGTCTTTCCTTGCTCGTTGTATAGACTGTGAAGTTTTTCATGGTTTCGTTAGCATCTAGCGTCTAGTTTTACGGGAACCTTTACGAAGTGTTTGTTACCCCATCATAGACATTGAAACCGTCTCGTCTGGATTAACATGCAGTCTGGTTCCACTGACCAGAGCAGAGTCCGCTTCCCCTGAACGAATGCTCTGCACGGCCAGGTGAAGGGCATAGAGACTGGACGAACAGGCCGTATCGACAGTCATACATGGGCCACGGAGGTTAAAAAAATGTGAAAGACGACCGGCCTGAATAGATTCCTGATTCCCCGTGGCGTCGAACATGGGAAGAGCGTGGAGGTCGCGAAAAGCACTGCGGCGGTAGTCTGATGCACAATGACCCGTGAAGACGCCCATTCGCGAGCCTGATATGGCTTCGTATGGGATACCGGCGTTCTCCAAGGCTTCATAAGCACACTCGAGGAGTAGTCGCTGATTTGGATCTAAGAGTATTGTCAGCCATCTTGTACTGTTCAGGTTGGTTACTCATGGGTTCCTTTTTACCCATGGCAATGGCTTCTTGTTGAGTGATGTGGAAGAATGGAGCGTCAAACTGGGATAAGTCCTCCTGAAGGAAGTAACCCCCCTTCTGATTGAAGCAACCCTTTCGCTGGGGATCTGGGTGGTAGTAGGCCGCACTGGATATGCGGTCTGAAGGGAATGGACACCATGCGTCCCGACCACGAGATATGAGAGTCCAGAAGTCATCAATCGTACGGACCTGGCCCGGAAGGCGACAGGACATTCCAACGACAGCAATTGGTGTCTGCGAATTGTTTGTGAGGGTCATGATGGCGGCAGGAGCGGGTGTGTTAGGCTTGAGAAGTAACCAAGAGGGAACGAGGAGTCTGAGGAAGGAGTTGCTCGAAGGACCTGACCGTAGAGGAACTTCTCTCTATTTAAGTATTCTATTCAACCATTCCAGAGAAAGATAGCCTTCGCACCTGACGGATCCTGCCTGATTGTTGTGTTTGTTATATTTTCTTTTCCTTGTCTCTTCTTCAAAGTTTGGACCACGTTGAGCATGTGCACTCTGCTATCAGCCGTCAAGAAGGCGATCGTGCCCATCAGCCATCAATTATTAGCAGCTCGACAATAAACAAACTCTAAGAGAATAACTGGTGTATTTTCCTCCAGAATGGGTATCCACATCCGACAGCTTGGTTATGCATATTCTGACTAGTTCAAGAGCCGATCGATAGACCCGCAATTGACTTAGCCTGGTCACCTTTCTACGATTTGCCGTGGTCTACCTGCAGCCACCGCTCAGAGAATCTAGTTCCTATTGGATTCCTATATCTACCATTAATTCCGAAAGGTGGTGGCTGAGCCGAAGATTACTGTGCTATGAGCCAAGGGCAAAACAAAACAAAACAAAAAAAGAAAAAAAGTGGGGAAAGCAGGTGGACAGGGAGCTTCTGCTTCAATGGGTCCCTGCGCCAGCCAAATACCTAAACCGGTTGAAGCGGAACCTGATTTTTTGACTGTCTTAGTTGTTTCGATTTGAATTGAAGGCTTGTGAAGTATAGTTTACCGAGTTGCTGGGATCAGCACGGAGTAGTTGATAGGGCTTCCCCTTGTATGGTTTCTGGTCCTGCCTTTTGCTTTTGTTTCAATTCTCTTGTGGTGAGTGAATTCTTGAATTCCTTGTGATCGAGAGCGTGCGAGTAGAGAGACATGATGTTCGGGATGTTCGGTTAGCCTACAAGTTCAGACTATGCTGGATCGCAGAAAAGCGGTCAGTTCTATGCCAATCAGGCGGAATAATTACCTATCTATCTGGAAGGATCGATCGAGAAACTAACCTCTGCATAAATCCAAGTTTTGGCCATCATTCCAAGCCGAATGCATGCACGGAATAGATAGTATTCCATTTAAGTTTCATCTATACGAGATGTACACCGTAGTCATTCAACATACTCCGCAGAGGAGAAATAGTGTCTTCTTAGTCGGAATCTTTCTACTTTAAGATACCCCGAACTCCTATTTCTGTGGATCCTAGTATTGACCCACAGTAAATCATTGAGCCGAGCCGAAACAATAAGGAGAATCCCGAGTCAGTTTTGAGACCTATCGCATCTTCGCAAGCCCCGATTGCCCGAAATAGCATTGCCCTAGTACTAGCGGCATCATGATATATAGGTTGTAGTAGTACCTCACCACGGTGACATTTTCAGTCTCCCTTCTACATTACAATCCATCGATCTAACCGGATCTCAATCTGATCCAGAACCAACCAACCCCTCTGGGGCTTATATTTGTATTTCAGGTCAAGTCAATTTTTGAAAACATCAGAAGTAGCCTTTAAGCATGACTATCTTGTGCCTGCACGGCGGCTACGGCAGCGCCAAAAGCTTCGAGGTCCAGCTCGAACCTCTGACCAGCGTCTACCGATCCCTGTACCCCGATGTTTCCTTTCACTTCATAGACGGTGGACATCGCTCCGACGCGCCCCCAGAATCTCAGGGTTACTTCGGCCCGCCGCCTCATTACCGGTTTCTAGAACACGATGGCATTGAGCGGTCCGATGATATTATGGTGCGGATCCGTCAGCTGCCGAGAGGAGCCACAGCCGAAGAAACCATGCGGGTGTTAATGAATGAACACGCAATGATGTCGGCACGTTGTGTGAGGGAGGCGTTGGACAGGCTGTTAAAGATACTGGATGAACATCCTGAAATTGACGTACGTTTGAAACCGCCCTTGCACCCCTCCCTCCAACCCCGGCCTTTCCCTTCTTATCAGACATAAGTGAGTTTCAATTAGCATTAACCGGGACTATGCGAGCCAACAGGGTCTTCTTGGCTTTTCAGAGGGTGCTATAATCGGTTCTACCCTATTGCTCGAAGAGGAGCGACTCGTGCGGGAGACGGGCAGGAAAAGACAGCTTAAGGTATGTGTATGGATATATCGGTAGTTCCCTTTTCCGATATACCTATTTACGCCGAGAGAGGCCCATGGTATTGCCACATGCTAATGTATGTGCTGGTTTTTTCTTTCTTCTAGTATGGGGTCTTCCTCGCAGGCTGGTCTCCCCTCCGAATAGTGGGTGATCGAGTAAAAGGCTGTGTGGCAGATGAATGCGAGGACATTATTGAGGTCCCGACATGTCATATTATCGGGGCGAATGACCCCTACGTAGATGGCACTATGGCGTTGTATGGGATGTGCGATCCCGATACGGCCATCATGTTTGATCATGGCAAGGGCCACACAATTCCGCGGGACGCGGCGACAATGACAGAGGCGGCGGAGGCGATTGAGCAGACTAGAAAACGGGGAATTGCTGCGGGGAATGTGTAGACTTGTATTATAACTTTGACACAATATAGATCGTTTGCAAGATTCTTTCATTCGAGTAATCTTGGGGCCTTGGTCTTTTGTTCCCATCTTCATTCCCTGCCTCTTGCTCTCTCTCTCTCTCTCTTTTTTTATTTTGTGCGAATATCGGTGCACTGCCCTGAATGTCCCAACTTCCCTCTACCGTGAAATGGATTCTTATTTTTTTTTAAAGTACCGAAAGGCCATTCGTCAATTCATTGACATGCACCTCAGCAATTGGAATTTCTTGTGTAAGAAATAAACCGCACTACCAAAAAGACATGAAAGCATACCTAAATCACGGCTAACCAGAGCACTGGTAAAGAAATATGACCTACCAGAAGGATGTGCTCCTGTAGTAGGGCAAACCAAATGTCCGTAAAGGATTAAGAATGAGTTGACGGGGGGGGACCGTGCGACGTCGGTCTGCCCGTGGATGTGTCAAATCTGCATCATGCTGCAAACATCTGCAGAATAATTATATTATTGGGTTTGATTTAGTATATATCATATTAGGCTACTACAGGAAGGCGTGATTGTCCGCCCGTTTCCTGCTACCCATTTTAAAATGTAGCCTTAATCCACTTGAATAATCAATAAATCCCGGTGTGCCTCCTATATAGTATCTAGAAATGATAGTTCTTTGTCACGGTGTTCGCTTTTCTTCGAGCCATCATTGTTCATAAATTTCCGATTAAATATATGTATCCGCTCCAAGAGTTCTTCTTACGCTAGTAGTATCTGCATTTTCCTAATTTATCTGGAAATTTTAGCTTTCTTCCCGGAAGGTTATTTGGTACTTTGGTACCTTTTGCTTTTTTCCTTCCTCTCCGTTCCTCTAATTTTGTCTTCTTATTCAGATATCTCTATGGTAAGAATACTTTCAAGAATCCGATATTGTGGACTGGTAACTTCCGATCACATTTCTACACTGAAATTGAATATATACTGCACCAAATATCTGATTTGTAGGCTTACTGGCCCTCAGCGATTTGATGAGAATTCTTTGGAAAAAGACTATAGCAGATTTTATGGCAGTGATTAATCATTCGATATTTGTATATACATTGTATATGATGGCAGTAGATTATAACGATAAGGTTTCATAGTATATGCATGTTGATCATGCAGATGGGACATGACTGTCGGTCTGTGTTCTGGACGTGGGGAAGCTCGGACGATCCGGTTCTGCTGATTGAGGGGGGGGGCTGATATGTACTGAATATATCACAATGCAGATTCATATACAAACATGACAATATCATACTTCAGACTCTGCAATACTGAAGGGGGAATACGGAAAATGGAAAAATAATGTAGACAAGAGCGGCAACATGCTTTTAAAGAAACTCACGGCACGTCCCTACCTCTTATCGATTGGATGTGTCAAAGATGTCGTTGTAATTTTCGTAACTTCATGCCAAATATACTCGTGACTCACATCATATTTACACATAAACTATACCCAGGATAGACAAACCAATCAAACCTTTGACTCATCAAACGTCATCATTCGTTGTCTTTCTCCCCCCACCACCTTCTTCCTCGGATAATAATGCCAACACGCCCAGACAAACATCGTGATCAGAGTCAACGGGATAGTAATGGCCCAATAGATCCAAAATGAACTGGTCATGACTTCGTTTCCATTTTCGTAATCAAAGAAATTCGTCCCGAATAGGCCCTACACTTCTTAGCACCGAGATAGTCCATGAAGCTTCAACGTTGTAACATACCGATACAAATGTTCCCGGTAGATATACCATACTGACGATCGCAACCGTTCTCATCATGGCGCTGTCGGACTTGGCATCGTGACCGAATCGTTGGGAGACGAGGTTGAATCCCTACTACGTCAAATTCTACCCGAACAAAGGGATATATGGGTAGATACCAAGTTAATCTCGTTGTGTAACCGCTCCGAGAGCGATCGGCTTCGGATCTTCAGTGAGTGAAAGTCCTTGGCCCGTCGGAGCAGGTTCCGTTTATTCTGGAGCCATTCGCCCTTGTTGATATTTGGGTACAGCTCGTAGGAGCGCGCCTGCTCTTCCACCAGGCATTGCATGGTATGTTCTGCGACCTCAAGGGTCTCGTTTGAGTGGAAGACGTGTCGTGCAATATCGTGCAAATGAGGGAAAAAGTCGGGGGTCAGGCTATTTACATCAACTCTCGACTGTATTCAAATTAGTATACTGTACAGTGATCTGGACAGGGCTAATACTACCTTCTCAGTGGTGCGGACAAGATTTCGAAGCGCCCAGAAAGAATCATCATAGACACCGACCATGGTGTGCGCAATTACAGCGTGCCAGACATACGGGTTGTTGTTTGCCTGAGTCGTGGGTAGGATAGCAACCAACTTACTGGGCGGGTCTGGATGGTCGACGATAAATACGACTTGGATCTGGGTTTCCGGATACCAGGTTACAAAGACGGTAGTTTGGATCCATTCGTATGTATGAGGATCGCGGACGTGTTTTATCTTATAACAAGCCCAGGAGACTGACGAATTCATTAGCCTCATGTTTGTCCATCCGACCTTGGGTTGACAACAAACCGTGCTTGATAGGCTTGTCGTTCTCGTCGAGAACATCGTCACAAAACAAAGACCCGTTGATGTCCTTACTAATAAGAGGCTGAAATTCATCCGTAAAGAGGCGCAGATACTTCTTCTCATTCAGAGTTTGGCGTTTTGAGAATCTACACGCATTAACGAAAACAAAATTCATTCCGAGAGGACTGGTATATCCTACATAAGAAACGATCTTGTCGGGTGCTGCTGTCGTCAATGCCAGCCATCAAGGACCACCGCGGAATGCATACCTCAAGATTCAAATCTAGTAAGGATGCCCCAGTTTCCATCCATGGTCCGTTTCCTGAGCTTATCAGCGCTATGGCCACGGCTCAGCAGATACGAACCCACCTCGCTCATAGATGGTAATGCCGTCGGGCATTGTGCTCGTGGAGCTTGTGGGAAGCTTCTCCATTTACTGTGTCAGACGGGCCGGAAAGATGGCCCATATGCTAGCATAATTGGCGAACGTCAGACTAACAGGTTGCTTGCAGCTGACGGCCGACGGAGGATTTATAGCTGGCGATCGACGAGGCTGGATTTAGTGGCGCTGGCTAGCCGCCGCGGGTGGGCACGTAGTCACATCTGTCAAACCATGATGCCCAACCTCTGTGATGGGGCTTGTAGGAGAGATGTTTGCGTCGCACTGCTGCTGTCTGGTTGATGTCACAGACATTTGATAGGATGAGAGTTGCAGTGCGAACTGACTGCACAGCCCGTTTATCTACAGGGGGAGGAGAGGGAAACCATCGACATGGTGGTTGTGTCTTTGTCTGCCCGGCGGCCCAAGCGGCAGCCAGCAGGCCACGTGATCAGACTGAGTTCAGCTGCATGGAGAGTCTGGATGGCATCGCAAGCTAGTACTGGTGAAAGTGTCAGGCGCGTCGGTCACCTCGCTCTTCTACATATTGTGGAAGGCTACATCAACTTGCAGGTTCTATGGGTATTATATTCTATCACGGATATGAACCAATTCCGTCGGCCCGGATCGTGCCTCGGATGAGCAACATAAGGCTGGCACGCAGCATGTCACACATCTAAGCCACGCTGGGGTTATCACAACAAGGATAATGCTACCAAGTACCAGTCCATCCTTCCAGACATCCCTAAAGGTCTAGAGCGCCGTAAGTCAAGAGGCAGTGCCAGTTCTGGGTGCCTAGCTTGTCCGACGGCATCAACCCTGATCCTACGCCTCCTCACTGTCATCGAGGAGGTCAACGCTGTCGCGCACGCCAAGCGGCGGTGGTGCAACCGTGATGGTAAACAGCGAGTCGGTTTCCGTGGGCAGTGTCAGCCTCTTGGCCTGGGCGGTCGTGCGGAGCGTGCCCAGGATGGTCCGGCTCGACTCCCATCGTCGCGAAAATGCCTTGGCCGCGATACTGAGGGTGATAAATGCCTCACGGTTGTTGGGCTCCTCCAAGTCATCCAGCAACGTGAACAAAGCCTCGGTGATACACTGGATGTTGCTGACGGGCATGCGGTCGAGTCCCCAGCAAGAACGGTGGATCCGCATCAGGTGGGCGATATTACGCGCCGACGAGAAGCACATCTCACGGGCGCGCACAGGCGAAATGGTCGTAACGGGCAGTGTGGAATATTCTTTCAACGGCTCGTAGATTCTCATGATTATCGCATGGTGATACATACTACTCCGGTTAGTGAGGGGTGCTGGCGGATTCACACTCTAGACGTACTGCAAAGAGAGGATATGGGGGGCCTCGAGTTTAGTCTTCAGACACGTGGGCCACCGGTCGGAGCAGAGACGAAGACGCTCATAAAGGTCTGCCACTTTACTTTCTGTCTCCGCCCGTGGGCGCGACGGCGCCTCGCGGTGGAAGAAGGTCGCTACATCGTGGGCAATCAAACTCAAGCCGCACAGCGCGCTGAACAGACAGACCGAATGCCCCTCCGTTCCTTCTGCATGATCCGGATACGGTCGCCATTCGTCCGAGTCGCCCTCATGGCTGACGAGGGGCAGACTGTGGCGCTGCGGCGGCTTGATCAAGGGGCGGCTCTTGTCGGCCAAGGCGTGACTCCTGTTCACGGGTTAGTTGCACGATTCGCCTGGAGGGTTGCGCAGAAGCTTACGTGGCCACGTTGAACAGTCCCCAAACGGTCCCGTTAATAACTCGAACCATGCGGAGCGTATCTTCATCGGCATCAGACGCCAGAACGGAATTCTTCTGCGAAAGTTCCTGGATAGCATAGGCAAGTTGGCCGCGGTGAATCCACCCTTGGCGATCCCGCCCAGTCATCGAAGCACTACACAGTCAGTATCATAAGCACTCCAGAATGACACAAAACATACCATGCCCACAATACACCTAGTCCCTGGACGGTTGGAAGCGTAATCCGCCCCTCTTCCTTGTCCAGTAAACGCTTGGCCTCCTCGTAGAAGCGGGCTCCTTTCGAAGCCGCATCTCCCGGTCTCGCATATGCCTCTGGATAATCAGAGTATGCCTGGGACGGTTAGATGAGCCACGCTAGTATATAGAGACATCACGTACGCAAGCTTCCGCTAGGATAATGTTGACCAAGAACGGGGAGCAAAATCGAGCCGACAGCGATCCTGCCTGCATGTCCCGCACAAACAATTCCTTATCGATCCAGTTTCGAAACGGATGCGACCAGGTGAGCCAGAGCGAGATGAGATGGGAAACGAAATCATTATCGGAGACAACGGTCGTCCAAGGTCGAGCGGGGACCTGAAAGCGAGGAATGTCGGATAACCGTTTGGCGTCGAGAATCCGACGCATGGACCGCGACTCAGACGGCTGGAGTTGCTTCACCTCCTGGCATACTTCGACTAGTTCCGGAGTTTGGGCGAGGTCCAAGCGAGGCAGCTGGTGGTTGATATAGTAGCGGATCTCGTCCAACGAGGCGTCACTGCGGATGAGGTTGATCAAGGGCACGGCGCGACGATTGCCACTCTCGCGGAGAACGCTGACGAGCCGGACAAGGAGGTCCTCCTGGTCGGCAAGCTGATCGATTTTGCGTTTGAGGGCGCCCCGACGACGCTTATCGGCACTCCGGTCGAGAGTACATTCGACTTTGCTCTTGACGCAGTTGGCACAGGGCACGGAACCTGTGCACTGGGGACATCAGTATTGGGGTGGCAATGGATGCGCAAATCATGGGGCCATGTGCCAAAAATTACCTTGAGCTTTCGAGTCTTGCAGGCCGCACAGGCGGTGCCTACATTTTTCCTGCGTTGTTGGGCATCGAGAGCGGCGTTGGCACCCGGCGGGGCGGGTGCCAAAGGGCGCGACTTAGTATCGGCCATGGTGCTCACCCATGGTGGAGGGATGGGGCGAGTTGGGAGGGGAGGACGAACAAGGGGAGATAAAAGAGAAGGGAATGGCCCAAGGGAGGGAGAGAGAGCGAAAGAAGAGGGGGAGGAGAGAGGCGAGAAGAGGAGAGGAGAGGGGGAGAAGGACTAAGAGAAGAGGAGGCAGACGAAGGGGCGAAGAGAAGCTAGGAGATGATGAAGCATGGGAACCATGATTGAACTTGGAAGGAGGAACAAGTAGCCGTAGCCCTGTACTTGGTTCCAATGACTTGCTTGCTACTAGTTAGTAACCACTACTACTTAAGTTAGTAGTTAGATAGTTACCATACCAAGCTGGGTCATTGGGGATTGCTGGGCTGGAACTTTTTGGGAGAGGAAAAAAAAAAAGGGCAGGGAAGAAAAGATAAACTGTGAGTGGTTGGAAGTCACTTCCAGCTCCAGTGGTGGTGGAAGTATCAAGGCTAATTGGTTGCCGGGTATGCACCGACCTTTCCCCGCCCGGAATTACCGTATCAAGACACTGATTGGCGCAGTTCACCAGGTACCTTCCATGGCTTGACTGGTATTCCAATGGTAATTTCCACCAGTACACACACACACACTCTCTCTCCTCGACTTACTTAGGTACTGTCCCACTGACTACTAACAGTAACTAGATACGTACTACTAGTCCACCACCACTTGCTTTCTACTCACTTACTACTAGCACTGAGCTAGTCCCTTTGATCCACTCTTTTCCCCCATCATCTACCATCTGCCATCTGCCATCTCTCTTCTGCTCCTTTCCCCCTCCACTCATCTCCCCTACATTCTTTTCCCAAGCGTCGCCATTCCCGCTCACCATCCGCACGGTGGCTTGAGTGCCTCCCGGAGGCGAGAACCATTCCAACTCCATTCTAGCTCAGACTGCTTCTTGCCAACCCTGTGCGACCGGAATTCAATTCCTTCGGTAAGCCGTCCAATATCCTGGTCTATTATAGCTTCCTCTTACTAACTCATTTGTTCGACATGGTTCCCAGACCGTCAGTCGGTCAGTCAGTCCAATTCCCAGCTTCCAATTGCCAGTTCCCCACCCCAACCCCCTCCCGGCCACGTTGTCCCATCGGCCTGCGACAAACAACAATCATCCCCTGGGCGCCTAGTATCATTGGTGTTGGTGTCCTACAATCCCCTCCTCGACCCTCCTCGAACGTCATCCGGTCACGCGCGGCAATTGATTCCGGTATATATTACAGCTAAGTTGCGATGAAATCGAATCATGATTAATTACACTTTACATATCCTTGCTCCCCGCCGCCACGTCCTGCTTTTCCGGTCGATCCTGTGACTCAACCGATCCCCCATCCATCACGCTGCGATCCCTTTCGTCCTCCCGCCAAAAGTCCTTCTTTCCCCGAACGGCGCGGCGCAGCCACGGCGGGAAGAACCCCCCAGGAATTCTCCACGACCAGGGCTCCTTTTCGTCCTTATTGGGGGGCACGATGCGTCCCCGAGTCACTTTCTCGATCGCCCAGATGATACCGTTCAGTGTGATGTAGCTCAAGATACCCGCGATTAACCCGTACGCGATACTGTACGTGAACGGCATGATGGCAATGGTCAGGAAGGCAGGCACCGCGTCGCCAAGGTAGCGCCAGTTGATTTCCGCCGCCGCCTTGACCATCAACGCTCCCACGATCACCAAGGTGCAGCCAGTGGCCCAGGGGGGAATGGAGGCGAAGATGGGGGCGAAAAATACAGCAATGAAGAAGCAGATGCCCGTCATGCAGGAGGTGAGCCCGGTCTTACCGCCTTCGGAGATTCCGGCGCCGCTTTCGACGAATGCTGTGACAGGAGACGTGCCAAAGAGGGATCCGATTGAGACGGAAATGGCGTCCACCATCTGACTAGTCAGTCAAGTTCGGGCAACCCACGGGGAAAGTCACTTACGTAGGCCAGAGCACTGCCTTCGAAATCCTGCGTGCGAGGATCGACTGTCCCGGCAAATCGCGCCATGGAATACAGCGTACCAGTGGTGTCGAGGATATCCACATACTGCATGGGTTAGCTGCCGTTTTAAGCGAGTGACATGATGCAACCAACCAGGAAGGTAATGAAGGCCAGCCCAAACTGCGATCCGTGTCCCGTGATATCCCAGTCCTGTGCAACCAATGTGTGCTTGATCGGATGGAAGGTTACGACTTGTTTGAAGAAGTCAAACATGCTATTACCCAGTTCGGTGTGCGGGAAGTACGTCACAGGGGTCGGTCGCGGCCACGAGATGATAGACACCAGCAGGATTCCGATAATGACGGCGCCTTTCACCCGATACAGCATCAGCAGAGCTGTCAGGACTCCGCCGCAGAATATCCCGATCCACATGGTCGGATTGCGCATCTTTGCATCCGACGGACAGAGGCCGGTCGTCGCATCGCGAAGACTATCCACGCAGCCCGCCAGTTCAATAGGCGAGTCCGTGGCGCCTGTTACCAACCCAATTCCCGCACTGTAGGTAAGCCCAATCAACGTAAGATACAGCCCAATGCCCGTGCCGGTTGCCAGCTTGATCGACGCGGGCAGCGCGCGGGCCAACCACTGGCGGATTCCCAGTAGCGTCAATGCCAGAAAGACCCATCCTTCGACAAACACGGCCGTCAGAGCCACTCTGTAGGGAATCATGCCAAAGCCGTGGTGTCCGACCACAGTATAGGCGAAGTATGCATTGAGCCCCATGCCTGGTGCCAGCGCCACGGGCAAGTTCGAGAAGACACCCATAAAAAAGGTGGAGAGGGCAGCAATGGCGGCGGTCGCCGTGACAATATCGCGCTTGACCTCCTGCACGCACAGCAAATATTCGGTGTTGGTGTCGCATTGGTCGGCATAGCTTTCGGGTGGGCAGACGCAGGTTCCGCCCGTGTCGGAGGTGATGGTGGCATTCACACTAATGATGTAGGCCATGGCGAAAAACGTCGCTAAGCCGGCGCGCATCTCGGTAAAGAAAAAGCTGCCTTTCCGTTCATTAGGCTGCGCAGGATTAGTTCAGCGTGTCGCGTGCTCAGCAAGCAAACCTACATGACCCGAGTTTTCCAGACGAAACCACCACCCGACAGGGCTACGAGCCACTGCCAGGTTGACGCGGTGTACCCAGTCAAGATAGCGCATGGTGCTGCTGCTGCTGCTACTACTACTACTACTCTTTCGTAGTATGCAAGATGGGTTGACAGCAAGGAAGAAAAAAGGGTCCCCGCGGGAACCCCGGGTTTTATCTGTCAGGGACTTGAGTATGACTGGCAGATAAACCGCAACGGAAAAAATTTACATTAGCGAGCGATAAGCAGCAGGCGTCCGTCATAAATTGACTCAAGAAATTCCAATCCTTCGCTAGGATTTCTGAACGCGGACAGCTTGGCAGCTTGGCAGAACCAGTACCGAGAGTCATTCCGTGGATGGTGCCCTTGGCAGCACCAGCACGAGGCAATCACCAGCGAGCACACAGAGGCCCCAGCGGATTCCCACGACTCACAGCGTCCAGTCGCCAAATGCTTATCAGTCAGAACCAGATGCCTCCCTTGGCACCCTTGGCTTTATTTGTCATCACCACTGACTTATCTACAGCTATCTAAGATTGATATGATGGTGAGTGTCTATCTAACGGACTGTGTTCAGACCCTGACTAGGCCGACTTCTCCTGGAACACCGCTGCCGCTGGGGCAAATTTGCTCCTCCGTCGTAGGGCGGGCCCAAACATGATGAACCCCACGGGGATAGGGATCATAATCGCCGCCAGACACCCCAGCAATGTGCCCGCCCACTGCACCCCCAGGTTGACAAACATCTGTCGCGCAAAGAGAGGGAAGCATGCCCCGACTGCAGACCGCAAGATGGTGTTGGCAGCAAAAACAGATGCGGCGCTGTTCGGTCAGGTGCGTCCAACGAATTGCATCATGATTAAGGCACTTACAATTGCAGATAAGAGTCGATTAGATAGTTGAAACACTGCAAAAAGATGCAGTAGATGCCGAACCCTGTGAACAGCCCGGACGCCGTTGGGGCCATCCAATGGATCGACCGCGTCCATCCGGTCCAGCCATACCTAATCGCATTAGCCAGATATTCGCCCGACAGACAGGCACCTTACCAAAAGAGTCCAATGGTGAAAGAGATGCCCCCGACAATGGCCGGAGGCAACCGCCACTCGGGGATGGGAATATCGTTATTCGCCCTCAACTTCTTGGTATACGAGCCCTGACTCGACAAGACAAACACTCCTCCCAGAATCTCCCCGATGATCAGCCCAATAAACGGTAAGCTGCCCACCCCAAGATTTATGCCATGAATATCCTGAAACACCACCGGATACGCCGCCAGCAAGGCATACATGAGGCCATAAATGAACGACATGTACAGCGTAACCAGAAACACAATCGGCTCCGTAAGCAGCATCCGAAACGGCCTACTAAAGTTCACCGTAATCAGCTCCCGAAAATCAATCTCCACCTCATCCTGCTTCGCATGAATCCCCCAATTCCTCGTCTGCCGCCTCACTGTCGCCGCCTTCGCCATCAACAACGCTGGCGCATACGTCTCCCTATAAAACAACAACAGCAGCGCCGACCCCAAAAACCCCATAATTGCGGCAATATACATTGTCCACCTCCACCCCAGATAACTCATGACAATGAAACCTCCCGTAAACGGCGACGCAAACGGCCCCACAAACACCGCCATCGCAAACATCGCGATCGCAATTCCCCGCGTCCGATTATTGTAAATATCCGAAAACGCGGCCGGCACAATTGACAACGGACTCGCTGCGAACAAACCCGCAAAGAACCGGGTCAGCATAATCGTCTGCACATCCTTTGCTGTAGCCGTTGCCACCGTAAAGATACTATACCCAAACACCCCAGCAGTAATGGGCCACCGCCGCCCAGACAGCTCCGACGCAGGCGCCCAGAACGTCGGTCCGGCCGCGAACCCAAGTACATACAGCGTCACGCCGAGCGTCGCGACCTCAGTACTAATCCCGTAGTGCATACTAATCGCCCCAACGGTCGAAGAGAAAATCGCACTAGCGAAAGACGCAGTAAACGTCACGTAGGCTAGGATGCCTGAAAGGAGAATCCTACATCATTCACCACCAATACCCCCATTAGCCCTTCTTCCTCACACAGACACACATACACCCAACCATGCGAATATACATAGAAAAATACATACTTCGTCCCAATGGGCCAATTATGCGGATGCATCGGATCCTCCTCACCCGTAAATTCAACCACGTAGCGATCCGGATCCGGTAGTAACGGGGGAAACTCTTTTCCCCCGCCCATAGGTAACCATTCATCCCGGGGTGTCTGCGGCGCCTTTGACCCGACGGTGGATTCGTGCGTTAGACGGAGTGTCTCGATGCGCGAGACTTCGATGTTAGTTTGTGGCCGGCTTAGGGTTTGGGTGCGGCTCGCGTGGGCGGTTGGGATGGTGGATAGGGAGGAGGCGCTGGAGGGGGAGGGGGATGGGGATGGAGAGGGCATTTTGAGGTGGTAGATGAGGGAGGTGGAGGGCTTCGTCCAGAGATGGCATTGTAGCTGGTGGAGGGGTGTATTTATTGTTTTGGTGGTGTTGAGTGATGGTGTCATGGGGAGTGCGATCCATGGTTGGATAGGTAGGGTTCGGTGGGCGGCGGATAGATTGTTAATAGGGTAGCTGGGTTGCTTGGATGATGTAAATAAAGGAACGTATAGGGTAGAGAGGGTTTGAGTTTGGGGGTGGACTGATGAGGTGAGATGCTCCGGGGTTCTTTGTCCTGTTTTAGAGGAGATGTGTAGTTGGTATGGGGTTGTGGTATGTGAGGTTATGTTGGGGTTCCGAGGGAATATGCAGATGTAGTCATGTTTCTGTTCCTATACTATAGCTTCGTTTTGTTTTTAAGAGGAGTGGTAAGCTTTCTGCTAGTATTAACTAAGCTATTCATTTAATCGTATAGCCGGGGCATTGTATTTGTGTTGGGAAGAACGTTTGGAGTCGGAATCTGGCATTGATTTTGAGCCCATGTATCCAGGATTGAAATTATGATTGAATCACCGTGTAGTACAGAGATTAACTGCCCCGTGGACAGTCGGATCAATCTGTTACACTACCATGTGAAGCCCCGGATCTGGTTCCCGATGACAGCCTCGGTAGACGCAGATCTACGATCGGCTGCTCGCAACGGCTGCCCTTTCGGTCTGCGATCTACATGTCGTACAAAAAATAATAACAGTATCACAAACGCATATAAGGACGATTAGATCCTACTCTCTTTTTAGCAAATACATCAACAGCCACGCACCATGTCTGCCAAACTGATCCTTCCCGCCCTCAGTCTCTTCACCCTCTATGCCATTTGGTACTACGCCGACGCCAATGGGCTCCTCGAACTAGCAAGACGAAGCATCGAGCGCAAAACACTCCCAGGCAGCGATGTACCTTTACGAACCGTCTACACCGGTCTCCCTCGATTAGACCACCTGCTCACCACCTTGACTACCTTTTTCTGGCCTACCACCGATGGAAGCCACCCCGCCTTGACTCTCCATACGCTAGGGTTCGCAGGGACGTTCGGTTCCGCCTGGATCCTGATAACCCTAGAATCATGGCGACAAGGAAATGCCTGGACACTGGCAGCATAGTGAGTCCACCACCATGTACCCATGTGTATCAAGCTAACCTCACCACCATTCCCTTGATATTCGGCCTCTCCGCCCAAACCCTAACCTTCGCCTTCGCCGCACCTCTCTACTGCGCCCTGCAACTCACCACATCCATAACCTCCACCTCTCCCACAGCAACGAACATCCACATCCCCAAGACCATCCTCACCACCCTCCCCCTAGTTTTCACCGTCTCCTACATCATCCCCAGCGCCCTCATGGTCCTCCCCATCTCCTCAACCATAACAACCGACCTAAAACAACTCTTCATCGCCCTCTGGCAACCCTTCCCAGCATACATCTCCATCCTCCTCACCCTCTCCCACGCCCTCTTCTCCCCATTCACATCCACCCCCAAGCCCACCCAGAAGAATCACAACCTCTCCTCCCTCCGCTTCATCTATGCCTTTGCCTTCTTCAACACCCTAATCCCCCACCTCGTCACCCTCACCGTCTCGCTATCTACTATCCTCGCACCTGCTATCCTTTCCCCTGAATACAGGACCCCCCTACACCCCAGTATTGTCTTCGGGATCCCCACGCCCTGGACATCGCCTGTTATACAGGTGGCTAGTGTTGGAGACGGGGTGCATGCGTTCCTGAGGTGGGATTACTTGATTGGGTCGGCGGGAATGGTGGTTTGGGCGTGGAGGTTGTACGGTAATGCAGTGAGAATGGATAAAGGTGGTGCAATCGGGTGGTGCGAGTGGGTGTCGTTGGTGGTGAGGGTCGGGTTGTTGGGGGTTGTTGCTGGGCCGGTGGGGGCAGCGGTGATGTTGGTTTGGGGGAGGGATGAGATGGTTTTTGGAAGGGGAGAGAAGGGGGTGGAAAAGGCGAGGTAGAGACAGACATATTGAGACATGTGTCGATCTATTAGTTGGTATTTGTTTGAGTACATAGCCATATGCGGTTGTTGTCTTGATATGGTCAGCTTGTGGGTTTGTCGCCATACTAGATCGGTGATAAGGGTGATTCAGGGTTAGGTTCTTGCAAGAGCCATACCAGTAAGACCCTATGCATGCGTGCAAATATAGAATCGGGATCTCATTGTAATAGTTCTAGTATACCAGTTGTATAAAGCATGTTGGACCGTGTAGGGGTAGATCATTGGTGAAATGGTCAAAAGAGTCGGATGGCTGCAGAGAACGCAGACAAGCGTTGGATATTTTTCACCTTCCAACCACAATGATTGGCATGGCTGCTTTCACTGCTCACTGGAATGTTCAATTCCTGACTCTGTCATTCCAAATGAATGTGTTGTAAACATGTAATGCACGTGCGCATAAGTGGATTATGGCAGCAATGCTAGACATTATACCCACAAGGGGGATAGTCTGCTACCCCGCTCCGATAGCAGCTTCCTCCCACCGCCTGCCATAAACAGATAGCCGCTTATCGATAAGCGCAGGTACCGCAGCGGGTAAGCGACGGCCAACACAACAAATCCAAACTAGTTTCCAACTAGTTCCGCTGCTTTGCTTTGCTTCTCCTCTTTTCGCTCGCCGACACTTGCCCATTCCTTTGGAGTCTTCACCACCTACCTATCATTACCTTCTCTCCCTCGTCTTGAGTGAATGTTAGTCGACCCATCTATCCTTGGCTTTCGGGATACGCAGCCACCCACCCATGGTGGTCTCCGCAACTCCCTCGACATCATTCCTTAGCGACAGTGTCCCATTCGAGAAAAAAGAAAACAGACAATCCTACTCCTTCACCATAAATTCATATTTCAATCGAAAAATATGCTTGGTGATGCCGAGATCCACGCTCTAGATAGCAATCTATCAAGCATTGTGCAACAGAACCAGCAACACCATGCCGATGTACAGAACCTCCTGGATAAGTTCCGCCAGCTCTTAGACAGCTACAACAACCTTAAGAGTGACTATGAGGAGGAGAAAGAGGCTAGAGAGAAGTACAAGCGGATGGCTAGGGGTCAGGTACGCAGAATGATCCGTCAGTATGTACATTGTCCTGCTCTGACGGTGACTTAGGAGCGGAATCCTTTCGTACTGGTCCTCGTTGATGGAGATGGCTATCTCGTAGGTACATCTGGATCCTTAGGAGAGATCATACTGATCAACTCCGCGCTAGTTCAAAGAGCATCTGCTAAAAGCCGGAGCCGATGGTGGCATTACGGCTGCCCGGATCCTTAACGATTCCATCCGCGAACTGCTCCATGATCGACTAGGCCATCAGGCTGACCAGTGCCGTGTGATGGTACGCATTTATGCAAACGTTCTTGGATTGTCAAAGTCATTGGCCCGCTCCGGGATTGTGGGACAGGAAGCCCGCTCTCTGTCGCCTTTTACGGCAAGCTTCACCCGGGCTGAGGATCTTTTTGATTTCGTGGATGCGGGAGATAAGAAAGAGGGAGCGGACTATAAGATTAGGGGTATGAATAGCTCTATATTTTGGAGGGGCTCGAGCTAACCTCAATAGAAATGTTCCGCTTATTTGCCGACAACAGCCAGTGCAGACACATCTTCTTCGCTGGTTGTCACGACTCCGGGTATTCTAATCTACTGACACCTTATCGTGGCCGGACTGATCGCATCACCCTCCTCAAAGCTGCCAACTTTCACAGCGAATATGAAAGATTAGGCCTCCCGGTGCGGGAGCTTCCCGCCCTCTTCATGTCTACACCTACTGGCGGAACTGGGAGTCCCTCCAACCATACGCCTTCGATGTCCACAACCTCTAGACCGATTTGCAAACATTTCCAAAAGGTGCGTAGAAATGCATTGCCATACTTTGCATTTCAACTAATGTTCTTCAGGGCATTTGCCGATACGGCAGCTCCTGCAACAAGGCCCACATACCGCAGGGTCAACAACTCTCTAGATCCGACAATACCCCCTCTCCTCCAGGAAGGGAATCTCCTACGAGTGCTCGCACTCAAGAGTTTTATGCCTCACAACTTGTCACCCACCTCGATCCTAAGTGGCAAGATTATATCCCGATAAACTTGGCCGGAGATCGCATTGACACCTACTGTCCGATCCCCGGTCACGACGCCTGGGAACTCTATACCCGTCGCGCCAAAATCCATAAGCCGTGCAATAATTTCCATCTTGGCGGCGAGTGCAGCAATATTGGCTGTGAATACGACCACGGCCGTCTTGATCCAAGCTCGCTGGACGTTATGAAATACATACTCCGTCAGCACCCATGTCAGACGGGCCCTTCATGCCGATCCACTAAGTGCTTCCTCGGCCATCTCTGCCAGAAGGACGGATGCCGAGGGCTCAAGCCGTGCCGCTTTAATCGTCACGCACACACACTTGATTTGCATATTGCAAAATACACGCCGTCCATCAAAAGGGACACTGGTCACTCGCGTGCTCCAAGCGCCGAGGGGGCATATCTCCCAGATACTCCCGAAGAGCCGCAGGGCCTCATTGTATTGTGAACGTCCAGTAGGACTATATTCAAGGCCAACACATACTATTATGTTCTCTTATATAAAGGCAGACAGACTTGTTGGCAGGGTAGGGCGCTTAACAATTGGTTATCAATCGTTAGAGAAGAAGATGAAATAGGAAGGAGCCACATCGGAAGGGAGGAAGGAAGCAAGCGAATGGTTTGGATTCTGAAAACACGTTACAGGTTAAGGCTATCACTTAATCAGGCGCAAATCGCGCAATAGCTACTGACGAGGATTACTAAATCTATATGAAAGTATTTCCGCCTCTCTCGTAACACACATCTCATCTAGGACATACCTGTGACCGGATAATTCCATTCAATGCTGGTGAGACCCATCTAAGTCTCGGTTTATTCCTCTCCAAGAGGCGAGTCGTTAGCAGATCGGTAGATAACGACAGCAACATGAGGGAACAACCGATGCCAGGATCGCAACTGCGATCCACCGAAGGTACCAAAAAGTGGTATATAAACCTCAATGACAGGTGCATCCACTGCCGTCCTCTCCACCATCAGTCACGACAACATCCTCCAACTGATCTATCTGTTCTCAATCACACAAAAATTACAGTAACTCAAAACCATATCAAAAAGATAAAAAAAAAAAAAAAAAAAAAAAAGAGAAAAATTTTTGAAAAGGTGTATCAAAAACGAGGTTCTGTTTTTTTTTTTAAAAACGAGGTTCTGTGCCTGGTCAAAATTTTTTTCATTTCCCTTGTCTGTGTGGTTCCGCAGGGCTTTCTCGCAAGGGGCGAGGATTCCATCTTCTATCTGAATCTGTTTCCTCAGAAAAACGAGATATTATAATCCATCATCATTGAAGAACGCCACATTGCTTTCATCATCGCTCCGGCACGGTTGCGTCGAGACGTTTACTTGCGGCGGAAAGAGCAGCCCTCAGTGAGACGGGCCTTACCACCGGTGGGCTGGCAGAGGACGGTCGAGCAACCAGCGCAGACGACGACGGTCTGGGCGTGGGAGAAGACGGTGGTGATGGTGAAGCAGCCGGGGCACTTGACGTCCATGAAGAAGGAACGGGGAGCAGGCACAAGGGTCTGTTTGTCGAAGGAGTAACCGATATCAGCCAACCCATTCCATCCATCCCTTATCGATCACTTTTTCTTTCCCGATATGGAATTGTTCATACCTTGAGCTTGTGCTTGCGGGCCTCGGCCTGAGGCGCGGGGTTGAGGAGGTCGACCGCGAGAACCTATTCCCAAGGGATATCCGTCAGTTCAACATTCTTTCTTTCCTTTCGATAAAAATTTCGAGATGCCTGCGGCGACGGGATGGTGGCGACGACGGGGTGCACAGATGGCTAGCGGCGATGGCCATTTCTATGTAAACATGCAGGGAGATATGCTGGACATGTTGTGGGATGGCATCGTAGGGGTAGAACGTACCATCTTGACGAGACAAAAAGTCGATCAGCGAAGGGAGTTGAATGAAGCGCTGATGGAGATGGCCTGCTTGAGGGTGAAAGCGAAAAGGTGGTCTCGTGGAGATGGCGAGCGCTGAAGGGAATTCTCGACGGCGTCACCCACGGCGGCCCGTTTGGGGGCGCATAGGGTTGCAGCCCTCTCGCTAATACTGCCCGAACAAGCACTTTTGCCACCGCCCGGCGGTGGCCCCTGTGGCTGATGCCTTCTCCACCAATCACGGGCCGCTTATATCAGCCGCCAGATGCTGCTAGATGCTCCAAGGTCCTTCGATGGAGCTCCCTTTCTTACTTTGTACTACTATCTATTTACTTGTTACTCGGACGGGCAGAAGAGATTACGGTGGTTGACGCATTGTCGCCACTCGGCAACTGCTGATCTCATACAAATACATTTCTATCGCTAATCCAATACGCTGCTTAGATACGGCCATGACATACGTTTCCGGTCCGGTGACATGTGCCTGCCATTCAGACACCGGACGACTTGCGACTCGAATTCAATGCTCCTGATAGCGCAAGGCCAGGATGCACGAACGGCTGCGCCGTCCAATTAATCTACCGTCTACCGTCTTATGCGATTCGACGTTCTCCACATGGACTCCATTCTTTTGTACCCTCACCGCCATCATTCGCATCCTCATTAGTTCGACTTCTTCGCCTCTCCATTGGCGTTCACCACTTCCACGTGAGGGTGCTTGATCGTCAAGCACCAAATGTCAATATAGTCGCATATCGTCGTGATGATGTCGTGCTGTTTGCAATTAGCGTCTCGCCCTCGAATGATCATGCGTGACACTTACCACGAAGCTGCCGTAAACGCCGATCGACAGACCCAGGCACACCCAAACGAAAGCGATCTGCCTCACTCCGTCACCCAGCAGACTCGGCCAGTAACCAAAGACCGCACCAGCGCTGTCGAGCACTGCCAAAGCAAGAGGGATCAGGAGCATGTTGAAGTAAGGGAAGCTGGCCTTGACCAGGTGCGCGCAGATCATCTTGCCCACGGCGTACGCATTGATCATGCCGACGTACAGGCAGAACGGGACCATGTAGTTCTCCAGGATGGTGGGTTGCAGGTAAAGATAAGCCGGCACAAGAGTCCACACCGCGACCAGGGGGAGTAGGCCATATAGGGGCTTGATCGGATCCTGACCACGCTCGCGGCGCACCTGCATGACATGCACGATGCTAGAGGCGGTGGCGAAGAACAGGAGGACTCCGCCGTAGACGAGATACCACTGCGTAAAGGCCATGTCGTAGATGTGCTCAGGGATGAAGGCCAACTTGGGAACTCCAACGGTCTCCAGCATGGAGCGATGCCAGAAGCTGCCACCGCCCATGTAGGCCGTGAAGCCAAACACAACGCAGAGAGTGAGGACACCTTCGACGGGGCCCGAGATGATTCCCAGAGTCAACACCTGGGTGTAGTATTCATCCCAGGTCTGGACATAAAAGGTCATAGTCGCTGCATCTTATCAGCATCGCCCAGTACTCATAAACTTGTCCACCACCTACATCCGAAAAGGGTCAACACAGTTGCCCAAGATTGGCCGAGGTTCATAGCCGCCGCGAAGATCAAAACTCCCAAGGCCGTGTTGCATGCATCGACACCTGCAGGCGAAGCTTAATTCCCGGTCCATCTTTTGAACATGGTCAGGCCGTCCCATAACTTACTGTGATCAAACAGCTCACCCAGAGGACCGCTCTGCTTGGTTCTCCGCCTGCAAGATCAGATTTAGCATGCAGTCTACCAGCGGACAAGAGAATCACATCAAAAATGGGGCGCGAGGGGCAGTTCGTACGCTTGGATGCCGTCTACGCCGTCAAACGTCTGGTAAAGGAACAACCCGATGGCGCAACTGGCATAGACCCAGGGCGGGCAGTCCTGGTCTAGGGTCGGGTTGTACCAGAGAATGGTGATGAAGTTGACTACCACAAAGAAAAACCCAGTCAGGGTAATCTACCAGTCCTCAGTTATTGGTCTTTGTCGCAGCAGGGCCAGTCCAGGGCTAAGATGACTTACGGCATTAGGACTAAGACCGGGGAGGGAAACAAGGCTGTTAGCCAGACGAGAATAAAACAAAACTAGAGGACGAAACAAGCCAGTATCGTCACTTACGCCATGCTCATAGGGAAGAACTTGATCACAAAGTTATTATAGAACGGCTTGAGGACATAGCGGCTAACAAGCGAAAGATCGACTCCTGCATAACGGTATTCCCGCAGCTTGGGTAGTTGATGCTGGCGAATGTACACCATGTTGCCTGTTGGTCAGAAGGACCTGAGCTACAGCGAGCAATAGGGCCTGTAAATCTAGATGGTCAAGATGCTCGGAAGTATAGGGTCTCTTGAGTCTTTGACGCGATGAAAGTCAAATCGGAAGCGGGCTGCAGTTGACGCCAGAATTGCAGATGCCGCGCGGTAAAGAAGGAAACAAGGGCCGGAGAAGGCGAACCAGGGCCAGGGGAGCGGAGAAAGGGTTGCTCAAAGATTAAAGATGAAGTTTATAAAAGAACACGGTCGAAGTAGAAGAGCAGAAGTAAAAGAAGAAGAAAAAAGAAAAGAAGAGGATAAAGTAGCGCGAGTGGGGAGAATAAGAAAGAAAAAGCGACGCGGCGAGGAAGAAAGAAGTGGGTGCAGCTTGTTGATGCTGGCCTTGAATTTTCTAGTAACTTTTTTTCTGCCGGCGGAAAAGTCAAGGCAAAGACGGGAGGGCGGACGCGGGGAGCCAAAAAGGCCAGTGAGGAAGCCGTATCGAGGCGGTCCCTCTTCTCTTCAACAGCCAAGAACGTTCAACGACTTTAGTCGCTGCGAAGAATCCCACCGCACAGCATCGAAGGACCAGGTGGATTCCCGCGGAATACCCACGTGCCGTGCTGCTTTTCATTTGCTGGTTTACCTCGGACGGAGGAGACAAGACCGCACCCACGTCTCCTCATTTCCAACAACCAGTCCTGCTACGGAAGCCCGTCTGTGATCGTCGTGGGACAGGTGGGGGGCGCCAGCACACCAGTAACCAGTCTGCTGAGTCGCGCGAGGACCCGAGGCAGCTGCCCATGACGGAAATGAATTTAGTCGTTGACAAAGCGGAGTCGCGCAGGATACGCTAGAACAGTCAAGCGGGGCCATGGATCAACTTTGTTTGCAGCAGGTGGTCGTCTACTTTGTAGATACGTAGTCTGGAGATAGACAGGAGACGGGGATAACAGATACAACAAGATGTCAGTTTGAACATAGGTATGCTAATGCTAGATACGATACACAAAAGGCATCAAGGCCGGCTCGTGAGAGGAACAATGAGCAGCGTGCCGAGTGTGTACACTACCCCAGACGGCTCGAGGGCCTCATAGTTCGGCATTCGCTGCAACAGTAGACAGGGCTGAGTCGCTCCATCCTTGATTGGTCTCCTGTTTATCCCCCATAACTCCTATTCCTTCTCTGCTTATGGCGCTCGGACCGTTGAGGAACACAAGTCATCGGGCTTGGCTCCGTATGCCTGGGTCCTGGAAACTCACCCCGTGATCAAGACCATGTGATGATTGTCGAGCTGAACCGGCTTAGCCAACAGGACTCCAGGGCATGGGAATCAGGATCCGACTCTGCATGGTCTGGATAAGTGGCACCGTCTTGTGGACCGTTTCCCCCCAGCCTTCGATGCCCCAGGACTGCTCACGGCGGACTTTGCGCTCTTCGAGGTTCGCGAACTGCCAGAGATGGTGCACAGTGTTCAGGTCCCCAATTTGAACAAACCATGCCCCAACACCCTCCATCACCTCCCGGCGGGCCTTGAGGCCACGACGCCAGTGTGTTTCCCACTCCAGAAGATTTCCGGGATGAAGAGTGTATGATCGGAGCTCAAAGAGGCCGCCCAGGCGCCGTGGAGGCGTCGTGGGCCAGAAAGAGAATTCCTGCATCAGCGACGTCTTCTTGCTCTTGATCAAGCCCTTCAACTGCCGGTCAAATTCGGGGAATTCGGGGTGACAGGAGATGTTGTGGAGGGAAGCATGGTAACCTTCATATCGCTGATATTCCCAGATGTGAACTGCAAGAACCGTTAGCATCAGTGGTAACAGAAGCGTTCTCAGCGCAACTGGAAAGGCTGGATGGGCTTGTCAAGTCAAGTACCAAAGGTGTCATTATCTCCAACCTGCGTGCGCCAGCTACCAACCAGATTCACCCGGTTTTCAGGATCGGCAGCCATGCGAGGGTACCACTGGCCGACGAGGTTCACATAGTCGTCAACTTTGTCAGGCTTCACATCGTGAAAGACGATGGAGTGTACGTATTTTCCACGGGCGAGAACTTGCGAGAATGACCGTTCGATATCTTTGTCCAGCTGCTGGCCTTCCTTTGTTCCGTAGATGAGCGACGACAGGGGGCCGCGCTTCGGAGACTGACTGGCTTCCTGCAGCTGCTCGTCTCCTATAATACGGTGGGTAGAAAGTGAGCCCAAAGCCTTATTATCAAGAACTTCAGCGGCATCAAAAACGGGATGTTTGTTACTGCTCGCATTGCTCTCACCTGGAGCAGTGGGAGCGGTAGCGTACTCACGAAGGCGGTCACGGGATGCAGGGGATGGGGCAGAGGTAGAACCAGAAGCATCGACAGACTGACTCTCTTGCTGTTCTCTCTTCTTGCGAGCAACCTCTAGGTTCTCGCGAAACTCCTTCTGACGTGCGTTGAACTCAGCAGCCGAGTCGGGGGTGATGTCACGGATAGAGGGGGCGCGGGAGGCAGTGGCAGTGGAACTGAAGGGGCGAACCAGCGAAGACGCCGGCCGCAACAAGCGTGGGGCGAGCATGATTCCGTAGGGAGCTGATAGCTATACAGAAACGGATGCTGAAGCAAGGGATACAGTGGGGAATCTCTTCACAAAATAGAGGCAGGATAGGGTAGTCGGGCAAGAAACGAAGGGGGACAGGTGAAGTGAAAGATGGATGGACGTGTGTCGGGTTGACAGCAATGCAGAAGAGGAGCCCAACGACAGCGATTAGACTGCGAAAGGCGACACAAGAGAAGAGGGGTTTTACCGACAGGAGAGGGGAAGTAGATGAGTAGATGTAGAAAGAGTAACTGAGACAGCAGGTAAGGGCAGGGATGGGAGAGGTAGGTAGACACGCGATGCGTTACAACGACCTGACCGACGGCTGAAGGGAAGGCGCACTGCAGCAGGAGTCCACGGAACCAGTCAGGTCGCAAGCTTTAGAGTCCAGGATCAGCAAAGAGGAAGGTCGAATTGTCGGGCGGAGAAGTAATAATCCCCAATAACGGTTGTCGGTTATAAGCCACGGGTATGTAGGATATTAGGTGACAATCGAATAGAGCCAATGGAGGGAGAGTGTGGAGAGTGAATGGGGGAGGGAAGAGGAGAGGAAAAGAGAGAGAGAGGAAGGAAAGGAAGGTAGTTGAGTGGTTAAGGTACTTCCGGACGGCACAAGTGGGAAACTGGGGAAAAAGGCGTCACTTGCTCATTAAACTGGAAAAGTGCGGGGAAACAAGCCTGTGAAGAGACAAGACTTGTCTGATCTATTCTGCTAAATAACGTAACTGGGCTGTGCTTTCCTCTCTCTGTTCTCGGCTACTGCCAATGTAACTTGAGCTGGGGCCTGCCTTATATAAGGGCTGATCACCAATCCCAGCCCTAGTGTACTAATCCCATTGTGCTGATACAGCTCTTGTTTTCTTCTGCGGATGATGTGTAGTCCCCGAGATAGACATTCCTCATGATTTGTCCATTCCATTTGTCTAGGCCGATCTTCGTTGCCTGGCCCTGCATCTCCGAGACCATGACGAAAGCGGTCTTGCTTCCTTTCCTCCGCGTTCACGGCTACGGACATGATAACGGGAAATGAGGTTATCTTCATTAAGATCTTCAACCCGATTGGTAACGGCTCATCAATTGCCTCTAACTCACCGGGGTTTTCGGTAGAGAGTTGAAAAATACTGGCAGCATCCATCACCGCCTCAAGCGTGGCTCCCAGCACCGATGACGTCGTGAGACCAGAGCTGTCTCTTATGTAATCAGAAGCAAGCCGCGCAGTGATCCGGGCCCGGATGGCTAGTACTAAACGAGACTAGTCTGGTAGTCCCCAATCCGGTAGCTCATCTGGTTGCTAGTCACACCCCTCCAGCTGAGCTGGCCCGCCACTGCCACTGCCACTCACTGTGTACTGTCCTACCTGAGAGCTCGTTGACTCGACAGAGTCCAAGCGCACTTGCTACATTTGACATCCAGCACCTCTTAACCTACCTAGGCTCTGAAAATATTTTCTCCGTGTCCTACACTATGGCGGATTCTATGAACCCTCCCCTCTCGTACGAGGCCTCAGCCACAACTACTCATCCGCATGTCGGGACTACCCTCCCAACGGAGGTGATTTCATGTCTGAAGAATTCTCGATTCGTGAGTACTGCAATCTCTATACCTTTATTTACCGTCATTGTGATTGGAAACTGATATTGTACGCTGCCAGCTTCACCTTGCAACATGTGATGGCTTGACCCCGCACATCTCGCTCATGTCCTACACCTACCTCCCCTCGACTCCCTATGACCCGTATCCGACGATTATCATGACCACCAACCCTTCCTCTCGCAAAACCAACCATCTGCTCACCAACCCTCGCGTGTCCCTTTTGGTCCATGACTGGGTTTCGCACCGTCCGCCTACCCGGGCTCCCAACCCCGATGGTCGCGAAGGGTCTCCCCCGCCTGCAGCCACACGGTCCTCTTTGGCGAGCCTGTTGTTGAACCTGAACACAAGCGCCCTTTCCAGTATCTCCACAACTATCGCCGGTACCGCGCGCTTCTTGGAACCTGGGTCTGAAGAGGAGGCCTGGTGCAAGAAGCAGCATCTGGAGAACAACACCTTCGAGGAAGAGCTGGGCACTTTCGGGCAACAGTTGCAGCAGCAACCCGGTCAAAGACGGCCCAGTATCTCAATTGACAGCGATGTCCGCGTCGTGACGGTTCAGGTGCGCGAGGGCCGCATTGCAGACTGGAAGGGTGGCGTGAGGGATTGGCAGTTGGTATCGGAGGGTGAGGGCACGCAGGGAACGATGGTTAATGGCGTTGCGCCCGAGTAATGCGCTTTGAAATCTATGCTATTTTGTATATCAAACTTCATGAGTGAACAATCAAATCTGGGAAATTGCAAGCAAGCAAGCAAGCAAGCAGATATGCGAGTGTTGCAGACTACCTAGGTCCACTCAGTCATCGGAAGTTTCAGCGCTCTCGGTTCCTGAAGATCTCTGCAGACACGATCTCGCAATCATGTTCCTGGACCAATATGGAAGTATCCACTGCAGTACATAGAAAATTGAATGCTACAAGCAAACTCAATCTCAAATTAAGCTCCGGATGTGAGAAAGAAGAGCACGAAATCGAGATCGGAATTGCGTTCCTCATCACATGACACTACAATCCGGGGAGGTGACGTCCAATCTTATCAAACCGCAAGCTCAATAAATTCCACACCAACTACTACTGTAGTACCTATTCAATAACTTCGCCCAATTTCACCACTCCCTACCGTATCTAGACACACCTTCCCCAGAATACAATGCAAATACACCACCAATCCTAACCACCCGCCAATCCCAATTCCAATTCCTATCATCCCAACTCCACCACCCAAAAGGAAACCACCAGACCCCGGCAAAATGCGCCTCGCCCACCTCCACCTCCCAAATATAACCCCCTTCAGCCGGGTCGCCAACATCCAACAAACACTCACAAGCCGACTCCTCTCACACAAAAAGCACCTCACGCCGAACCCCCCGGACCCAACCATAATAACCTTCAGCCCGAATCCCGTATACACGACCGGCCGGCGCGACCTCCCTCCCTCCAACACCATCAACAATACCACCACTCTCTCCCTCCCACCCAGCCTCGAACCAATCCGCCAGATCCTAACCTCCCCACAACCCAACACCACTTATGACCCTACCTCTCGGGTAGCAGAATACCACCCCACCCTGCGCGGCGGACAAACAACCTACCACGGGCCGGGCCAACTAGTCGCATACACGATTCTGGATCTACGACGGTTGGGGCTCACGCCGCGGTGTCATATACGGTTGTTGGAGAATAGTGTGATTGATGTGTTGAGGGAGTATGGGGTGAGGGGGATGGTGACGGAGGATCCGGGGGTTTGGGTGCATGGACGGAAACAACAGGGAGGGTCTGAGGGAGGGAAAGGTGAACTGCCGAAGAAGATTACGGCGGTGGGGGTGCATCTTAGGAGACATATTAGTAGTTATGGGATTGGGTTGAATGTGACGGAGGAGCCGATGTGGTGGTTTCGGCAGATTGTGGCGTGTGGGTTGGAGGGGAGGGAGACGACGAGTTTACAAGGGCTTGGAGTGGAGGGGGTGACGGTTGAGGAGGTGGCTGGGAGGTTTGTGGGGAAGTTTGTTGGGAGGGTGAATGGGGATTTTGCTTGTGGGGAGGGGGCGACGGGGGAGGGGATTGAGGAGGTGTATAGGGTGAGTGAGGAGGATTTGTTGAGGGAGGGAACGGAGTGAGCGTGGTTATGGTCTTTGTGTGCATGCTGGGGGAAAGGGTGCGGTTGAGAGAAGGAGTTGGAAGGAGTCTATTGAGTACGCGAGATACGGCGTGTTCATTATCAATGGTACATTTGCATAGTCTATACCAATGGTCGCAGTGATCGACCAGAGCGAGTGATGGAATATAGATAAGCAGCCATAGGTGTGTCCCGACTGGCGCGCTTTTCTGGAAGGTATCCCCAGAGCAAACATTAGGTATACAGGATTACAACAAGGGGTCCAACAAGTATATATAGAGAAGAGAACAGAGCAAGGCATGACAGGCTGAAAACGCCCAGGATATGATAGCTCGATGCCAGTGATGGGAAAACCAGGGCATTCCCCGGTTGGAATGGCCACAGCAAATGATCCAGCTCAATGGCTGAAGAGCAAGCAGGTAGAAGGGTATAAGAACAGAGCAATGCAATAGTCGACAAGTCATGAAGGATGGCCAGCGGCATGTCTAGAGAATGACACACCGTTCGCCGGATCCGTTAGAGCCCTGAGTTCTGACTTCCAGGGCGACCTTTGCAGCTTCGTAGAATGTTTCCATGATACCACGATTTTGCACGGCGGAGCACTCTGTCAAGAAGTCAGGTTCCATCACGCGAATGATATCACGGGGTGAGAGTCGCCCTTACCCAGGTATTTCACAGCACCAATTTCCTTGGCTTTCGCCAGTCCTTCTTCGTAGGTGATCGCGTTCGGGTTGTCGTTGAGGAACTCATCCTTTCTCAGATCACACTTGAGGGCAGTAAGCACCAATTTGACGCCGGCGCAATTCTCCGAGATCTCTTCAATCCATTTGCTCGCCACGTTCTCAAACGAATCGCGACTGTCAACCTAGTAGGAGTCAACCTCTTATCCAATCCTCGAGGAGCGGGAATCCTCACGCTGAAACAAAGCATAATCACGTGTGTGTCCTCGTATGATAGCGCGCGCAGTCGGTCAAATTCTTCCTGGCCGGCCGTATCCCATAGCGACAATTCCATGTGTACATTGTCCACGAAGATATCTTAGATGAATGTGAGCATGCCAGCCTGGGTTTATGTAGGGAGGAGGAAGTACCATGCACGTAATTTTCTGGAAAGCACAACGGTCAGTAAGATGATCATCATAAGCCAAGGAAGAGCATGCGCACCGAATACAGTAGGCTCACTATGTAAGTGGGAAGGATTAATATCGCAACAGGAAATCAGCGTTCAGAAAGGTCATCCTCACTAGACCGTAGGAAAGTATCTACCAGAAAGTTAGCGGTCTCGACCACAAAGGAAAAAGAAGGGGTGCCCACCCTCTGGTGAAGACATTCAGAGCGGAGGTCTTGCCGCAAGCGCCGTCCCCTCTTATCTGGAATCAGTAATCTGCCCATCAAATGTAACTGCCAAGGCTTGGTGAAACTGACAATAGCACCATCTTACGTCGAACGACCTTTTGACGACCACAGAGACTCATTGTAACGATAGTTGGGAGTGGTGGATGTGTCGAGATGCGCGAAAAGAAGGGTCCAAGTAGATAAGGGAGGGAAGGGGCTAGATGGGGAGGGGATCAACCGAAGAGCAGAATGGCGAACAGAATGAGGGGATAGTGAAGAGGAATAAAGTGTGCGGAGTAAGGGCTAATAGGTACGAATAGCGTTTCACGAGGCACTGATCTGGCTAGAAGAAAAAAAAGTGGTTGCGAACACGAAGATAAGTCGTGGGCCGCCGTGCAGCGAGGCCGGTCGATGTCATCGGCTCCGTCCTGCAACGGGCGATCCGCAAATGAGAGACGATCGTCATCTGCCAAGTGCCTGAGCCGCTCTGGAAGTCGGGAAGCGCTGAGTTCGCTTCGCCACGCCTCGCAAAAATTCACCCGCAAAGATGGCTAGTTCTGACGGTGGGTAGAGGGTGCCCTCCACAGTAAAGTGGCAGTGTCTGTTGAAACCATGGAGGGTGTTGCTTATACTAGCCAACTCAATAGTAGAGTGAGTGAGCGTACTCTTCCTGCCTAAGGCGGTGCGGTTAGTTGTAGATGTCGGGTTCAATTTAGCACGCAGATTCAGGCTGTGACAGGCGCAAATCGCTCAGATTGACTTTATATTTAGAATCATTGCATGCAAGTCTAGCTTGAATCGGTCCCACTAAATGTGTCAGAGTCCATTTTTCTGTCACTGAGCCACTAATAGGCAGTAATATTAGTTAAGATAGTCTGGGTGATCTTGTCATTGAACGTGAATTGAACTTATATATAGTACAGTAAGCATAGTACTACTAGTAAGCCCTCTATCCGACGGCAATCATTGCGGAGGCTGAGCTATTGGGCCTTTCAGTGTAAGATAACTCAAGTAGATGTCTAGGACATATGAAACAGCCATTCAAATTAACTGACAGGCAATTCCCGGGAGTAAACAAGCCTCAAGTCCAGTGTAGGTTGTTGCTATAGTAGAATGTAGTCTCGGTCGGGCCCGGCGAGGAAGCTACAAAGGCGGGGAACCTCGAACTTTGGCCCCAGGCTCCGATAGGCGCGGAAGCTCTCCATTCCTCACTCACCTCCATCTCCTTCCATCTCTTATCTCCATCGGTCTTCTAGCACGCAGTCGATCCTCTTTTGTCGCTCAGTTTTTGATTCTTTTTGATACCCCAAAACGCAGCGAGGTTTAATCCGTTCATAATGTCTGACGATGATGATTTCATGCAAGATTCGGGTGACGAGGAGTAAGCCTATTTTGTCCCTTCAGCCCGCCGGTGGTCGCGGCCGCTAATCAGCTGAACTATCGCAGGTACGACTTCGAGTACGAGGATGCAGACGATGACGAATCGGGAGACGTCGGTATCGAGAACAAATACTATAATGCCAAACAGATGAAGATAGACAACCCGGAGGAGGCCATCGATGAATTTCTGGGTGTTCCGGATCTAGAACAAGACAAGGGCGACTGGTAAGAGGCTGTGATCGTCAGTGATGGTTCAGACAAGGTGCTGACGGTAGTCCAGGGGGTTCAAAGGACTGAAGCAGGCTATCAAGTTGGAATTCAAACTTGGGAGATATAGCGATGTAAGGCGTCACTGCGCCCTTGGCTCACGATGATAAGATACTGACTCTCCAGGCCGTTGAACACTACAGAGAGCTTCTCACTTACGTCAAGTCGGCCGTCACTCGTAATTACTCCGAAAAGTCCATCAACAACATGCTAGATTATATCGAGAAGGGATCGGACGATGACACAGCTTACCAGTGCATGGAGGAATTCTATTCTCTGACTTTGCGCTCATTCCAAAATACCAACAACGAGCGACTATGGTTGAAGACAAACATCAAGTTGGCGCGTCTTTGGCTGGAACGGAAAGAGTACGGCCAGCTAAGCAAGAAGGTGCGGGAGCTGCACCGGGCATGCCAGCGGGAAGATGGAACCGACGATCCCAGCAAAGGGACATATCTTCTCGAACTATACGCCCTAGAGATACAGATGTATGCCGAGACGAAGAACAACAAGCGACTAAAAGCACTCTACCAGCGTGCCCTTCGAGTCCGGTCGGCGGTGCCGCACCCCAAGATCATGGGTATCATCCGAGAATGCGGAGGAAAGATGCACATGAGTGAGGAGAATTGGGAGGAAGCGCAGAGCGACTTCTTCGAGTCATTCCGAAACTACGATGAGGCGGGCTCAATACAGCGAATCCAGGTGCTCAAGTATCTCGTGTTGACCACGATGCTGATGAAATCGGATATCAACCCATTTTATTCCCAAGAGACCAAGCCGTACAAGAACGACCCCCGCATATCCGCTATGACCGATCTAGTCGATGCATTCCAACGCGACGACATCCACACATACGAAGCTATCCTTAGCAAAAACCCGGACGTACTGGCCGATCCCTTCATCGCCGAGAATATCGACGAGGTCAGCCGAAATATGCGGACGAAGGCTGTTCTCAAATTGATCGCACCGTACACACGATTCACCCTCAAGTTCATCTCGAAGCACATCCGGGTTTCGGTACCCGAGGTACAAGACATCCTGAGCTTCCTGATCCTGGACAAGAAGCTCAATGCCAAGATCGATCAGGAAAACGGGATTGTGGAGGTTGAAAGCGCTAGCGACGTGGACCGGCTGCGGGCACTCCAGGAGTGGAACGGATCATTGCGGTCTCTCTGGCAAGCGACCTTGAACGACGGGGATGGATTCAGGGAAGATCCTGCACAGCTGCACGGTATGAGAGGAGGAGGGCCCATGTTCCAACCCGGGTTTGGAGATGAACCGCCTGCAGGATTACGCGCTGGTGGTCGCCGACTGCGGGGTGGACACCGAGGCAGAGGCGGCGGCGGAGGGTCTGGAACGAAGCTGGGCCTGGGAGGCGTCTAGGGAGGGCAATGCATTGTCCCATCCATTCATCCAACAAAACCATTTCTGCGTCATAGCCCATACACTTTAGAGAAACACACACAGGGTTACGAAGTAAGGATAGGAATGAAATCATGACACACAACATCCATCCATCCATCAATCAATCAATCACCACACCCTACAGACCAAACCAAAACAATGATATCATAGAAATACCAATGCGCACGGCATCTAGATAGCCTATCCGTAAGCCACCAAGACACTAAAATCACCAAAAGGGCCGGGGGGTGGGCAGCGGACCATGGAACATGGAACTCTTTCCCATTCCTCCAACTAAACTACAGCAAGTAAAGTAGGAAGTCAAAGCCCCTAAGCCACACACAAATCCCTTTTCGTTTTCCCCAGGCACATCCACAACAGTAAGAGGTACTTTGTCACTCACTCTCCCACTCTCACTCTGACACTCACTCGCTCACACACAGACTCACACAGACTGATACACAGATAATATTCTAATCCATGCGTGCTATCCCAGCAGATGTCAATTCAAGTAAAGTAAGTAACACCCGGGGAAAGAAAAAATCAGCCTGACCAGATCACACACAGACATTAAGTGATACCACATCCACATCCTAGACAATAATAAATCAAGTTTAAAACCCCTGTTATCCCGAGGCCGCCACAACCCAACCCACTCACCCCTCTCCTCCTGAATCGGTTGTCGTGACAGGTCATGTTCAGGTTCAACACACATCCCCGGTTCTTTGGGTTTTGGTTGGTTTCTTTGCAACCATGTGGGATGGAAAGTACCTTGGTTTATCTACTGTAGTTGGTAGTTGGTAGTTGGCTAAGGGGTAGGGTATTGGGCTGAGTAACTTACTTACTTGCTTGCTTGCTTGCTGGCTGGCTACCGGTGAGTCTAGACTATCTACTGATTTTACTATTTATTGTAAGGTACGTCCGTCAATTCACTATGTACTCCGTACTTGTACCTCCAACGCACGCCAGGGCCCTATTCGTCCGGGTAGTGGTTGACTGCATCATACGCATCATATTGTACCTACCTACTACTTATGTACTCCGTAGTATCTATTGTATGCATGTTTGACGCCTCCGGATGGAAAGTACTGTACAGGGTCTTGATACGTATGGGGTGAGGCGAGGCGAGGCGTCTGGGAGTATCCTGGTATTGGGGTAGACTAGACACTTACTTGGTTGATTGATTGATTGATTGATTGTCTAAACTTTATTTTGGGACTTATTTTGGGTTGTTATGCTGGGGAGTGTGCATGGGTGGTGTGATGGTTGTTTGCTGATAAGTGCTGGGGTGGACTCTTGTATGTATGTATGTATGTGTTGAGATGGGATGATATGTATGTATGTATGTATGTATGTTGTGGAAGGAAGGAAGAAAGAAAGAAAGGTGGTGGATGGATTGGTTGGGATTACAATGGGCTGTGTGTGAGAGAGAGAAGCTTTGGGGGTACACAGATGTGCGACGTGCTTAGTTTGTTTTGTAGGTGTGTGGTTTGACATGGACAAAAGAAAGAGAAAAAAAAAAAATAAGAAAAAGGTCATTGTTGATTCTAGACAGTGATTACCGGGTGCTTACAGATGGCAGGAAGGACACTAAAGCAGAAGCACAGATAGAATTGCGTAGGCGTTATGCCCTACGCTGATGTGTAAGTAGGTAGGCTGTAGGCATGGTGACAGCTGCAAGCAAAGTGCATCACGAAGTAGATACTCCGTCGGTAGGTAAGTAGCCATCCCAATGTCAATGTCTCAAAGACGAAACAAACTCGGCCGAAGAAATCCGCTATCTTGTGTGGAAAGTAACTATGTATGCACTGCATGGAGCAGACAAAAAGCAATCAACCACTCACCTACCTACCTACCTTCCTACCAGGTTATACTCTCCATCGTGCAGCTGACAGGCAGTCAAGGAAAGTTGGCAATCTGCATGCCCCAACTGTATGTACCCTGTCCAGTAGGCAGGTAGGTAGGAAGAGAGGTAAGTACTTTTGAACATTGAACATCCCATGGGGCGCAAATGTTGGGTACTTGAAAGTATTAGGTACCTAAGAGATGCAGCAGAAAGTGAGGCAGAGGTAGGTACCTAACTCAAGATGAAACCGGGGAGAGAGGAGGGGGGGTTAAAGGGTATAGGTACCCAATCGAGATTTCTCGGGGTAAATACGGAGTACTACTTACACAACACAGCATAGGATTGTCATCCAGGTAGAATAGATACTTACTTAGTATCTTCTAGGTACAGTGGAAGTGAGTGATGAACCAGGGTCTAGATTGGAGTATGCGGGATTAAAAAGTGGGAACAATAGGGTCTAAGAACTTGATTGTTGAAGTTGCACAAGGGGAACTGGAGCTTTCTTTTTCTTGTTTACTTATCGATCGGGACGGAAGGGGATGGGGATTGGCGCGGGGAGAGGATTGAATGCCGATCAGGACGGTAGTTGACTAGTAACTACTGTAGTAACTGGTAAGTAGCTGTCGTAGTACGTAGTTGGGTCGGTGTGTGAGATGGTGAGTTGTGGATGTGTCTAAGTTGTCATGGTCGGCTGTGTGTTTGCTTCTCTAGTCATCTTATTCGTGGAATCCGTGACGGGAGGGCCTGGCCGGACTTTTTAGGCTGGCTTACGGAGCTCTCTCAATGAACCCTACAGTAAGGTATGTAGAAGAGAGATAGCTATTCTACGGAGATAGCAGCAGTAGCTACCTGACTAGCTACAAAAAGTTATCTATATTGCTTATCCGAGTGGGTGTGCGTAATATGTGCACAGTACATCCGTTCGACAGGCAGTTGCAGGGCTTTCCCCTCCGTAACTCTTTGAATGTGCCTTCAGGGATCAGGGATAAGTGTCAGTTACCGGTGTGTAAAGACGTTTTGCCTTGCAATGAACCGAGAATACACCGAGGTAGATGTCTCGAATGATAAGGTTGCTGCCAAAATACTACTAGTATAGTACCCTCTTCCTCTCTGCTACCAGTGACAGTTGACACTGTCAAGATAGACTGGCCAGATCCCCTGCGATGTGTCAGTCTCCACATCCGCAGCTGCCAGATGTCTTAATTTTGGTTTATTCATCGAGTTGCTTTTTCGCTGATTTATGCTGCATCCGTCTGTCGCGAAATGCAAGTGCAGGTCTCTCTTCCCACTTGTACAGTCATGACAAGTCCTCGGTAACTGACGACGGATACCCTAGTCTAGAATGTTGGTGGGACGAATCGGAACGATATCATCTTGCATGAATGGCGGGAGAGAAGGGAAGGAAGAGGAAAAAAAGAAATTGAGAAGAAAAAGTGAGGGAGAAAAAGAAAGCAAGAGAATGAAACAAAGAAAGGAGAGATTCAGGTACTCTGTGCTCCGTGATGTGTCAAGTGCCGTGACAAAGTACGTACAGCGGACGAGGCAACCAGGTTTTGCGGACCTGGTGGGCTACAAGGGACCCCATACTTACTTACTTACTGTAGTGACTAACTAGTTATCGGCAGTGAGGCACCTGACAAAGCACCACCCACCACCCACCACCTCATAGCTAGTAGCATATGTACCATGTACCATGTATCCCCGGCCAGGGAGCGCGCACAGAGACCGACCTTTGTTAGAGGGAGGGGGGAAGGAAGGCGGAATAAGCAAGCGATCAGGGATCCTGAGAGCGGACGGACGATGGATGGATTTCGGAGCGGCTTCCGAGGTAGCATATGCAAGCCCCCTCTTAGTTGGATCGAGAATCTTCCTGGAGCCAGAGTCATTGGTAGCCTGCCATCTCGGGCCATTTGATGCGGTTTTGGCAACCTTCTCCCCATGCGGTAGGAGACGCGGTTGATTACGATCCTTGTCCATGGCCATGGTCACAATCCGGAGGGCTGACTGGATGGCTAGTCACACCGACAGGATGGCACCAGAGGTCTTACCATCTTACGGTGGTCTGATCCCCTTGTCAGATACCAGTGCAATCAACGTTGATGCTCGCCCGTTGCTTCTTGCGGTCCCGGTGTGGTGGTTGGAGGCCTTATTGTACAAAATCCGTGCGGCGGTCAACTGTGATGGGATTGGGGAGGATGGGATGGAATTTGACCGTGTGATTGATTGATTGTCCGGGGGTTTTGAGAGAGAGAAAGAGAGTGAGAGGTCAGTGGTTTAGTAGATAGTTTAGTATGCTCATCGGTACAGACCGACAGACACGTTGTGGTCGGAAGTAAGCAGCGATACATGAAAGAGAAATAAGACTTTGCCAACACCTCCACCATCACCATCATCATCATCAACCATCCACACATGAGAGATATGTCTCAAGCTGGGGCCGTGGAAGTTTAGTGCTTAGAAAGCAACGAGACAGCGAAGCCACGGAGAAAAAAAAAAAAGGCAGAGAGTTAGACCGGGAAAATGAGGGAAATGAGGGAGAAAACAGCAGAGCGTGCGCGCACTGGGAGCAGTGAGGCACCGGCGGAATCCCGTGTCTTGTCGCAGATTCCGACTCCGCACTTGGAGCTTCTGCATGCAAGACGGCTGGTAGCAGTGCGCGGATGGACGATAAATTAAATTGAAATAAACTCGACAAGCTATCTACCCGGGAATGACTTGTCCCTTTTTCACCGTCCAGCGGTGTTGGATCGAGCAGGGCGCGTGCGTGGAGACAAGGGCAGGTTCGTCGGCCGTAAATGCAGCTGCAAGCGCTAAGACAGACTGGTGTTGAGACCGGCTCCCACTCGCCCGAGTTAGCTCTGGAATAGTCGACTAGGCAGGAGTCAATCTCGGATTCCAAGCAACCACAATGGTTTTGCTCTAATCAGATTACTAGTCGTTCTGCTAGACCGGCCCTGCTGCAGCTACTCCGCCAGTCAAGCGGATTTGTCGGCTATCCTGCCAGGACATGTGGCCGTTCTCGAGTGCATGGAGGATCAAGAGGCGCAGGTAGCTAGGGGTCATCGGTTGTATCGAGATCGGGCGTTCGTTTCTGCTCCCCCCAGCGGCAGATGAGTGAGTTGTGTGGAAGAGCGTGTATTATTAGTTAAGTAGTATTGAGTATGTGTGTGGCCGATGGTTGGTCTTTGGCTGCTTTCCTTTGGTATTATGTTTCGGTGGTTGTCTCGCGCCTTCACTTATTTAGTTTAGTAACTATTATTCGTCCTTGTCTTTTCCTTAATCAGCATCATCATCACTATCATCGATCGCTCATCGGCAATATGCTAGGAGGGAGAATACGACACCCCTCAAAGTTATGTGTTTTGTCTTTTTACATCTCGTTTTGATTGCTAAACCCCATTCCCGACCCTACAAGGACTGCGATCTGAGCACCCGGACTGATCCCGTGGGTTGGAACCCTCGCAGCCAATCAGAGTTCGTTCACCACCTTGCCTCGTGATGGTATCTACGGCATCGTAAATTCGTGAAGAAGTAAGTAGTAAGGGGTGGATATACTCCCTATGTACTCCTTATGTAGATGTTCCTTTTTTGTAACTATTCAACAGCTTGGCTTATCAATCAGGATGCCCCGGCTGTCCCTGTTCACCCTTTCCCTTCCATGGGTGATTCTCGCCCTGTTTTTCCCTTGAATTTTCCTTTTTTCTATTTTTACACCGATGAGGATCATCCCGTAGTATGTCCGGAGTAGATGAGAACCAGCGTGAGGTGGGTAAAGCAGGACTTCTTCAGCCAGCTGGATGGACAGACTGAATGACGGGTGGGTGGATGGATCCAATCCCATCCCGTCGAACATGAATCAGGAGCAAGTACCACCTCCGACTGTTGCACAGGATGGGGATGACCGCCAGACGATGATCATCCCCATTGGGTCCCCGTCCAACCGGCTCTTCCGCTGCACTTTTCAACTTGTGCTGCTGTAAGTCAAGCGATGGTGAGGTTTTGTTTTACCCTACCGAAGGGGGGCGGTAGTTATACCCACCACACAAATAGTAGATGAGAATTAGCAAATTATAATCATTATAATTCTTCTTATTTCCCTTTATTCCTTCTTAGGTGTTGTTGTCGAATGATGTTGTGATCCTAGTTTGTTTCTGTTCCTGAGTGAGAGATCGTTATTGGCCGTTCGCTGGCATTGTATTATTGTGTCTAGTAGTTGTGCCTAGTTTCCATTGGTTTTCACTAGTACATAGGGAAATGGAAAAAAAGTAGTTAGTCAGTCCTCGTTTGTAGACGTTGATGTTTCCTGCATGGACTAGTTTTCAAGCAGAAACAAAACAAAACAATACCGCCCTCATGTTACAAAGCAAGTCCAGCCGATCATTGATATCCAAACGCTGTGAGGATGGTTGACCAGCCATGTCTTGCATCGTTTGGTGGTTCGGTTGCTGCTGGCCTGAATATCAACCATTTAAAACGTCATGGTTTAGTATTTCTTCCGGCAGTTTTGTCCATCCGTGCATTCCAGGATTCCAATTCCATCCACCGGTCCCGGAGGCTTCGATCAACAAGTATTACAATAGTTTCGCTGCCTGCCTTGTTCTAGGGGTAGATAGTAAATGAAATGATGATGGGTGGAAGTGATTGTGCATGAGTGCGTAAAATAGTGATTAAGAAAAAGAAAAGAAAAAAAAATAATCTATTTATTTTTGTATGAGTGAAAAAATAAAAAAGGGAATAAAATGACCCTGGTTGATTGAGACCGACTTGAATAATTTTGGACTATCCATGCTGGTGGAAACACACACTTTTCAAGCAAAGCACGCATCCATCCGCTAGCGAGTCGTGACAAGCAGACCGACTTGACCGAACTTGTATTTGGACTGTATGTATGAACGACCCCGTCGGAAACCCCGCGCCCGGCCTTAGTTGTTGAAGGTCAGTCAGTCAGTCAGCCTTTCTTTTCCTCGAATTATTATTTTTATTATTATTATTTCCTTTCTTTTCTCTCTACTCTCCATTCTCCACGAACGCATCCATCCTTCCATTGCTGGCTGCTTAATTTTCTTCCTTATTAAACCCTGGTCACCTCGGGGTTTTAAAAATATTCGGGATATGGCATTGATTTGACTCGTCTTGTCTTGACACTCTATTTACTTGCCTTTTCCCTCACACCCCCTTCCTCAATATCTATCTATCTTATTATCCGTCTATTTATCTACCACGGAGTACTCTTACATTACTTACTACCACCACTATTAGGTTCTTCCACATCCCTGCTCGGTCTACCAGTCTTTTTTCTCTTCCCCTACCTTAAATCTGTTCATCCCATCATCCATCATCCTCTCATCCACTTTCCCGTCAAGTGATTAGCCGGTCGCCCTGACCATCCAGAATCCATCGTTCAGCCTTTTCCTCCTCTTTACCTTCCCCCTCCCACACTTTACAGTTTCCCGCCCACACTTTTGCCCGCCCACTTTCCTCACACTTTTGCCCCTCAAACAGAAAACCACTTTATCTTACTGGATCTCCCGCCATTCCGAAGAGCGACGGACTGTCTATCATCATTACCGCTTTGGGGCATAGTATAACACCCTTCGATTTCCATCGGCCACTTTCACCGACGCATCCCAAGCATTGATGCCACGGCACATGTGACACACCTGGGACGTATGCACTTCAGCCGTAGAGAAAAAGAGAGAGCTTTTGTTGCAGATTTCCAGTAGGTCCAACCACGCTTTTCCTTTCAATGGGCTTTGACATCACCTTGCCGGTTTGTGTTATCTTACCTTCGCATCCCGCTTCTCTCTGTACTATTCTCTCCCCCATTCCTTCGCTTTTGCCCTTTCTTCCCCCCCAACACTTTCTCCCCTCTTTATCCCTTTATTTCTCGTTCTTGCGGCTTTCTCTGCATCTACTATTACTGTCTTGGCTCTCCCCGACCATCAAACACCCACCCCCGATCTTTAATCCCAGTGGCGTTCCGGGTACCTTGCAATTCTTCCAAGGGCATCCAATCGACGATGGAGTAGCATCCGTTACATCTCCCAGCGCATCAGATGCAAGGCGTGTGAGTGCTGGCATGTCAACCGTGTGGGAATCCTTGTCCACCTCATTCTGTCTGGCGTTCGCCGGCCTGGAAAGTCTTTTTGTAAAGGAGGGTTGATTGTGTGCAGAGGCCGTGGCCTTGCGCGCCACTCAGCATCGCCAGATGCTCTTTCATCTCTGGCTCTCGCATCCCTCGAGCCAAGTGCATGATTGCGTACTCTATGTCTCTGCCTGCTCAGCTGCCTCTGACCTCCCCTTTCCCCGGCTATGTCAGCCCCTCCCTCTTCTCATCTTGATCCTCTATTCCTCCATCCTGTTTTTGGTACCTCGGTCCCGCGAGTCTTGATCCTTCTTGCCTTTCCAATGCCAGCGTCGGATCCCGTGGACGTGATTCTGCGGCTGGCAACCGGCTTCGGTTCACCATCTCTGCTAGCACCTTCCCACATCCTTGGTAGATCAGTTGCTTCTCTCATCATCATTGGCTGAGTCTGTTCGTCTCTTCACGGATGAATTCCCGGGAAACAGCCCTCTTGCAACTTCTGCACGGCTACGGGCTTGACGAGATATGCTAAGGACGTCACATAGTAGGTCGGTTACATCAGTGAATAAACCCAGCCGGCTGGTCATCACTGTGTCACACAAGAACTTTGTTTCAAACGATGCTCATTTGTCTCGTGTGTATTACGTTCTTCCGTCATGTTCTTCGCTAAGTGAATAAAGGTCCTGTCTCCCTGCTAAGGAAAGGCTTCTGGCGACTTCTCCATCCCTAAGCGACTGCTCCTGAAGCCGTGTATCCAACGTCTTTCTATGCGATGTCCCTGTCGGATCTTCCCTGGAACCGTTTCGACCCTATCAACCACTTTCCCACTGGACAGGATTCAACTTCCGGCTTCTATCCTCAACACCCTCATTCATCCGCATTCTTCGATCACGGATACTCGCAACTTTCAAACGCCCTTTATCATCCAGGCAACAACTTTTTCTTCAACATGAATACCCTTTCGACCGCCGAAATGGAGAGGTTCCAGAAACTCTCCAATGAATTCCAACCCGACGTGCAGGTAAGGGACTTGACGATCCATGTCCAGACTATCCGGCTCACCCGTGCACTTGAAGGGCCCTCCGGTGTCTACGAAACAGTCCAGTAGCGTCATTGCTATGGAGTATGCAAATGCGGATCCGACATTTGCCACCAAGACCAATGTACGCTCCTTCACTGGTCACTCCTCCAATCCCCCGAAGTAGGAGCCGAAGTAACTCACAGTGGTTCCAATAGGCTCTTGCTCTAACGCACCCCCTGACACGAACCATGAAAGGAGACGGAAACTGTGGTTGGAGAGGTAATCACTCCCGTATCACTGACGATGGAGGTTTGCTTACACTGTGTAGCCGTTGCATTCGGATACTTTGAGAATCTGCTCAACCTTCAAAATCCAATGCAGGTGCACCATGAATTGATGCGGATAAAGGCGATGAACGCACTCCTCGACCAAACGGGTCAAGAAGAACACCTATACGAGATTTTCGTGGACGCAACAGAGGAGGTGTTCAACCAGATATCCACCGCCATCCAGAACGGCATCCGGGACGAGACCTTCCTCGTCAATGCATTCAACGAAGAGTATAATTCAAATGCTATCATCACTCATTTCAGGGTCAGTAATCCTTGCAGCGCTGCTATTTTCTTCCCGCATATCAACCGGGAATGTGAGGTTTTGCGACTGACATGTTAATACGCAATGTACTACAGCTGCTAACAAGCGCCTGGATGAAACTTCACCCGTCTCGATACGAAGCCTTCCTCTCCATGCCCCTCGAGCAATATTGCGCGACACGAATAGACGTGGTCAGAACGGAAATCGACGAGATCGGCCTCCAAGCCTTGGTGGATGGGGTAATCGAGGGGTCCGGATTCGCCGTGGAGATCATGTATCTCGACCGCAGCGAAGGTGAAGCGGTCACTCCTCATCTCCTGACCCCGCCCCGGGCTACTGGCGGGACTATCTGCCTACTTTACCGCCCGTGAGTCTCATTCGCGATGCGCAGACTCTAATCAACTGGGCGCCATGGATCACGCTAACATAGCCGTAGGGGCCACTATGACCTACTCTACCCAGCCGAACCTACTGTGAATATGGAACCCGTGGTTAATTACCAATACGCAATGACTTCTGACTATGCCCCCTGGGATCAAGGTGCCCTCGCGTTCGATGTGAACTCCAGTTTGATGACCATCCCCAATCTGATGATGGACCCTTCTTTTGGCATGGCCCCCTCTCCAATGCCGGCGGCTCCTCCCAGTCCGTACCGGGTATCTCCCCCTCAGGAAGTGTACCAGCCGCCCCCCATGCATGCATCACCTCCCATGTCTATCGCATCACCCCCGCCAGCGCCACCGCGGATGTCGGCACCACCACCGCCCATGAGCTCCCTGCCACCCCGGTCGTCTGACGGGCCGCAAATCCGGTTGAACCCACTAGTGATGAAACCCAACCTCAGCCACTCTCTTCCGGTCACCACGCCGTTCAAGAAGTGAGTATCTCCGTCCCACCGCTCATGACGCCCTTCTGCACTTGCCGGTGCCACATTCTAACCCTTGCAGTAGTTCACCATACAATCAAGCCCATTTCCAGAACCAGGATTTCGAACCCATCCACTGGGAGCCTAGCGATTCCCGCAAATGAAAGGTCATTCATTGCCTTATTCCTTTTCAGCCATGTGAGCAGTAGTTTGAACCGGAATTTCCCACGATCTTTAGCGCCTGAATAATTTGTGTTACGCTCTTTCCATCGAATATGCAAGTCTGGTTTCCAGCAGGGTGAACGGAGGCTATTGTCCTAGTGCTTGGCTTGGCGAAGAAGCGTATTGTTTTCAGTATGGCATTGGCAAGGTTGTGGCTTATTTGCTTCGTATTCCTAATTGCTCCAACAGCCTGTCTGTTCCTTTTCAGCGTCTATGCTATGGGTCGCATTCGGTGGGCGTGGGTTAGCTTCAGCTCTAGGTGCAAATTGTGAGACTTGGGATAAGACCACTCATTTACTCTTTTAGAATCCGACTGCTGGATGGCGTGCATCGATGCCCGTGGGCAAACGAAGCATGGCATAACCGAGCTGCAAAGTCACGCAGTCGGAAAGTGTTTAAGCAGGTTCACAAGGCTTCCCGCATGCCAGCCGGGATTGACCATCCCAGACCAAGGATGGCAAGTCCTACATCTTGCTTGTAAACCTCGGTCTTTGTCTGCAGGAATGTCTTGCATGGTGGCTGCTTGGAAGCCTATCAAAGGCGTGGCCGATAAGCATCCCACATGCGACTGTTGCATCATATACCCGGCGTGCATGCGGTGACAAAACCCCTCATTTCATGTTATTTGAGTCACAACTGCCACCACAGCAGACTGTACCACATCTTAGACGAGTGATCGAGTCATCATTCCGCTTCACGTAGCATCGAGGAGTTATGACGCAACGTGCTGTGATCTGAACGTGTGAGGGGAAGAAGAAAACTGAATGCCATACACAATCTGTGAATTAATTAGTATCCGCATTAATATCTGGTAATGGAATATTCTCGGTCTCGGCTGCTTACCCGGTAGATCCATACTAGACGTCTGCGATGTCTGTGTACCTAGATCCTAAGGCTGCACTGTGCTGATTCGGGCAAACACCCAATTCTTTTTTAAAACCAGTCCATAATCATCACATGATGGCCAAGCGTCATCTGATTTTCTATCGGACAGGAGTCATCATCTTCTCATCCACAACCCACACCGGCCGAACTGTGGATGTTCGGTCAACAACTCTAATCATGGCCCGATTTTTGGTTCTTCTTCCCCCACGGTGGGGTCCACGGAGCAACTCCGCTTTCCTCTCAACCTTTCCCCGCATCAATCCATTCCGTAGTATCACTCTTGGATGCTGTTGTCATGACAGGGGCGAGTCACTACGTACCTATTGCGGAGTACTCTTCTCCGACTCCGTTGATACTCTAGTTGACGCCCCTCGTGAGTCGTTTCTTAACCTCTTGCTGTCGTCGTCAGAACGTGGGATTCTGTGTCCATTGGACGGAGTACACCTCTCCGTTCTAGCTTGATGCTCCTTCGCGGGGAAGAGATAAACATAGGTGAGTTGGGTATACTTATAAAGAGATACTGCCCTGGGATATCGGCCGTATGTTGATTGTGCGTCAAGAGTTTAACGCTGAAGAAGTATGCAGTCATGGCTCCCAGCACTCAGAATCCCAATGGCGGTTTCGCTCTGATATACCAAAACCCTTACCTGCTCGGCGTTGCATCGGTGAGTTTCATACGAATCTGAAAGAGTCAGATAATATTCTGACCTGATTCATAATATATTAGTTCTCCACTCTGGGTGGGCTGCTCTTTGGTTATGATCAGGGCGTGGTCTCTGGTGTGATAACTATGCAATCATTCGGCGCTCGGTTTCCTCGAGTGTACATGGACAGCAGCTTCAAGGGGTGGTTTGTGTCGACTCTGTTAATTTGTTTGTCCCCATCATGCCAATCATCCCACACATATGAACGAACGGTCACTTACTGTCTCCATAGCTGCGTGGTTTGGATCCCTCATCAACGGCCCTATCGTGGACCGACTAGGCCGCAAACTATCCATCAACCTCGCTGTCGTTGTATTCGTCATTGGGTCAGCCATTCAATGCGGTGCCGTCAATATACCAATGCTCTTTGCCGGTATGCATCCTTTTCCTGACATTTCCAACACCTTTCCCCTGACAACAGCTCACACACCACAGGACGTGCAATTGCAGGCGTAGCCGTTGGCCAACTAACCATGGTAGTACCTCTGTATATCTCCGAGGTACATATACACCCTCCTCCACACATCCAACAGAATAACCACAGTACTCATCCTCGACCCAACAGGTCTCCATCCCCGAAATACGTGGCGGTCTCGTCGTTCTTCAACAACGTGAGTATCCCCCAATTCCACCCACACAACCACACCCACTAACCCACTCAGTCTCCGTCACCATCGGCATCCTAATAAGCTACTGGATCGACTACGGCACCAACTACATCGGCGGCACCCGCTGCGCCCCCAACATTCCCTACACAGGCGGCACCACCTCCTCGCCCTCATTCGACCCCTACACGGACATCCCCCAGAACGGCATCTGCACCGGCCAATCCGAAGCATCCTGGCGTCTCCCACTCGCCATCCAGATCATCCCCGCCCTAACACTCGGTCTAGGGATGCTCTTCTTCCCCGACTCCCCGAGATGGCTACTAATGAAAGAACGAGACGACGAAGCTCTCCAGGCATTATCCAGACTGCGTCGCCAATCAACCAGTAGCCCAGACCTGACGAATGAATACCTCGAGATCAAAGCATCCATTATGCTGGAGAATAGCTTCGCTAGAGAACGGTACCCTGATTTATCGGGGTTCAGGTTGCATGCTGCGCAGGTTCGTTCCCCTTCCCTCTTCCCCATATACCCACAATTCAGCGTTGAGTATCTTTCTAACACATCAATGATGATGGTGATGACGATAGTATATTTCACTCGTAACCACATGGGCACGATTCAAGCGTCTAGCAATCGGATGCTGTATCATGTTCTTCCAGCAGTTTATGGGCTGTAATGGTACGTCATTTACCTCCTGTTATAGATGGCATGTGCTAATCAATCCCAAAGCCATAATTTACTACGCCCCAACAATCTTCGCTCAGCTGGGCCTCGATGGAAATACTGTATGCTTATCAATCTTCTGTTTATCTCAAAAGCAGCTGACGAACTAACACGATCAAACAGAGCTCCCTTCTCGCTACCGGCGTTTATGGGATCATCAACTGCCTTAGCACCCTGCCCGCGCTTTTCCTAATCGACAAGGTCGGTCGGAGAGTGTTGCTCATGTCTGGTGCCACGGGGACTTGCATCTCGCTGGTGATCGTGGGTGCGATTATCGGGGCCTATGGGTCGGATCTCATCCATCACCGATCTGCCGGGTGGGCGGGGATCGCATTCATCTATATCTACGATATTAACTTCTCGTACTCTTTTGGTATGTTTTTTCTACTACTTTATATGGAAAGTGGATCGTGCTAATGTGCATATAGCGCCTATCGGATGGGTCCTGCCATCGGAAATCTTCAATCTATCCATACGCTCCAAAGCTATTTCTATCACAACTTCCGCTACTTGGATGTGCAACTTGTATGTCCAGAAAGTCCTTTGTTTTTGCCATTTCTGTTTGTATCCATGATTGTCATGACTCATTGCTGACATTTGCACCTAGTATCATCGGCCTCGTCACCCCTGATATGCTCGACTCAATCACCTGGGGTACCTATATCTTTTTCGCAGCGTTCTGCCTTCTGGCATTCGGGTTCACTTTCTTCTTCATCCCAGAGACCCGTGGAAAGGTATGTTTGGTTTGCCCTTGGTTATCCACTTGACATCGCTAACATGACGACTTGTTTAGACGCTGGAATATATGGATCTCATCTTTGGTGACACGGCTGCCCATGAAGAGAAACAGCGTATTGTCGGAATCGAGGCTCAACTGCGCGGCCTCGAAAGTCACACGGTCGACCCGGAATTCGTGAAGCCCTTCGCACAGGAGGAAGAGGACGTTGCGTGAGGGTCCATAACTTTCATAATCTCTTGCAATTTTCCGCCTTCATATCAAACAGCGGGTTCCGCTTGGTGTGATAGTTCAAGAAGCGGGTCCTTCGAGGAATGGAGTTCCGGCTGTGACATCCTCTTTTGTTCTGTAGGCTCCGCCACATTCACGTATGACCCTTGACCGGCTCTAGCCCCGAAATCATCTCCTCTCGGCTTTGACAGATGCTCAGACAAACTCGTTCTGTGGAGGGAAGTTTACCCATTCCGAGAAGTCCATGCCAGCAAGATTCAACTCCTGGTCCACGTCCGGAAACATACTACCAAATGTTGGGTCGTTGAAGAGCTGATCGGAGAAGGGCATCAATATGGGTGCTGTCTGTCCTGCAGTCTTATCGGTGGCGGCACTCGTGTATGCCGGCGAACAGAGTCGATTTACAACTTCCAGACAACGAGTCGCAAGGCGGTTGTTGCTGAGAGAAGGGTGTACCAGTAGCTTCTTCGTGGACTCGATCTCCTGGAGCCAGCTAGGGGCTTCCGTACTTGTCGGGTCGGTCATAAGCAAGATAATCGGGATGACACCAGCTTGAAACAGGAAGTATCTGTGGAGAATGTCAGCGGTGTCAAGGAAAAGGGTCATGGGAGACATACAGCATGTACCATGCACCAATCCTTGTGCAGACGTGGTTGTTTACAAAATCTGCGATCGATGATATTGTCAAACGCGCATTCCGAAGACAAAGCCTCCTGCAATCTGCCTCAAGCGGATCCTCAGGTTCGGGGGCCGAGTTTGGTGTCCATCGACGCGATGCCCAACGAAGAAGAATGGGACGGTATAGAAGAATCCTCAAGTTCCAGTCGCGCCACATCAACCGATTGCGGACAAGAGCGAATGCATCCGATATCGGTGTGGGTGGCTGCTTAAAGTAATCAGGAAGACCATTGTACCATTCTTCCATTGGTCTTTGGAGACCGAGCGTTTCCTCTGGCGTTAAACTCGGGCCTGAGATGAGACGCTGATACACACTGTTGGTAAGGAGATGGAACCTAGCCTGGGCTATTAAACCGGAATAGAGGGTTGGTTCGTTGACCTCATGGGGTAGGGCGGTAGTGAGGGGCGTAAGAGCCTGCAGGATGAATCAGACATTGTACGCCGGATTAGAGGATTATAGTCACAATGCCGAGTCTTACCTCATCGTGGATGTTGAGTACATGTTTTGCGTCCATGACATCGTCTTCAGGCAAGAGAATAGGCCGGCCGAAAGTCTTGGCCGCACCGCTATCGAAGATGTATACTCCCCACCACAGGCGCCGCCTAACCTCGCGCTGGAGAAGGCTGATCTTCCAACCAGGAAATTCTTTATGGAGGCCCAAGCTCATGGCCATCCTAACCGCCAGACCGAGAAAGTTCCATCCGGTATTAGGCTTGTTCCGTTTCTGGGCATAGTTGCTCAGAAGCAGTAATGCCTGGACAAGGGTGAGGTTTCCAGTTTCAAACACAGACACCTGCTGTAAATGACCTCTCGCCTCTTGGTAGAATGTAATATCCAGGTCAGAATTGTCGTCACCGATACTCCACGCCCCCAAAGCCAAGATCGTGTTCAATAGGATCTGCCATGCCTGACCATGTGGCCGCGGAACTTGCTCGTAGAACTGCGCTCGGAAAGTACCCTCGTGGACGAACGGGTAGCTGGTATGGTAGTTGAGGAAGAATGCATCCATGAAAGCCTGTTCGACGAGACCAGAGGGCGCGGTGCTGAGTAGTTGAGCCTTCAAAGGCACTCTTTCCATGCCATAACTTGATTTTGAGGATCTGGCAGGGATGTTAAGGTCAAAACCATGCTTCAACAACGCTCGAAGCGGCACAACGCTGGAAGATGCGCCTAATACAGACAGTTAGCACTTGCAATCCCGAGTTGCAAAGCAGTCGGACACACTGACCGAAGTAGCCAGCTCCTTCTGGCTTGATGGACAGGGCAGCCATGCCATCTGTCAGGTCGCCAACTGTAATTTTGTTCTCCGCCCAGTCGAATCCATCAGCCTGCTGCGGCAGCGCTTCCGGGGCTGGTTCGGCCCGATCCGGCTCAGCTTTTGCAGGGGTGGAATGCCGGGACGAGGACTTCGAAGAACCAGGTTTTGGTGGACCCTCCTGATCGTGCAAAAGAGAGCGGACGGTGGCATCCAGATCGCCGCCTGGGAACAGCCTTGATAGCGCTGTTTCGAAGGCCTGTAAGCGCTCCTCTACGTAGGTCAGGTGTCTAAGCAAGGATTAGCAATTGATTGGTTCCATGGGTCATGGGAGTTTGACGACAGTACTGAAACCCCAAGGCAATGGAAGGACTTACTGTCGTGTTAGAGGGCTTCTGGTGACCTTAGGACTGTAATTGCATTCTTTGTTCAACTGCTTGCATTGTGCGCATGTCGGCTTCTCTTTCGAGCACTACGATGAAGATTAGCTAGATGCCGGGAGACTGCGTAGGAGCGGCTTACCTTGGACTTCCGGAGCCGACATTCATCACACTGTATGTCCACTATTAGCTTGATAGGTTGTCTCTTCCCCTTTACATAGGATACTCACAGCATAGGAGTGAGAATCACGTGTACTGGCCATATTTAACGTCGAAAGTCAATTTTGATGTACCCCAAGTCTCTTGCGCGCTGATATGTACACCAAACTGATGTCATCTGGGGAGACTTTGTTAGCCATCAACTACAGCGCTAATCGTGATTGATGTTGATCTGCGCCGCAAGATGAAGTCGAGCGAAGTATGAAGAACATGAGTACTTTTGTAGACACATTTTTTTACAGGCTGAAATATAACAACAGGAATGTTCGAGTGTCACAGATTCCTGCTTAAATGATGGATGGATACATGTACAGGAGGTCTGGGAAACAGGCACTTTAAACGTCTCCAAGACCGGTGGGGTATGGATAAAAAGCGAGGTGCCTGAGTGTAACACGCTTGGAGCGAGGGACATGGATGGGGCGGCCAACTTACGATCGGCGCGGAAGCAGTTAAGGGCCCAACGCTTTTGGAGCCGGACGATAAGTTATCGGGTACGGCTCCAACGCTCTAAACTTATAAGTTGGCGAGAAGAGGACGAGACCTGGATGGATGCTCGACCAGCGAGTGCGACGATGATTGCTGATGGACTTTTGGCTCGTGTGGGGGAGCCAGTCAGGTGACGGGCCGAAAATTTCCTCCTGGAAATTCAGGAATCAACGGCGTCGCTTCAGGCAGGAAGGACCATTCCCCTCACGGCTCTGAGACGATAATCACAATCATACGGCATGCCTTAGCCTGAGAAGAGCGTAGAGTATTCAGCAGTTCGCATAAAATGCCTCAGTGATCGGCACGGGTGACGTGAAGCTAATGTAGTGAACGGCCTGGAATCGCGAGAGCGTCCGAGATATCTCCTGATGCGGATGATTACGCCGCAATGAAATCGTATTCCATGAATCTATCGCGCAGCCTTTTGGATACTTCCACACAAGGGTTTGCCAGTCGCTTTTGGTGCCAGTAGTACTATCGTCTCCTACTCAGGAAGCCATTAGCAGCATGCAGAGGGCGCGTCGTTAGCATGTTAGCCTAAGAGCTACCACTTAGAATATATTTAGTTCGGGTACAGCATTGAGCTCAGGGACGTGATCAGCGCTTCATTACTGATACACGATCCAACCAGTTGAATCAGCTCAGACTAGGCGAAGAGGACATCCATGATGATGAAAGACATGATAACTAGTAGAAGAGAAAAGAAGTCATCCCCAAGATGAGCAGGGGGAAGACCACGACCATCTTCAACTAGTAAGTAGTAAACAGGCAGGCCCCCCATCGCACCTTCCGTATTGATCGATCCAGTGACTTGTCTTGGCACCGTCGCCGACCAATCGCAAAAATCCGCAGGAATTCCAATTTCATACAACGTCATTTACAAAAAGTGCAGACAAACAATACAGCTTTCGTTTCTACATTTCCAATCTCGAATCTGAAGTCATCCTCATCAGCTCGGAGACATTATCAGTGCTATCCGACCGTACGATTTTGAAGACGGAGCAGTTGCGACGCTCTCAGTGCGATGCCTAGCCAACCGCCCCTCCCACCCCTCCTCACTCCCTACGTATCGTCTCTGCCGCCATCCTCCCTCACAGTCCTATCTTCAGTCCTTGGCGCAACAGGGAATTGGCTAGTCCTACGATTTCTATATGCTGCCTTGAATTCGTCTTCGACTTCAGACGCTGTTGCAGGCCTCAGCGACACCAACAATGGGAGAAAGAGGAAGGTCGTGCTCGTGAGTTTTCTGCGGGGTTGGGAATTTTGGAGGTCCGAGGCCAAAAGATTGGTATGCTTGTGAACCCTTGTCACGTCGCTCTATTTGGTCATATGTTATGAACTATTGGGGTACTGCGAGGCTTGAATACTTCCTTTCCTCTCTACAATAGCTCTATATATTGTCTATTGATCCCAATAATTGGCGACAACACTGACCCGACCAGGGCCTCGATCTTGCCCGCCTCACAGACAAACGTCAATTCGCTTTTGTTGACGGACTCTCCGAACTTTTCGCCGCCCCCTCCGCTACTTCGACTCAGACACCAACAATCCAACCCTCACCGCGAGGAACAGTGCCTCCCCGGACAGTTCTGCCCCTCAGGTCGCAACCCGGACCCGTTCCCGCGCGAGGACCGCAACCCGCTGCTCGGCCAGTCGCTGCCCCTCCGAACCCGCCACCATCGAGAGAAGTCGGGCCAGTCAAGCGGCTTCACCTATCAGGAAATGGAAATGCGGCTTTGGATATGCTCGAGAAAGACATTGCGGCGGTGATCAATGATCTGAAAACATCAACATCCGGAGATGAACAGGAAGAGCCCGAGGTTTTATTGATAATCGATCAGCCAGATCTGCTACTAGCCGCCACGGGTCCGAGCAGGGGCATAGGCGCTACAGAGATGGGAGATTGGGTGATGGGTCTACAACAGGTATGCCACAAGTCTCCACAGGCAGTACGGTATTTATATCGGGAACCATATCCGCTGACTGCGAGTTTATTTGCGTAGTACGCTCACGCAACGATTATGACGGTGTCCTCTGACTCTCCGTTGATCCACAATGCTTCCGCATCTGCGCACCAGGGAGCAACTCCGCTGGAGACTGAGCATGCCGCTTTTGCTATCGGATCGGCTCATCGGGCGCACATGGTTATGCAGCTCCGAAACCTTGAAACGGGTGCCGCAAGGGATGTCAGCGGTGTGCTCAGGGTCAGCAAAGGTGGCGCGTGGGGACAAAATGACAGCACCGAGGCTAATACTCATTGGGAAGAGAAGGAAGTCCTATATTTCGTTCAAAGGGACGGTGGTGTTAGCGTCTTTGGGCGAGGAGAATAGATACTAAGGTTGTTGCATCATTCCATGTCATGTCCAGGCGTTCAGGCGTGCATGTGGAAAAGAATAGACCGGGGGTAAATAGAAATCTTGTCGCAAATGGATCGAAAAAGCACACCTGATGTCGCAGAAACCACTTCGTACGCACTCGAAGGTAGGTTGCATTCAAGTAGACAGATCACATTGGACGAATAATCTCAAACTGCATCTGTCACGACAGGGGATATCTGCCAGCCCTAAACAAGACAAGGAAATTCATGCACAAACTTTCCCATTTCATTTCTTTCTTTGAAACAGAAAAAGAGAAAACATCCCCAGAGAGCAAGAGAGAAGACGATCGTCTTTTTTTTTCTTCTTTCACATTGTCGTCAATATATGCCATTTTTGTGTTTCTCTAGAATAAAGAAATGCTATGACGGCAAATATGAAAAAAAAAAGACCGTCCCAACACCAACTCCACGGGGAATAGCGTCTTTTTTTTTATTGCCCCTAGCATTGCGACCCGGTTCACGTCGTCAAATGCCAACCGGCCCTGTCATACCAGCCCTGCCTCCAGCCTCCGAGAACGAAACGAAAACGCGACAGTCATCGAAAGGGGGGAATCTAGTGGTTCTCGGGACCACGAGCGCCCTTGGGGGTGCCGACCTGGAAGCCGTTGTGGAAGCGGCGGTGGACCTCCTTGAGGTGACGCATTCTGCCGGAGCCGGTGGTCTTTCTGCGCTTGGCCTTCTCGCTCCAGTTGACTGTATAAAACGAACTTCGTAAGCCAATTTGTTCATCCAAACACTTTTTCATACAATCCATATCCAGGGTTTCTTTTAAGTAACCAGCGGTTGTTCTTCGATGGTGGGGGGTTGGGGAAGAGGATTCGTACACTTGCGAGTCTTAGCGGCAGGGTAACCGCAGTTGGCACAAGTCGACTTCTGGACGTGGAAGGAGCGGCGGCCTGAATTCAATCCGAGGAGTATTAGCCCATCTGGTCGTTTTCCCCATAACCTCATATATATGTCCCTCCCGGCAGTCATTTATTATTCCGTTCCTTCTCTCATCCATTCCGTTGGTTGTGTAGAGATATCCCGTATAACAATTCCCGCCCGGAGGGACATATATAAATTTTCGGAGTAGTGTAAATACTGACCACAACGCCGGCAAAGAGTGTGAGTCTTGTTGTGGCGCTTTCCGAAGCTGGAGGTACCCTTCGCTGTAAACAGAATCGGTATGTCAGTCTGGATGTTGTTCTCGTCGATAGATCGGACTGGGCGGTGGTATATCGCGTTGGCACGTACTCATCTTGAATTATGTGGAACTATATGGCACAATTTGTTAGCGACGGAAAATCGAGATTTAAAGGATTTCCCGGCCTGGGGAAAAATGACAATAATCCCACGTGAGGGCGCAAAATGGACCTACCTGGCGATTCCGTTGAAGGGCTGGTTGTCGTTGTCGTCGTCGCTGGGCGTATCGAAGTTGCTCTGGGATCTGGGGTGGTGTCGCTTAGCGAGTTGTGGTTGTCAGGGCTTGTGCCCTGGTCCCGTGATTCGCCGACAGCCTCAAGGGTGAGCCTGTCACATGACCTCATAACTGCGAAGAGTAATTCTGTTTGCTCCGGCGGGATCCACTTTGTTGCTCCATTGCGCTAGGCTACTAGGGGACTAGGGTATCGCGGCCCGGGAGCAATAAGGCTATCTATGCACCTACCTACTTACTCCGTACTTAGTCCAGATAGTGATGAAGTTTCTATACCGATAATGGGACTATATTTACAAGTCTATAGTTACAAAAGAAAATTCAGGAATATGCACAGTTTGAATGGGTATCTATGATAAATACTAGGCGCCTATATAGCAGATGTGATAAACTATGAAATGTTATAGGAGCGCTATACAAGGTCGTCTTTGCCGATGAATGCGGCCATAGGATCGTCGGCCGCAAGTCGGCTTCGCTTGTATGATTCAATTTCTTCCTCGGTGATTCCAGACTGCACCTCCATGAGCGTTCTCTTCTTCGTATTAGAGTTGGATGTCTCCTGTTGCTCCGAGGGTTGAGCGTCATCAACAGCTTCATGCGCGTCGTTATCTTCATGCTCAGCGGATGGCTCGTCACCATCGGCCCCGTTCTCAGACAGGATCAGCAGCTGGTCTGCTTCCTGGAATGCGCGCTTCCCATCTTCACCAGTACAATAACTGTTTTTGACGGTGGAAAAGCAACAGGCATATCCCCACTCAAAGTTGTGCCACCAACTTCCCCAGACGCATGTATGGTTGTTGGTGAAGATGTCTTCAGCATACTTCGATTTGGCCGCCTTCTTTGGTGCTCCCTTGATCGCACCCGTCTCGTCATATTCGACAAACCTCTCGTTCTCAACAACCATGGTATCCCGCAACGGTGTGGGGTCGAGGTGCTCTTGACCACCATACTTATCCAGAAGAGCCTTCCGTTGAGCTTCACGTTTCGCCACGGACTCTGCCTCTTCCTTCTTCCGCATGACCTCTCCAGCTGTCGGGTTCGCCTGCAGGTGGACCTTCTGCGCGCCACGTTCTTGTGATTCCCATGCATATCTTTGCGCCTTCTCAAATTCAGCAGCATCACCTGAAGCGCGGACAAAGTTCTCTTCGGCAACAAGTGCTGCTGCCTGATCATCCTGAGCGCCCATATCAACCATCCGTCGTGTCTTCGGGTCGTACTTGGCCGAATCAAGGTCCAGGTTCAGCAGATACTTTGCCGTGTCTTCTCGGATACGGAGGTTGCGAGTGGCGGTGCTCTGTTGTCTTCCCATGTCGGACTCCTCAGCGTAGCGGGCTTCCTCCTGAGGCGCATCTTCATCGTCATCGGCCTCGCCATCCTTGCCCTCATTTTCGCCATCCTGTTTTGTGACTCGTTTCAATTTTTCAAGTTCCTCGTACTCCTCCACCACTTGTCGATATTCGCTCGGATCGTAGCCGTTCCACCGATCTCTCTTCGCATCCCACCCCATGTTGACGTCTTGTATGACTTCATCCGCCTGAATATCTTTACCTGTCCATTTGGCACCATGCTTTCGAGGGCGACTCAAACACTCTTTCGTCTTGTGGGTCATGGCGCCGCAGTTCTCACAGGCGCCTTTCCGGTACTTGGTGGCCGCGGGACCAGCACGCTTGCCCCGATCGTACCATTTTGACTGGTCTGCTGTCGACTTTTGCAGACGTTGATGCTCTAGGTAGTCATTCGCTTGAGAGTCGTCGTCGATATAGAACGGCTTTTTCGAAATGAAAGACGGAATGTACTCGTTGCGCTCTTTCGACGCCACATCGGCGGGTTTTTTAGACATGATGGCGGATGGCAGGGAACAGAAGGCGCAAAGTATAGGGGAAGGGAGAAAGAGCTATAGCGCCGCCAAAGGACTCAAGTTTCTCTGGCAAAACCAGCAGATGTGTGTGAATGTCAGGCTCTTGATTCTATCTCCGCGTTGATGGGAGTCGGCGACGGTTCCGTATAGCTCACGTGACCTGGCGTAATACCCGCGCCACCCAGTCGCGTAAACTCAACCACAACTTCCTACACGTCGCAGTCACAAAAGAGAGTTGGACGGCGAAGCAGTGGGTGATGTTGTCGGTACCTAATTTATTGATATGACGCGACTCGGAATTCCTCGCGCGTTCGGTCGCTGACAGCTTCCGCTGTCCTGAAATCAAGCTATGGAGCCCTTCCAAGTGCGCCTTAACTGCGTGGACCACTACCAGGCAACTCCGTCAGAACTCGACCCTCCTCTGCCTTACAGGGATGGTGCGGCTGGGAAAAATGATAGATCGAAAGTCCCCGTAATTAGGATCTTTGGGGCCACGGAGACTGGCCAGAAGGTGTGCGTCCATGTGCATGGCGCCTTTCCTTATTTGTATGTCGAGTATGATGGTGATCTGGAGACAGAGAAAGGTTGGTCTGATAAGAGGTGTAACAATATGGTATGTTCATGCAGCTAAGCCATCTATAGTGAGCTCCGCCATTAGGAGTCTCCGTCTCTCGATCGATCATGCTCTGGCAGTAAGCTACAATCGCAACGAAAATGCCAAGAAGATACCCTTCGTCGCGCACATCACTCTGGTGAAGGGTGTTCCCTTCTATGGGTACCATGTGGGCTATAAGTTCTACTTCAAAATTTATCTCATGAACCCCATTTATATGACCAGGCTGGCGGACTTGCTACTTCAGGGCGCTGTCCTTAAGCGTCCTCTACAACCATACGAAAGTCATTTGCAGTTCGTTCCGCAGTGGATGTGTGACTACAGTTTGTACGGATGTGCCTATCTGAAGTGTAGCAAAGTCAAATTCCGCAGTCCCGTTCCAGAATACTTTGAACTTACTGATCTATCCCATCGCTGGCACGACCGATCCGTACAACCCGACGACCTGTTAGACGACTCTCTTTTTCCAAAGCAAAGCCATTGTCCCCTAGAGGTCGATATTTGCGTTCAGAATATTTTAAACCGCTCAGAAATCAGCGAAAGACCCATCCACCAAGAGTTTACTGAACTCTTCAAGCAAATGACTTCTGATGAACGACTTGTTCCGAGTATGGCAGGTTTGTGGCAGGATGAGACACGCAGGCGGAAGAAGCGTCTGGGGCTCGAACCGGGCAGTAGCCCATTCGATCCCAACGAATTAGTCTCTTTGTCAGTTAACCCAAGAGATACTTCTCGAGGTGGCTGGATCCACGAAGAAGAGTATCGTGAAATGGCTGCGCAGACCGTCAATGAGGAGAAGCAGGAGAATGGTGGCGGCGATGTAACATTCGATGATTTACTTTCGCAGAAGCCCTTCGCCCAGGATGTAAAGACTGCGATGCAGAGTGTCGAGGATTTCTATCCGGACAAGAACGATTTTGATAAGTATCAACAACAGACTGTCGAGCCTGATACGGCGGCGAACGCAGAAGTAAACGTTGATGAGAGCGCAGCTTGGCCTGCGGTCTTGGATGATGATTCATACCTTTCCGACGATGATATTTTCGACGTATTACCCGGAGAAGACAATGACCGGGAAGCTGCAAGTGCCTTGGATGAAAATCAGGCCGGAGATATCCTTGACCTAGCACAAGACGAACCTGAGTACTCTGTTGATGATCTAAATGCCTACGAAATGAGTGCGACGCGAAAAGCAGGTTTGAATGAAATGGTCGGACGAACCGAAAGCCGAGAGCCCAGCCATAATAATATGCGCAAGCGGAAAAGATTCTTCGATGACACCCCATCGCAGATGTTAGATAGGCCGCGGAAGTCTCGGATAGCTGAAGTTCAAGTCAACAGTACAACCCCCAAAATCGAAGATAGCGCCAACACGTCGGATGCAGATGCAGTTGTAAGGGGGAAATCCTCACAAAAAAAGCTATCTCAGTCAACTGTCCGCTCTAAGAGGCCTGAACAGAGTGGAAGGCTCAACTTTCCGGTTGTCAAAGACCCTAATGATCCTATGACAATCTTGCGCTTCAGCCAGGACGGTGCGCCTTCTTCCAAGGAACTTAGAGAACTAGAAAAAGATTTGGCCAGTTCTGGGCCAGAAGTTATTTCGAAAGACATCAGAGCGGAGAACAGCTCATCACAACCGCAGTCATCAGTTACTGTAACAAGTCCTGATGCTGGCATAGATCCACAGATTCTGGAAATAGCGTCAGGATTCTATGCTGCCTTTAATGTGCCTATGAATGCTCGCATTTGTTTCTTGCGAAATTTCTCTCCCAGTACTAGTGAGGTCGCTTCGACACCTCATCGCTATGATTATCCGTCCGTTATTTATCAGAAAGCGCACTACAGCGATGAAAGTGATGTGCCTGACCGTGCGAGGGATTACGCAGGTAGGGAATTCCGCTTAGAAGGTAATGGTATACACTACCTCCCCGACTTCGATCCGTCAGGGCGGTCTATGGCTATGCTAGGGGAATATACCCCACCGAGAGACAAGAATGAACAAGAGGTGGTTGACCAGCAGCTGCGGGAGTTCTCTACCTCTAGGTTCTGGGAGTTTGGCCCTGTTCCTCCAAGCCGCTCAGAAGTTATCGAATGGTTCGAAAAGTGTCAAGCTGAGGAGAAGGCAGATGCCGCTCAACCCCAAACACCCAAGCAGGTGCAAATGAAGGCGAATGTCTTGTCACAGATCGAGGGCCCTACCCAGAAGAATGGCTATGGCTTCAAATATTCACAAAAAGGAAGATCCACCAGTGTCGAGCACCAGACACAGTATATGAGCATAATGAGCCTGGAGGTGCATGTGAACACCCGAGGTGTGCTGTCGCCGAACCCCGAAGAGGATGAGATCACATGTGTGTTCTGGTGCCTGCAGTCGGAAGATGAAGACCTTGATGCCAACGGTACGGTGCCAGGGGTTCATGTTGGCATGATATCTCAATCGGAAGACGACAGGCCAGATACTAAGGCATCCAAAGCCTTGAGAATCGACTGGGAACATGAAACCAGCGAACTAGACTTGATCAATCGTGTGGTAGACATTGTTCGCTGGCATGACCCCGATATCATCACTGGCTACGAGGTACACAACAGCTCTTGGGGCTACTTGATCGAGCGAGCAAGGAAGAAATATGACTTTGACATCTGCGATGAGCTGTCCAGAGTGAAGTCGCAAGCCCATGGGAGATTTGGCAAGGATGCTGACCGATGGGGCTTCAACCACACCTCTTCTATTCGAGTCACTGGACGGCACATGATCAACATCTGGCGAGCCATGAGAGGCGAGCTGAACCTGCTGCAGTATACACAGGAAAATGTTGCCTTTCACCTGCTGCACCGCCGTGTCCCGCACTACTCGTTTCAGGACCTCACGGACTGGTATCGCAGTGGGAAGCCTCGCAACATACTGAAAGTAGTCGAATACTTCGTCTCTCGCGTGCAAATGGATCTCGAGATCCTAGAGTCAAACGAACTGATCCCCAGAACTAGCGAGCAGGCCAGGCTACTTGGAATCGACTTCTTCTCAGTATTCTCTCGTGGCTCTCAATTCAAGGTTGAATCTCTCATGTTTCGCATTGCGAAACCGGAGAACTTCATACTCGTCTCGCCGAGCAGGAAACAAGTCGGTCAACAAAATGCTCTTGAATGTCTCCCACTGGTGATGGAACCCCAAAGCGACTTCTACACCAGCCCTCTTGTGGTACTAGACTTCCAGTCCCTATACCCCAGCATCATGATCGCCTACAACTACTGCTACTCGACATTCCTCGGACGAGCACACCAATGGCGGGGCCGGAACAAGATGGGATTCACGGACTACAAGCGCCAGCCCCGAATACTAGAGCTACTACAAGACAAGATCAACATTGCCCCCAACGGCATGATCTACGCAAAACCGGAAGTGCGCAAATCCCTTCTCGCACGCATGCTGGCCGAGATCCTCGAAACACGAGTAATGGTCAAAAACGGCATGAAACTCGACAAAGACGACAAAGCGCTCCAGCGCCTCCTCAACAACCGACAACTAGCCCTGAAATTAATTGCCAACGTCACCTACGGCTACACATCCGCCTCATTCTCGGGCCGCATGCCCTGCTCCGAAATCGCCGACAGCATCGTGCAATCCGGCCGCGAAACCCTCGAAAAAGCTATTGCCTTCATCCACTCGGTCGAACGCTGGGCCGCCGAAGTAGTCTACGGCGACACCGACAGTCTCTTCGTCTACCTCAAAGGCCGAACCCGCGACGAAGCCTTCACCATCGGCGAAGAAATCGCCAAAGCCGTCACATCCATAAACCCCCACCCCGTGAAACTCAAATTCGAAAAGGTCTACCACCCCTGCGTCCTCCTCGCCAAAAAACGCTACGTCGGCTTCAAATACGAACATCGGGATCAAAAAGAACCCGAATTCGACGCCAAGGGCATCGAAACCGTCCGCCGGGACGGCACACCCGCCGAACAAAAAATCGAAGAAAAAGCCCTGAAACTCCTCTTCCGCACCGCCGACCTCTCCCAAGTCAAACGCTACTTCCAATCCCAATGCACCAAGATCATGCAAGGTCGCGTCTCCGTCCAGGACTTCTGCTTCGCAAGAGAAGTCCGTCTAGGCACCTACAGCGACAGAGGCCTCCCACCACCAGGCGCCCTAATCAGCACAAAGAAAATGATCGCCGACCCGCGCTCCGAACCCCAATACGGCGAACGCGTCCCGTACGTCGTCGTCACTGGCGCCCCCGGCGCAAGACTCATCGACCGCTGCGTCCCGCCCGAAACCCTCCTGCATGATCCCCACCTCGACCTAGACGCAGACTACTACATCACCAAGAACCTCATCCCACCCCTCGAGAGGATCTTCAACCTCGTCGGCGCGAACGTCCGCCAATGGTACGACGAGATGCCGAAAGTGCAGCGCGTGCGGCGCGTCGAGGGAGCAATGATTCGTGGTCCTGGTGGTGGTGGTGGTGGTGGTGGTGGTGGTGGACGGAGAACCCTCGAGTCGTATATGAGAGCGTCGACGTGCATTGTATGTAGAACTAAGCTGCGGGATACTGATACCCCGCTCTGCGGGGACTGTTCAAGACAGCCGCATCTTGCGATGTTTGAGCTTGTCTCGAGACAGAGGGCGGCGGAGAAGAGGGTGGTGGATTTGCAACGCATTTGTAGGTCTTGTATGGGAGTGGCGTTTGGGGATGAGGTGAACTGTGATAGTAAGGATTGTCCGGTTTTCTATTCCAGGACGAGGGATGAGGCGAATTGGAGGTATACCAAGGCGGTGCTGGATCCGGTGGTGGGGTTGTTGAGGGAGAGGTGTGAGAAGGAGTTGGAGTGGTAGGTTGGTTTATTTGGGGGGTAGGGTAGTAATTTGGTTTTTGATTGCTTGGGATGGGGTTAGAGGGTTGGTTCAATGGGATAGGCGTTTAATATATAAATTAGGTTGGGCTGTGAAGGGGTTGGGTTGGGTGATATGTATGGTTACCACAAACATGTATACTCTTTAACGTAACGGAGGGGTAAGGAATATAGTACTTAATGTTCAGATGGATTATGATGGATCAATTTGTGCATGTCTGAGTTGCTAGTTACATTCTAATAATGACGCACGTACTAGGTGAAGCAAGGTAGTTTTTGCGGAACAAGCGTCACAGATCGAAGCAATCAAGAAAGACAGGATGTAGTATATTCGAACGAAATAAGACCTGTCTCAAAGCCCAAGCAGCTCATTGAGTTTATCAAGAGCAGTAGGCTCAACATCGTCTTCCTCCTCGATGATCTCCTCGCATTCGTCATCTCCCTCGATGAGTTCCTCCACGAGTGGTGTTGCTGAAGGGCTTGCAATGACCGGTCTGGGCATTTCGGGCATTTCAGGAATTGCTACGTTGTCATTGACGTCTAACAAGGAGATCTGTTCCCTACTGGGGGTGCTTGAAGATGCGGATGGTAGAGAAGGCGATAAAGTGGGTACGTCCGAAATGCCGAAATCAAGCAGTTGATCGATGATGTTCTCGCTGCCCTTCGCGCCTGCATGGCTAGTGGAAGGGCCCGCAGTTGGGTTTAACTGAGTGTGTGATGAGTTGGCTGCGCGTTCTTCGTCTGTGAATAGACCGAACGGGTCTTCGTACAGGGTATCAGGTTTAGCTGCAGTCGACGGGGCTTTGGTCGGGCCAAGTTCCACAGAATCGGATTGGAGTGCTGGAGGCTGATAAACATCGTAAAGACCACGGGCAACTCTACCCAAGATATGGGGAAGAATCCAGGGGAAGCTGATCAGAGGTAGTTGATTTATCTTGGGAGTTTCATGCGGTGGAGAGTTTTCGCGATGTTTCTTGAGCGCTTGGGTCATTTCTTCATGCGTGACACGGTACATAGCGACTGCTAGTGGTGCCAGTAGCTCGAACGTTCTACCGTCGACCTTGTTGTAGCATTGCTTTCTGAAGGTTTCGCGGTGAGCGGCTGATATTGCACCGATTTCTTCGTGGAATTTGTAGTCCTTGCTCATGTGTGAATGATTAAGAATAAAAGTTGACCAAACTTCGAACTCGGTCTTGATCTCGTGCTGTGCCATGATTCGCCGCATGGCTGTATCGTATTTATTCTTGAGATTCTTAGCGAATGTATAGAGGTCTTCGCTGACTTCAATTGAACAGTTTAGGATTCGGTCGTCAAAAGGCATCTCCAAGCTTGGCACGAAGTCCACCCTCTCCACAGCGTCATAGAGCTGACCGAGAATCTTCCTGGAGCAATAGATCTGGTCTTTAGGCTTAGGCTTCTCCATAAAATGAGGCCACCTTCGTGGCTGAAGATTGCGGGTCATGATAGCCGGTCTTCCTGTCTTGTTGTAATCCACGGCATCGGAATGGAGCTGAGCAAGTCGGATACACTTTTCTTCGTTAACACCATCCTCAAGCTGATCTGCCCAGGCAACGTGGGCGTGAGCAATCGTTGGAAGACTGTCATTTTTCATGTACATGACAAAGAAAGAGGTAACTTCATCGACCGTGACATCGTGGTCTAGATCCTGTGCCTTGTTGCTTGTGTAGCGCATTGGGTCTAAGAACCAGTCCTTGTGAATCAAGTCTTGATCCCAAATAACCAGGTAGTCATCACCATCAAGGTCTCCACCGGAACACATGCTGGCGATGTCCCGATCGCCGGTTTGCGGTAAGACGACCACATCACGGAGGCTGTGCAGCTCAGGCACGTTGACTGCCCGGACCACACGAATGTCACCTGGATGAAGAGAGGGATTGCGTGCCAGTATACAGAGTCCTTCGATGACTTCGTATTGTGCACCTCCCTCAGAGCCACTTGTACGAGGGACCTGAATAAAGATCTCTGGCAATGCTGCTAGCTTTTGCTCGAGAGAAGCGTCCTCCTTTGGTATTTTATCATAAAAGTAGCCCTTAAGGATCCCCGTCTCATCCATGACGCCTAGTAAATTCGTGCCATTGTCAATGACAATTTTCGCCTTCTCCTTCAGGTACTTGATATGCCAGGTCCGCCAAAGGGCTAGGATAGATGTGAAAAATGGCTCCTTAGATCGCCGGAAACCATCAGATACCATTTGACTGACGGTAAGAGTCGTCTGATTCGGATCAACGTACTTCTTGAGTACCTCGATTGCTCGCGAGTCACTTTCCATGGCCTCATCAAGAGCACGCAGCATGGACTTGAGTTTAGCGTGAAATACCTCGTCAGGAATCCCGAGAGTGGACATGACAAGTATCAGCTGGCGGTTCAATGTAGCCATTGAGTACTGAGACCATCGGATGATCTCCAAGCCGTTATGAACGGTCGGAAATTTATTCTGACTCTCTCGAATATGGATCTCTTGAGGCTGGGCATCGGAAGAAACAGCAAGCATACCCTTGCAGCCCCCGAGACGGAACTGAAAGGCTGATGGAGGCTCGCCCGTTGGCGTCTTTATCTTGAGCTCAGTCATTGCCATTTGTGCAAGAAACCTCGAGATCTTTCCGACTCCATCAGAGAAAGTGTAGCCATTTCTTTCCACATCAGGAATATTGCGTACCTGTACCGGGCAACCAGCTACTGCTCGAGTTGTTGAAAAACATTGGCCTAGTCGTGCTGCGTACTTGGCCACATTTCGGATATCGCTAAAATGACCCATCCAAGCACGGATATTGGCTGCTGTAAGGTCAGGCAATGGGGCGAAGAAGTAGGCTCCATGCTCACGAAACTGGGAGTTCCCAAAAGCAAGGAATTCGTATCGTCGGTCTCCAATGATAATGCCATTTGCCAGTGCTCGCTTGATGCGGGTGAATATCTCATCGTTAGAATTATCGCTTCTAGCATGAATGCGACCATAAAGCTTCTCATCCGTAAATCGAACTCGGAGAAAGCGATCTGCATGTTCCATGTAGCGTCTAATAATCCTGTTCGAGATGTCCACTGATGGTAGATTGTAGTACACGGTGCTGGGTGTGATTGTAGCGGATCGCATATGACAGCAGTAAGGAGGTATCTTCAGTTTCGTGGCTCTGACCCCTCTGATAAATGGAAGATCAAATATCTTCATCAGGTCTAAATACTGCTGTTTTTGACTCGCTACATTCTCCAGAAGCTTTCTTGCCTTTGCTTCCCCGAGCTCAGCTAGTTTGGCGGCGAACTCATGCGTCATGGTAAATTCGGAAAGGTAGCCATTGGAAATGCAAACTTCCAGCTGATACCGAACTGCGAAGGGCAGAGGGACATAACTAGAGTCAATCAGGTCATTCAATGACGACGTTGACAAACTGGAGGCATCGGACAGATCGATCCACTTCCACACTGGCGGCATCCTCTCTTGTTTATCATCCCATGGAATAAAGCGGTCAGTCTCCTCAATAGAAACATTATAATCCTGGAAAATTGCACAAAGCTGAGTGAAGAGTTCCTTCTGGCAATCTAGAGGATAACTGATTCTGAAGGCATTCCATCGACCTGCGGGAAATTGTGACATTAGCTAGTGGAAAGGTAGAAATGATAGAGACGACTAGCGACAACAGTTGATGCAGAAAATGAGGGCATACCAATGTCTATGATAGGCTTTTGCCTTGGTAGGCTGACTGGGAGGGTAGACAAGTTGAGAGGGTTGTGGACAATATGTGTCTGGCGGTACCAGCAGTCTGAGTCCCTCCAGCTTCCCGGCTCATGGAATGTAGCACTTATATCGCTGATTCGGCGGTGATACATGGGAGGGGATTCGAGCACGGTCAAGTGCGATACCACCCCAGTTGTAATATTGCGTGACTGAAAGATCTTGCCCAGCTGTCTTAGGGGGATCCTGAGGCGATATGTGTACCAGGTATCGGGGGAAGAGGTTGGGGTTGATTTACTACTAGAGCTGAGTATCTGAAGCTGGAAGAAGACGTGCAGCTCTTTTATTTTCAGGTTGAGTAGCAGAAAGGGTTTCCCGAGGGGACCGGCTTCGACCGTCCGCATTGGTAGAAGTGTTGTTTCGCTAACCATAACTCCAATATCAAGTGAGGAAATTGGGATTGTCTGAGAGAAAAGGTACATCAGATGAGAGTTGATTTTTGTATTTGCAGTTGGGGATACTTACGAGCTCGGCCGGATAGCGCACATTGGGACGCACTGGGCTTGGAATCTCAAGCTCTGAAGGCCTGGGCTCTTCGAGAGCAACAAAAATGCGTACTTCTTGTCCGCTTGAAAGCTTGATGCTGTATGAACCACTTTTCCAAAAATCGGAACGGGGTGGCGGTCTGGTGAATAATTAGTGATATCCGAGGATTCATGACCTGAACGAGGGACCAACTTGAAGCGAACTTTCCCCCTCGACTCCAACTGGCCATGATGGTCTTCATAGATATCGATCGAAAAGATCGTGCCTTCGCTTTTGAATGCGTGCCAGATAGTACGGGCAGTGACTTTGGGAGGCAGCCCAGTGAGTTTTATTGCAACACTAGCCCACGATCTCCATGGAGCTGGAGGAGGTAATATGTTGTATAGACGTTGTTGCCCCCTCGGCTGCCTCCCTTGCCCCCGCCCGTAGGAACCTTGCCCCCTCGTATGCTGTTGCTTGCCTCGATGGGGCATGGCCGCTGCAGGTTGAGCAGACTTGGAGGCGGATGAGGTGTGTGAGAGGAAGGGAGCAGAAGAAGAAAGTGGAGGTAGAGGGGGACGTGGGGGTGAAGATGATAAGAGAGAAGGAGAAGATGAAGATGAAGAGGAATCTGGGGGTGAAGGAAGGGGAAATTGAGCTGAGGAAGAAGGCGAGTTGGCAGTGAAGTGAGGAAGAGGCCGGGGGGAAGAGTGAGAAGACGGAGAAAGAAAGAGAGAGACATGGGGAGAATTGGCTCTCGAGTGAAGCTCCCTCTCACTGTCCGGGGAGGGAACTTCGGGGTCCTCTTCTGGATGTACCTCCATCAGCTTCCCTTGTCCACTATGCTCTCCTACTCACTTGCTTTCGTTATCTGAGACTATGACCTTGACTGGAGGTATTAGTGAGCTGAAGGAGCAGGTATCGAGGAGAGCTCTGTGGTTGGTATTGCGGACAAGACTAGACCTGAGTGCACATTACACTAATCTGAGGGCTGGGAAAGTCAAGATAAAGCAGAAGTGAGAATAACAAAGGCGGCCTGGGGCTTTCTCTCATTTTCAGTGTTTATAATGTCTCAGCCATGTGGCTCGACCAGTCGGAAACTTCCTGCGATGACCAACCAAACTCATGGTTAGAGCCGAAAAGTGAATGAGACGAAACCAGCCACAGCACTTGCAGATTCTACCAGGCGAGATGAGTTCTCACAATGACACCATTGAGTGGAGCCTCCGGGCGTTTGGCTATGGCCCATCTACTCTTCCGATGCGCCGCCACAGAGCAACCTGACCGGGGGCTACAGACCGAGAGTTCAATGTGGCGTAAATGAATACGGATGATGCTTTGGACTGTGTCCATTAGTACTGGGTCCAGCCCTCAATCTAGGTACTTCAGAACCGGACGGATCTAATTTAGGGCGCGTCAACGATAGCCAAGGCTATCATACCAACTAACATATATACAAAAATCATCATTATTCATGCAAGCCTCATACTACTGCTGTGTCGGATCATTGGCCGTGGACAAGGACGTGCTTGTGAAGAGGAAGTCCTTCGAAAACTCCAGATCCATGTCCAGGTCTATGTGCTGAAGTTGGTTCTCTTCCAAGCTGGCGCGAGTCCGAACTTGGTCGGAAGTGCCACATTCGCTGCGTTGTGACGCGGGGCTTCGCTGTGCGCACGGCTGGCTATTTAGGTCGGCATCTTCGAGGGGTGTTCGCCTGTGCTGGGGTGTTACATTCCTAGACTTTCTGCCTCCCCTTATTTGCTGCGATGATGGATCAGCCGGAGGAAATGCATTATCCATAGTCCTTTTCGGGCTCCGGCAAGGAGGAGACGACAGATTATTTTCAAACGGTTCCACCTGTGAGTTCTCCGGTTGTGTTTGGAGCTCGTCCTCCGCCGGTTGCGTTTGCTGTGTCATGGTTGTTGAGGAGGGCCTTGCACTAGACTTCCTCGTCTGTTTGCTCGGGGGTCTCGTCCCGTCGGTATCAGCTCGGATCCCCATAACATCCATAAGGCGTCCGATATGTTGCTGGGCTTCAGAAAATTCCCGGGCTTTCGCGGCTCGCTCATTTCGTAGTTGTTGTACCTAACATGGCAGTTTAGTTAATGATCAAGCCCACAGATAAAGAGGAATCGCTGCTTCTGGCGGCTTCTTGTCCTACCTTCTTCTCCAGGTGGTGTATCCGCTTATCCTTCGCTTGCAGCTCCTTTGTGGCGTCGGATGCGGCTGCCTGCATGGCCATACGCAGCGAGAATATTTCTTCCTTTTGGGTCTCGTACTATTAAATGTGCATTAGAAACTGGGATTTCCGTACATAATCAATCCATGATTGTACCTTTGTACTTGCCGCCGAAAGTTGCGCCTCATAATCTCGGACAATTCCTTGTTCTACTTGAAGGCCTCTTTCGGTTTTCTCGAGCGTGGACGCCAACTGGTGGGATTTCATCCTCTCTTCCTCAAGCTGCATAAACCCATTAGCATCTCTCAACTCCTGCCATTGAAAAATCAGTAATCCTACCTGGATGCGAAGGGTTTCCATTCCTCTCTCAGTTTCTGCCTTCTCGGATAGAATCTGCCCTCTGTATTCATCCTTTTGAACTAGAAGCAGTTCGCTTTGTCGGAGCTTCTCTTCAAGTCCCGCCATATTCTGGTTGAGGGAGTCATTCGTTTTGATTAAGGAGGATTTCTCTTTCGAGGCTTCATCTAGAGCGTTCTGCAGGCTTGTGTTCTCGGCCCTTTGGGCTATCATTTCATCCTGCAACGATTCCAGCTGATCATCTCTTTCAGTTATAGATGCGACCAAGTCCAACTCTTTAGTTCGGGCCTTTTCTACCTCGCTTGCCATACTGTCTTGAAACTCGCGCCTCTGGTCTTCAAGATCTCTCCGAGCTGCGTCGAGAGTTGCCGACAATTCTTCAGCACGGATGGATGCAGCTTCCGCATGGGTCTCTAAGCGAGAAATCTCCAGCCGAAGCCCGCCCATTGTATCGGATGCTTGTTGAACTTGCAGCTCCAATGCGCCATTTTGTTCCCTTAGCTGCTGCGCCTCGGCTGAAATCGCGTTCCGCTCTTGCTCCATCGCCCGCAGTGGGGCTTCGACATCATCACATCGTTGTTCGAGATCATAGCACACCTCCTCCATCTTACGCATAAGGCTGTCGTTCGACACGCGCGCATTAAGCATGAGTGTTTCTGACATAGAGCTCCTCCAGTCAGACCGCGAACTAGGCGCGGAAACACCCTCACGGACGTTGAGTGTCGTATAGGTTTTGGCGGCACGAGATGATTCTGCTTCTGAGAACGAGCATTTTTGGCCGTGTAGTAGCTGCTTGTTTTGAGCCAGAAACATCTGCAGGGTGGCATTACCAGCTATCGTGTCCTGAGTTGTGGTCTGTGATAGCAGTGCGTGAAGGTAGAAGGATAAAATGTCATATATTAGTTCATTTTCCAGTTGTGAACGTGCAGCTCCGCATTCTTGAGAGCCGTGGCATGATGATAAAGCGTAATTTCTCGGGAAGCTCTCAGTTATTTTCCACAGGACTTGCTGACATTGTTCAAGAGGTTCCGCAAAGATAGCGGAGTTCAGCGATGCCGAATGCAGCCCCGTGACCAACGACTTGGCCACCAGAATATGAGTCAGGCTCGGCGAGCTGGTAGTATCTAAAGAAGACACAATATATTCAAGAAGGCTGCGTATCGCGGTCACGCCTAAACACGCCTTGATTGAGTTAGTATAGCCCCAGATGGCAACATGGGCCTACTTACCACACTTGCCCCTACAAGGCGTGGTATATACTCTGATGTCAGCACACCTAGCACGAACTTGCTGTCTCGACTTTTAAGCCCATCGACAGCAACTCGGGCTATATCGGTTGATAATGCGGCAACTGGAAGCAGCGATGCCAAAAATGTCGCACCCTGACGATGATTAGCATATTTCCACATTGTCGCAGATACGAGATGAACCAGCACATACTAGCATCTGCACTCCAGAATCAATACCACTCCTGGTGATCTTCTCCCGTAGCTTGGCAATCTTTGAGCCGTTTGCCTTGACCCAGTTCTCTCTCTGTTCTGGCTCAACTCTATCACATATCTCGATGGCCAAACGAATACTCTCGGCTGCTTTGTCTACCGTTAAGTCACTGCAGCTATCAGAGCAAGCGAGAATAACGCGCAGGACGACGAGGTCCAAAGTTTTGAGACCCCGCTTGGGGCCAAAGAAATGGTTGACGCTTTGCAACCATGACGGAACAAACCGCACACAGCCTTTCTCGGTCCCCGGATCTTCTAAGGAAGCCATGCGTGCAAAGGTTGCTAGACAGAGAAGGTTGCCCATGTGGTCACTCAGGTTACGCAGCGTTTTCGTGAGCTCTACCTGAAGGCTAGCCATCACCTGCGACGGGATTTCTTCGAGCAGCCGAGGGGATCTTTTGATGCCATTAGAGATTTGGTTCAGAGGAAGGATGTTTTCTGCACGGGGATCTTCTCCCATCGTACGTATCATCTTTTCCATAAACTGTGTCAAGCGTGCGGGGATCATGAACTCAGGCGGTAGAGGAGACGATAGGATGGCGGTGCACACCAAAGCATACTAAGGAAGTCAGTCCATGAAGCTCATAGCTCGACAGTATTGCCCGCCGCAGGCGGCTAGCAATTTTCTTTGAATAAGGGGCGTACAAACCTCTGCCTTGTCATCGCCGATAGCACCTTCAAGGAACTGATCGAGAAGACATGGATGTCGCTCCAGCAAAGCATCCCGAATAGCGGGTGCTGAAACTGCCGGAGATCAGCCAAGCCAATGCAACTAATACAGAAATGAGCTTACCGAATGTCTCAAGTAGAGGCAACGCGAAACGAGAGCGCGATAGACCATCCACGAGCACTTCAACTAGAGCCCCGATTTGACAGGGCTTGTGAGAGGCCCACAGTCGAATGCTTTGTGACGTTGTTGATTGAGTCAAGCTATATAGGTCCTAAATGTGCCAGAGATTAGCAAATAACGCATTGACCTAAGATGTTCGCGTGGAGTAGCGGAGTTTACCTGAAATGAAGGTGCATAAGGGGCGGTAACGAGGCGTTCCACCTCGCGACTCAAGCGAATACTCTGTTGATCTGGCATATCTGCTAACCTGACTCCATCTATGGAGTGAGTATTCATGAGCTAATTGAATAAGGGCCACAGATAAAATGGGGCGTGCCGTTCCCCACGAGGTTATCGTTAGCTTGTCTTTTGACTGCGGTGGGAAGGATTTGATGTTCTGTATGTAGCCGGTTGCCCCATCAACAGCTGGACGCGGGCCCATATGGAGCCTGGCAGATAAGCAAGTGGGGACGAAGAATATGATGCAAGATTAGCCGGCGATTGCTTTATCAAAATGTTCCATTGAGCACTATCCATGATGCATTCACGTTGTCCTTCAGAATGACAAGGTATAGCTTTCTTGCAGGATGATCTACCCTTTTCGGTCCAATCCGAGCCATGTGTGCCTGTTCCTGCCAAGTCGTAGCCTGCCTGTGTTCCTGAGGCACCATCGGAGTTTTGGCCGATCGCGTTCAATGATAAGCAGCAACCCCTCAAACGTGGGGGATCAATCATCGTTGCTCAAACCTTCACCAATGTGGGGGTGAACCTACTTTTCCGCACCTCTAGACTTGGACAAGACTATTTCCACTATCCAGCAAAGGCAGGTTTATCGCATTCTACTCGGCCTTTTTCCGATAGCTGCTGTACGTCTCATCCTTAGCCCCGATGACGTTTCCCCTCGCGCCGAGGCCAAGCTCCTATAACTGGCTACGACTGGATAATCGGAGACCCCATTTTCGGCCTTCGAGGCCTAGTATGTCTTTTATAACCGGACTTGGAATGTAATATATATTGCTCAATTCAACCCTTGATCTTACACATAGCAATATTCCTCACTCCTCCGTGGTTACGAGCTTGTGAGACAATGCGGCCGCTCAGCCAGGTGCCTCGGGCATTCCCCGCACATCTCCGCGCCCTTCAATGCTGGCCCAGCGCCCTCTCGCCACGCTATTCCTTCCCTCTTCAAGGAGCAGTGCGTTGGGCTGGTAGTTCAAAGGCAGGAGACAAGAATGACGGCAATGCTGGACAGGAGAACGGTGCCAATACTGGGCCTTCTGGCAACCGTTCAGGCTCGCGGACTTCAGGCAGGACCCTGTTAGCCTCTGCCTTGGCTGCAGGCGTCGGCTATGCATATGCTGTGACGAGCGGACAGTCCCAGTCCTTGAATAGCAAGCATCCCAAGTATGGATCTGCGAAGGATTTTGAGAAGGTAGAAAACTATCCAACTCTCCCGTGTTCTCAATATATATATGTATAGTGTATCATGTGTAGGACTTGACTAAACCTCGATTTGAAACAGGCCATTGCAGAACTGCGAGCCACGCTAGGCGATGAGGTCATCAGCACCGACAAGGACGATCTTCAACAACATGGGTTTTCAGAATGGTCCAGCGTCAATGCTAATCGTCTGCCAGTTGCCATTGCCTACCCGGCGAGTACAGAGGATGTTTCCAAGATCGCCAAGATCTGTCACAAATACAAAATGCCAATGATACCCTACTCCGGAGGTTCTAGTCTGGAGGCCAATTTTTCGGCCCCTCTAGGCGGATTGACCATTGATTTCGTGACGATGAATAAGATACTTGAGTTGCACGAATCTGATATGGACGTGGTGGTTCAACCCTCTATTCAATGGATGGATTTGAATGAGAAGATTAAGGACAGCGGCCTTTTCTTCCCCGTTGACCCTGGACCGTCTGCAATGATAGGTGGTATGATTGGAACAAACTGCAGTGGAACCAATGCCGTGAGATACGGGACCATGAAAGATTGGGTAATTAACCTTACTGTCGTGCTGGCAGATGGCCGTGTCATCAAAACACGCCGCCGTCCACGTAAAACTTCAGCCGGGTATAACCTGACAGGCATGTTTGTTGGGTCTGAAGGAACACTTGGTATTGTGACTGAAGCTACCCTGAAATTGACGCCGATTCCAGAGCAGACTCGTGTCGGCGTGGTGACCTTCCCCACTGTACGTGATGCGGCATCCACTGCCATGCAGCTTGTTCGAAAAGGAATTCAAGTACAGTGCATGGAGATTCTTGATGAGATACAGATGGATGTCATCAACCGCGCTGGAGGAACTGGAAGAACATGGAAGAAATTGCCCACTCTATTCTTCAAGTTCTCCGGCACCAAAGCTGGGGTCGCGGATAGTATTAACCTGACCAAAGCACTAGCAAAAAACAATAACGCAAGCTCGTTCGAATTTGCAAGAGATGAACGAGAAGCTCACGATTTATGGTCTGCGCGAAAACAATCGCTATGGAGTATGCTGGCTCTAAGAGAGCGAGGATCCGAAGTATGGTCAACCGATGTTTCCGTGCCGATCTCTAGATTGCCAGACATTATTGGTATGCTTTCCCACAACCCAGTACCTGGATGTTAGCTAACCATAGTAGAAATCTCCAAGAAAGAACTCGATGACCTGGGAATCTTTGCCAGTATTCTTGGGCATATTGGAGATGGCAACTTCCACGCAAGTATCTTATATGATCGCACTATTCAAGAAGAAAGGGAGCGAGTAGAGAAGGTTGTGTACGACATGGTTGATCGTGCATTAGAAATGGAAGGCTCTTGCACTGTAAGACATCCGCAACCTGAACTTGTACCTGAAAGCATGACTGACCAGTTTTCAGGGTGAACATGGTGTGGGATTGGGCAAGAAAGATTCACTGAAAAAGGAGCTTGGCCCAGCCACGATTGGAATTATGCGTTCCATCAAGAAGTCTCTCGACCCACACTGGTTATTGAATCCTGGCAAGATCTTCGATTATGAGGACGAAGCATAGATGGCGCGATTTGATCTCTCAGCTGAGGATGGCATATGCATAGTAAATAGGAGCAGGCAAAAGGCTGTACATATCAATGGCTAGTTTCATAGCAACTATGTCACTTTCAATTATATCGACCCCATCCATTTATGGTCTAGTTCAAGGCCCTAAAATGATGCCATTCACATTTCTATAAGATCGGAGCAATCAACCAATCAGATCGGCGGAGAATGCTACGGAGTGGTTAGTCAGTCAGTAGTGAGGGCTGAGTCACAGCGGGGCAGATGTGCTCCGGAGCGATATCGCAGTTTTAATCGGTAACGCCACTCTTGTCCCTTTCCAACTTCCGCATCATTGTCCAAGAGGTGAGTGCGATTTGCTTGATTTGCTCATAGTTCAATGACATTGTGGCTGTTGCAAAGCTACCAGTTCGTCTATCGTGTCACAATCTTCAAAAATGCCGATGGTGGAGATACAACTGTGCTTTTATCCCTTGCGGGGCTCCGTCGGTTAAGGCGCTGCAACCGGATGTTGGCCATGTCTCCCCGCGAGCATGTTCCAATTGAGATTTTTGATGCCAATGCTTTTGTTTAAATCATCCGTCGTTGTATCGTTGACTGTCAAAGACGAGTAATTGACAACTATCAGATCACGAGAATCGCAGAGCGACCTACTCGATATCAAACAAAATGGCCTCGTATCCTAAGAAGAAGTGCGGTATGGATATACAACACTGGCGATTCGTCTGTGGCTGCAGTGCTAATAACATCCAGGTGTTTTGGGCGCCACCGGCTCCGTGGGCCAGCGGTTTATCCTCCTCCTTGCCGACCACCCTTTCCTGGAGCTGCACGCCGTCGGTGCGTCTGAGCGTTCTGCGGGCAAACAGTACAAGGATGCCGTGAGATGGAAGCAGTCTACGGCTATGTCGGAGAAGCTTAGCACACTCGTCCTTCGCGACTGCAAGGCTGAACAGTTCGCTGACTGCGATCTCGTCTTCTCTGGACTCAACAGCGACATTGCGGGTGACGTTGGTATGTGGTTCTTCGCCCAGGCGACAATACTACCTGCTGATCACAACTGTTACAGAGATGGAATTCATCAAGGCCGATATCCCCGTTTTCTCGAATGCGAAGAATTACCGCAAGCACCCTCTCGTCCCTCTCGTCGTCCCCACCGTCAACCCCCACCACCTGGACCTCATCCCTCACCAGCGCAAACACTTCGGCCTGAAGAAGGGATTCTTGGTTTGCAACTCTAACTGCGCTGTCATTGGTGTTGTCATCCCGTTCGCTGCCCTGCAGGCCAAGTTTGGACCCGTTGAGGAGGTGGAAGTCTTCACCGAGCAGGCTCTCTCTGGAGCTGGTTACCCGGGTGTCCCCAGCATGGACATCCTGGACAATGTCATTCCTTTCATCAGCGGTGAGGAAGACAAGCTTGAGAACGAAGCTCAGAAGATCTTGGGCTCCTTGAACGCCGATGCTACTGCTTTCGAAGAGCAGTCCGGTCTCCGTGTTGGCGCCACTTGCACTCGTGTTGGAGTCACTGACGGTCACATGGCGTTTGTTTCCTTGCGCTTCAAGAACCGCCCCGCTCCCAGCGCAGAGCAGGTGGCCCAGGCCATGAGGGAGTACCAGTCGGAGGCTCAGAAGCTGGGCGCTCCTTCTGCACCCGCGCAGGCTATCCGGGTGTTCGACGAGCCCGACAGACCCCAGCCTAGACTGGACCGGGACATCTCCAAGGGCTACACCGTTAGCGTTGGACGGGTGCGCGACGGCAACGAGGGTGGCTATTTTGATCTCCGCTTTGCTGCTCTTTCCCACAACACCGTTATCGGTGCTGCTGGATCGTCCATCCTCAACGCGGAGGTTGCTGTCATCAAGGGCTACATCTAAACGTGTGAAGAGATCTATGGCATATAGCGATTAGACGGCGTCAGATATCCTTTTGTTTCTAGATATTTCAGTTACTAAAAGCAAAAAGCATTGAACAATAGCCCGATACTACGAAATGAAGCCTAGACCCAGTATTGATTATGTAAGACATGCGACCCACCAGGCTAGTACTGGTCGGAATTAGTGGGGCTGGCCTAAAGAACGGTACTAGTGCTAGGGCTAAGCCCCGCTGGCACCAGCCGCTAAGCGAAAAATGCAGATGGGCTGGATATCAGCTGCTGAAGTCCTTGTTCCGTCTCCTTCCTTTCCTCGCGACACTTCGACAACTAACCGGTTCAAGTCGACAAAGCAGCCAAGATGCCTCGCGGACCGTGAGTTACACGCCCTACGCTGTTCTTATTGCACGAAGCGAGATTATCGGTGGAATTGCGTTTTCACCGGTTTTTCGTCGCTACGGCAGAAGAATTGAAGATTTTGAGGAGTTGAATACTAACCACCATGTTCGTACAGTAAGAAGCACCAGAAGCGCCTTAGCGCGCCTTCTCACTGGCTCCTGGACAAGATGTCCGGAACCTACGCCCCCAAGGCCTCCCCCGGTCCTCACAAGCTCCGGGACTGCCTGCCCCTGATCGTCTTCATCCGCAACCGGTACGAGCCATCCAACGATTACGAATGAATCGAAGAGAATATGAGGAATTGGTGGACTGACAGGTTTATAGTCTCAAGTACGCCCTTAACGGCCGTGAGACCAAGGCGATCATGATGCAGCGTCTGATCAAGGTCGACGGCAAGGTCCGCACCGACCCTACCTACCCCGCTGGTTTCATGGACGTCATCGGCATCGAGAAGACCGGCGAGAACTTCCGTCTCATCTACGACACCAAGGGTCGCTTCACCGTCCACCGCATCCAGGCTGAGGAGGCCGAGTACAAGCTCTGCAAGGTCAAGCGTGTTCAGCTCGGCAAGGGCGGGATCCCATTCTTGGTTACGCACGATGCGAGAACGTGAGTGCATACTCTCTACAAGTTCCGCGTCATTCAGTCGTTGGACCAAGCTTTGGTTGATCGGCGGAGGACGACAGAACTAGAATCGCAGTTCTTTGCTGGAACACAGTAAGGAGCCGCAACGTGAGAACAAAGCGTGCTAACAAGGGCTTTTCTTTATAGCATCCGTTACCCCGACCCCGCCATCAAGGTTAACGACACTGTGAAGATCGACATTGCCACTGGCAAGATCGCCGACTTCGTCAAGTTCGACACTGGTGTTGTCGCCATGGCCACCGGTGGTCGTAACATGGGTCGTGTCGGTGTCGTCACCCACCGTGAGCGCCACGATGGTGGTTTCAACATCGTCCACATCAAGGACGCTATTGACAACACCTTCGCCACCCGTGAGTCCAACGTCTTCGTCATCGGTCAGGACAAGCCCTGGATCTCCCTGCCCAAGGGCAAGGGTGTCAAGCTCTCCATCGCCGAGGAGCGTGACCGCCGCCGTGCCCTCCAGTAGATGTGGCATGGTAGGTGATGTAGGCTGCCGGAAAAATAAAAGCGTTGAAAAATTCCGCTGTGGCGATGACATCTTGTCTTGCTTTGTGGACCTGTATGACGCCGGTTACGATAATTATATGAAGCGTTATCCAGAACAAAAAAAGAGAAAGAATTGTCTACAGGACACAAAGTTACACCTGTTAACTACTTGTACCGTAGACATGTACACTAAAGCAAGGTCAAGATGCCAAGTCTGTCTGCCTGTGATTGTATGATACCATTAATTCTGTTTAAGTCCTTAGTTCATTCCTTTCCTGGAATTTATAACTGGGCCAGTTGCAGTAGGACATTTCTTATTCTTACCACCTCCAACTTCCCTCGTCCCCCCTTTGCTTTGTCTATTTCCCCGACCCATTCACAGAGCAACTCCGCCGGATACTCCCGTGCCACCCCAGCAGATCTATCTAATCCATGGTAAGACTCGCGCAGATGCTACTATCTGGACGGCCCATCGCCTCAAGTCCACCCTGTCGTGACCTTTAACAGGGATGGACTACGGTGCCGGGGACAACAGGGTGCGATGGTAGATGCAATCCATTCATGGGTCCTGGGAAAAAGTTTACGTCTCACATCCCAAGGCGGGAGCCAACCGATCCAAAAGGGAAGCTGCACTTGGAGATGAATGAACAGTGGCTGGAGCAGTTGGCCGAAGTCGACCTGGTGCAGTGTCGACCCATCGGACTATGAGGAATTGCGAGTCTTGGGGGTCGGTCTCCTGTGCTGCCTTGGTTTCGTTGAAATCAGCCAACCGAACATCTCCTTTAGCCCATCTACTCTGTACAAGGCTACAAGTAGGAATGTAACACGTCAACTGGGCTGCTGCAGGTCAATATGGATCTTCTCATCTTTCTCCTCTCCTCTTTTTTCTCTTCCCCTCCTCTCCCTATTAGCCGCGGGGGGTAGTGGATTAGGAGGGATTTAGCGAGAAGAGACGGGACCTAGAATGGGAGAACAAAAATAATAGAAAAAAAAAATAAGTAAATAAATAAATGTGATTTGTTGCGTGGGATGACGAGACGATGGAGTATTCGACGGACAGACTGGTATCTTAGTTCTTGGTTGCTGATGCCGGTGCAGATTGCAGATGCCGCTCTAGTCGCACTGATGGGATGAGATGATAAGAGAGGAATTGATTCATCTGGATACATCCTCCTGCCGGCGCCCCTTTGGTCCGATTCCCTCCCCCTCGATCCTCGGCATATCAAAGGAAGCGCCAAACTAATCGGGTGCTGACCATGCAGACTTAGCCACCATGTCGCATGGGTTAGTTTGCGTTAAGTCAACTGACAAGTCATCTTGACCTAGTCGATCTCACTGTGATTGATAATTGATATTCGACCATCGCCGTGGTCGGACTTTCCTTCGATCCACGCCTTCTGGCGCTCGGGATGGTTCGGTTAAGCTCAGAAAACAGGATCAGGGGGGGAGGGAAAGATGGGGTTGCGATCCATCACTTGCGGGTTGCGCCTTTGCTTGAATGTTTTCTTTTTCCACCTCCGTATCTTATTCCCCTCTGTCCACCTTCTCCGCTCTCTTTTCCCCCTTTGTCTGGGAAAGGCTTGCCCACCATCTTCCGTTTGTGGATGGAGGTGCCTTAGGTTCTTGGATGTCTCTCGGCCATGTCAGGCAGGATACCGGCAGGATTCGTCCGAGGGATCGAGGCGGCACGATCATCGAGGGAATGGTGGCATCGCGCACACTTGTATCACAGTGTCCGTTGCTCAGTCCAAGGGTATTCACATATTGCTTCCCCCGTGAGCCCTAGAAAAGCAGAAGATGCTCGGCAGTGGTCTTCTCTCCGTTTGGTAGATGAGTACGAAGGTTATATACCTACCTGGCCTGTGAGCGAGGCTTTCGAGATGTTTGTCTCAAGCCACGGTGACATAGCCCACCCGTTAACTCGCTTCTACACACACGCACTCGTCCACGCACACCATACATACTTCCTTAGCCTCCGAGCCAGGCTCATGCATGCTGCACGTCCGGAACCAATCCGGGTCTAGCAGGCCACGTCTATCTGGAGGGACAGGTTGCTGTCCGGGAATGGTGACCAAGCTATAATGCTTCCCACATAGTGATCAGCTATAGGCTCTGGCTGTAAGCAGCCCCCACGCACCTGCACGGCAGATGGCTTGTGAAAGCGATTGTTTTCGCACAACGTCACGTCACAATATGCGGGAAACACAGAGAACAATCGTGTAGGTATGTATGTAGACATCATATGTAAGTAAGCGGGCGTGTTGGAGACGGGGAACCAGGCAACCGAGTGACAACATGGCTACGGACTACGAGTGGTAGTTATCTAGGGTTTGGCAAGGTCCTGACAACCGTTGCGCTCTTGCAGAAGGACTCCTCCCGCCTACATACAAGCCCAGTCAGCCACCCATCAATAGTTGTCGCTTGCCATGGCTGTGGCTATCCGCTCCGAGTCTGGACCTCCCGGGCCGTGCAAGTAAGTACAGGGGCGTTGAGGTTCCAGGTCACCCTCTCTGCATGCGACAGCTCAGCGACACAGCCCTGTCTTTGCAGGATGGTAACCATACTGGCCTAGACGTAGAATCTGGCGAGGGAAGCAAAAGTGGTGAGTTGTGACACAGAATGGAGGGAATGAAGGAAGCTTCAATTCTTTCACTTCTTGGACATCCCTCTCTCTCCTCAAAGGGACGCCCCGTGGCCGCGAAAACGGCGGCGGAATGAGCGGGTCTCGACGACGGGGGTCATCACGGAATACATTGGCCGGAGTACTCCGGTCCAAAGTCCAAGATGAAGATGTCTTACTCTTCCTGGGATGCTTGTGAATGGCACAACGTGGAGGGAAGCCGTGTGCAGCGGCGCTGCCGTGGCTATCTGCAACCCGCAACTTCCGGCGTCTGATGATTGCAGCAGAATTGATTCGGATGGCTGATTTCTAACTTTTGGTTTCGGCCTCTTGCTGTGACCCATCGAGAATATTGCCTCCTCCTCCCATAGTGGATGGAAAGACATCTAGTCTGATAATTCGACAGTAAGTTGATGCCGGGCACACCAGGGTTTTCTCCTAAGCGGGGCCCCTGATTCCAACCTCTTGTTGCCCTGCGCCACAATATCTGGCTGGTCTTTGGTAGTCTAGTCTAGTGGATGGAAGTTTCGGGGTGGAGATGCTATGCTCGATCATCGAATCCCGCCATGATTTTCCACCCGAAGGCGAAGTTTAGCTTGTCTCGATAGTTTCCAACCTTCTGGTATCCACGCGTTCCTGAGAGTTAGGATCAATTAAGGCACCAGGTACCGTGGAGATGCAAAGAGGAAGAATTTTTGAAGGATTTACATTCCTTCCTTCATTGATCGATTGGAATACACCAGACGAACAGAGCAATTGAATTGTTCTTCTTTTTTCTCTTGATGGTGGATCCTGCTTGGCGAAAAGACACCCACCGCCACGAGCTCCTCCGCTGCTGCTCGAATCCCCATTGACTCCCATTCTCTTTCTCCAGACTACTACTTACTCCTCTCTCTTCTCTCTCTCACTTGCGATTGGTATTATGGTCAATCCTTCCTGGGTGACCGAATCCACATCTGTCTGCCCCCCCCCCCCCCCCCCCCCCGGTCTGTGGGACATGCAACGTCGGCTGTTGAGGGTAACACTGGCGTGGACACGTCCGAGGACTGCAGTCTAGCTCTATCTATTCATTCCCCAGTCCGCCATCGTCATCATTCAATCCTGGGAGGTGGACTGGACTGGAGTTGAGAAGCGTAAAAAAAAGAAAAGAAAAAAAAAAAAAAAAAAAAAAATTGAGGACCAGCCAATGATGATGAACCCGCGAGGTCAATCAGGCCATCTGGGGGCGCTAGAAGGAAGCAGACTCCAATTGTTCGCCCAGAAGCAATCCCCCCCGATCGCCATCGCCCCGATCAGCGGCGATACGCTTTTCTGCATTGCACTCGCTTCACCCACTAATTTAGTCGCAGCTGTAGCAAGAGAGGTTGCTAGCCACCCGATCGTTTATTTTTCTTTTTTTCAATCTTACACAAGAAATGGATACGACTAGACTATCTACTACCTAGCAGGCTGGAGATATTCGTGTGCGACCAGCTTTCGACACAGCATTTCTGTCTGGCCAGCTAAGCTAGGAAGCTAGCTACTGTAAATGGGTTCCCACAGCGGGATTGGAGGATCAGCCCTTCATGCTTCGACATCATCATCATGACTGTGACAACGATGGCTTTGCTTTGCTTTGCTTTGCCTTTTGCCTCTGGCTTACTCTCAGCCGTGCTCCTGGCGCTTGACGAATGTCGGTCGCCTCTCGCTCAGCTGCTCTTACTGTAGTCTAGCTGCTACTGCTGCTCAGTGGCTCAACTGCCTCGTCTTCTCCCGCGAGGCTGATGTATAGTTGACTTCATTAATATCCTGTCATTGTACACCGCTACGGCTCTGGAACACGAACAAGATCGATCTCTCTTTCTTTCTCTCTTTCACACAGTCTCTTCCTCTGTGTCTGGTCTCATTGCCGATGAGATGCGGCCCCAAGTGAACCTTCCAGAAACCGAAATAGTCCTGCATGACCAGGACCCTCTCGGGGTGCTGTTGTGCACGCACTGTTCCATCTGTTCCCTCTTGCTCCATCCATCTTCTTGACCGCTTCTCTTTCGTCTCTGTAGTGTGTATGATTTCTCTCTCACTCCAATTTCCTTTTTGGATTTTTATCCATTTTTATTTTATTTTCTTTTCTTGTTTCGTCTTTCTAAATATTCGATTTCAATTTAATTTTATTTTTTTTTCTCTGAATATTCTTTCAATTTTATTCAATTTCTTTTAATTAATTATTTTTAATACCTCCTAGGGTTATCTCATATTTCTATTCCACTCTAGAATACTACCTGTTTGTTCCACTGGCCCGCCGTTGGCTGGCGTTCTTTATTATTGTTACTATTATCGGTCCTACTATTGCCAACGGCCCCGATTATTTATGGAGACGACGATTATTGATGCTTGAATCCGGTTTATTATTCACAGCCCATGTGGGGAGGGTCTGCTCGGCTGCTCCTAGACGGGCCCCAAGACCTAACGGTCCTTCCAGGGGCCCGGAGAATGCATTCCTTCCCTTGGCCACCAGTCGAGGATTAAATGATGCGACGGCCAACTGGCTTGATTGGAGTCGCCGGCCCACCGCTAGGCCCTGGCCATGATTTCAGCTCCTGTATCAAAAGGTAATCTCCGTCCCTTTAGCCTATCCTGGCTCCCGGGTCCCAGTGGTTCGGATCTGGATCAGCCCTCGTCTGCCCTTCTTCTTTCTGTCCTGTAATGCGCCACCTGCCGCCATGCTTTCTGGCCGCTCGGATGCCACAGGCAGCAGTAGTAGTAGCAGCAGCAGGAGCAGCAATATTATGCTTCGTTGATGGCAGCTCTCCTCGCCTATCCAGCTGCTCTCCCCGTGAGTTGTCAAACGTGGCAAAAGGTCTTGAAGAACGGAAAGCAGCCTGCATCAGCTGAAGGACGATAAGGTCTATCATCCGTCGTGGCCAGCTTTCTGCAGATTTCTCTGATGGTGCAATGCACGGTGCAATACAATAGAGCTAGCTGTTTGGATTAATCCCCTTATCTGGTTTTCTACTTCTGTTTCTGTTTCGGTCCCTGTTCCCGGTCCATTCATTACACCCTCGTTCAACCTGCTGGAAGCCGGCCGGTGTGCCCTCGTCAACTACCCAATTTTTTTTTTACCTTCCTTTGTGTACATTTGGGCTCGAGCCCTCTCGTCCTTTCGGTTTCCGTGAGGTTAGTCCCCGGCCTGTTTCATCTGACGTCGTCTATTCCCTGCCCTATATGCCTGATCCTGGGGGGCGTTCTAGAATGTTGATATCAATACCTGGCATCGGGAAGGGCTTGGTTCCGATCACACACATTGGTAGTACACCTACAGGGATAAAAGAACCCCGGGAGCAAGGCAACGGTGTTCGCTGCTACTTATTTCGTCACTATGTTGTTCTGTTGCTGAATCGTAGCCTCCTCCAGTGTCAAAAGGGACCGTCCAATCCCCTTCGTCGTTGTTTGAACCAAGGTCCCGCGAGCCATTTTGACTGTTTCTGGCATGTCTGCGTATTCACCTTCGGCCAGCGTGCCGTTCCCAGGCACGGGACAGCCGGCCTACCTGGAACTGTTTCCCTCGGGCGAGGTTCCCCAGACCTTCTTCACGTATCGCTGGTGGGAGGACGAGGCCACCACTGTGTTCTGGGCCTTTGATCCCTATGAGATCAAGCGGGTGATTCGATTTGGACTCTTTCGAGACAGCAATCTCCCGCGAAAGTCTCTTCAGAAACGTGATCCCCAAGCCATTACCGCGTTTCTCTACTCGCTCGTGGAGCCGCACGAGACAGCATTCATCGACAACCTGTCCCATTATCAGAAGGTCGAGGAAATCATTCGACGATGTCAGATCTCCGGTCCTCCACTCGAGCCTTGGAGCTGGCTTCCTACCAAGCGGGACAGTGACATGCCCTCGATAGCAATAGCAGAAGCCATCGACACGGAGAGTCATCTGCATTTCACACGGATTTCGTTTGAGGAGCTGGTCCGTTACTTCTTGGGCTACCGAGCACATTCGGTAGAGTGGTTTTTACAACAACATACGGCGCTGTACGTCCACTTGCTCAACTATTTGCAAATGTTTCCGGAGGAGCTGGGGAAGTACAAAGAGGTGGAACAGGTACGTGATTGATATTCAGCATGATGCTCCGCTGCCAAGGTACTGACTCTGGACTAGCATCTTCAGACTCGCAGCCCATTCGCCCACCGTGCCGTGAACCGGTGCCTACACGCCCTGAGACAGCCAGTACCAGCCAGCACACCGTACCCGGGCTTCCAATTCATCGCAGCGCCTATTCAGCAGCTATTCAAGGAGCATCTGCCGAGTCTAAAGGCCGTTCTACTCGAGCTCTCGGTATTGGGGGTACGGTTCACACGAACTTACGTTCACGCCCGGGAGATGAACTGGACGAAGCCATTTTCGGTCGAAATTCCCTTACTTGACGAGCTAGATTTGACGAACCCAGCACCGGCTCTCGATTTCGCCAAGACCACCACCGCCCTCGACGAAGAATACTTCTCTGGGTTGAGTCAGAAGAGCTTCGTGGAGCCAGACGCCATAATCAAGCGACTTCTAGTGCTATGGGAGCTACGAAGCCTGGAAGTGTGGGAATGTTGCACGGGACTACCAGACATGATAGGCTACATTCAGGAAATTGTCGAGGTAGACCACACCTATCCTCTCTGCAGGAGTGCATAACAAAGAACCACGTACTGACAACCACAGGCCCTCTACACCTACCGCAATTACCACTCGTTCACGGCGATTCTCAGCGGTCTGTACAAATACAGCACGTCCAACCCGACCTTCACACACACGGACAGCGCCACCAACCGGATGACACTGACTCCGGTGCTGCCCCCTGCACTAGCGTGCCTGCTGGACCCAACGGAGAACTTTGTGGCCTACCGACAGGAGTTCCAAACGTCGCCGGGCCTCCCTTTCCTCTTCCCGCACATAAGGGAGTACCAACAGCACGGCCCGCCAGCCCTGCACCAACTGTTTCAGCAATTGCAACGTCAGGTACCCACCAACTAGACTAGTAGCACACACGTGGCGTGGTCTGAGCTTGGGGCAATAACAGATGTCATCTAGACGCAATGGATGAACGACTAGGCAGCAAACAATATGGGGGCAGCAGTAATATGACGCGTACTGGGCAGCAGAGGTAGGATGAGCAGGAAACAGAAGCAAGTAAGCCGCTGAACTGATTAATATGACGATTTCTTTTTATTCCTTGTCTTGATTCGATTCAATTTGGTCTGGTTAATGATGTCTTGTTTTCCCTTCTGTCCTGTGATCATTCCCCCTTTTTCCCTTACCTTCTTCTTGATTTCGGATAATCCCTGTTCTCTTTTCTTTCTTTCTTTCTTCCTTTGGGCATGTATTTCTACTACTACTACTACTACTACTACTACTCATAGCATACTGGCAATTCCTTCATCGAAATTGAATTTAGACCTTGAGCTTGCTGCATGCATGCATACACTTCCTTTGATCCGAACCGGGGGTCATACTTAGTAGTTAACTAAACGTCCAGTCATGGGATAGATGGATACAGCCAGCCGAAGATTCACAGGGTAGGTACTAGGGGTTGGGGGTGGGTGGTCTAGACCATTGCCAATAGTCTATCTATTCTTGATAAAGTGTTAGTTGGATCTGCTATAGTAAGCTAGGCTAGAAGTAGAAGTTAGTCTGCTAGTACGGAGTAGTTAGGGTAGCTTAGTTAGATAGGGGAAGGGGTGGTGACGATGATGATGAACTATCGGATAACTCCGAGCGGGTCAAAGAAAAGATAGTTTAATTTGGTTGAAAGGGGAAGGTTAATCGGTATACTTCCCTTTTACTCTGAGACAGGGTAAATGTCGATCTCAATGTTATATCATCATCATCTATGTCCTGTTTAGTTGTCTACTGACTAGTGTGACTGACTACTTACAACGGCGATTGATAATCCCCGGGTCCCCGATATCCATCTATCCATCTATCCATCCCATACTACCTACACTGTATGTACATCAATAGAACCAAATTCACTGTCCCTTCCTCTTCACCTTCTCACCACCACCCACACCCCCAAACCCACCCCCCAGCACCACCATCCTAGACCCAAAGAGTGCCGCCGTAACACCCACATTCCCCCACGTCAGCGCATTCCACTCCGCCACATCCACGAACCGCTCCCACCCCATGGACCACCCCGCAGCCAGAATATGCGTGAGATCCGCCACCGCCAAACACACCAGGTAGTTTCTCAGGACTTTGGGCTCCGAGGTGCTGTGGATCAGCGCGACGCCGAGCAGCGCGAGCAGGAAGTAGATGTTGGAGAGTTGGTAGGCGAGAGAGAGCGAGGACGGAGTGATGGTTCCGGTGGTGTCGGGGTTGTGGGGGATTTGGGAGAGGATGAAGGAGGAGGCGTCGAGGTGGGGGTAGAGGGAGCCGCCGATTCTGATGCATGGTGTGGTTAGTTAGGTGAGGGGGGGGTTTTTTTTTTTCAGAAAAAAAAAAAAAAAAAACAAAAAAACAAAAAAATCCAAAAGTGATATCATATCATAACCATATCATAAATACATTTCTCTCCGATTCTTTCCCCCATCCCTAAACACATGAAAAGAAAAAAAAAAAAGAAAGACAAAAGGGTTAGGCAACACCCCCCTTCGAAAACTTCGCACTCTCTATATCCTCCAACGGATGCTTGGGGTTACTGGACAATCCAGCCGTCTGGGCCGCCTGATCCTGGACGTCATGTTCGGGCGGCGCATATTGAGGCTGGGCTTTGCCCTGCGAGGGAGGGTCTTGTTGCTGGGCGCCGGATTGGCGCTCGGGGGAGGGCGATTGGCGGCCGGCGTTGGGGGCGGACATTTTCAATCCCTTTATTTCTTCAAAAATTGATTTGAAGGACTAGAGTGGGTTGGTTAGATTTTTAATTCGTGACGACTGTGAAATGAGGGGAAGATTTGACTTACTGTAGGTAGGTTTAGGTGGATAAAGTAGGTATATGAGGATTATAGAATAGGTATAGAATGTGGTATGTAGGTAGGTAATCTTGGATTACTAGATAAGAGGAAGAGGAAGAGGAAGAGGAATCAAGGGTTTAAATATCAATTCACTCAGGGTCCAGATTTTCCCAAGTTCAGTCAGCTAGCTATGATATAAACCCAGGCCCAGTCAATCAAGGTTAATTGCGTTGGGGGTGGATGAAAGTGGTTCTGGGAAACATCATCATGACGTGTAGGTAAGGATGGCTTTGTAAAAAGCGGTGGTTACGTAGATACTTTGTTTCATCGTGTGGGGGGTGTACATAGTATGTTTATCATTGATAATACTTAGTACTAAGTTATAAGTTACTGCTTATTTAGTCTAGTATTAGAACAGATAGAACGCTATTCTATTGTAATATTGAATGGCAGCTTCAATTAATGATCGATGATGAGATGATCAGTCTTGGAGACGATGATGTCATTCCTTTATTCTATATCACGTGATATCAATGCTTATGTAATATTATACAGGGTGCTGAATAACTTGTGTAAGGATTCATCAAGTTCTGTGATGTTTTGATTGACATTAGTCCCTGTGGGAGAGTATCTTTGTTTGATGATTCTGGCTTTGCCTTACGAAAAAGAAAGTCGTTATGTATAGTTGGACTGCGAGGTCTACGTACTGTAGTAGTCATATTAGAATCGTGCTGTGTTGGTACATGAATGAATAAATATATATAAAGACTCTGAATGCATATAGTATAACGTACTGCTAGTGACTCTTCTACGTAAGTCTGACTAACATGCCTGGTTCTTATCAGTCAATAACCGGCATATAGTTAATAGGTCTCTTCAATTCAAGCCATCGTGGATAGAATACATTAATTGTATGTAGCTAGGAGAATATGGTGATGGCGACATCATCACAACTATTTTGGAACTATACTGTGATGGTAATACACTTTACTTGAATCCATTAATAACTGGATAGAACGGTTCACTACCTTCAATAATAGTCAATACATGTATGGCACCGTTTGTAAGAGCCTGACAGCTGAACCCCCTTGGGCCACTATGTATTGAGATAGACTTCTAACATCTGTCTGGCTGGTAGTTTCAAGGCCAAGAATCTGAAAGGCCAGTAGCTTAAATCGCAGGCTTGGAGAGGAGCAACTTGCTTCATGCTAAGCTAAATGGCAATCATTCACAGGAGTATCACAGTATTTACACATTTCTAAATGCCTCACAAGGCACGGACTCAGATTACTGCAAAAAAGCACGCGCTGCCCATCGGCCACCATACAAAGAGCACTGATCATTCATACTCAGCTGCAGGTTGGCAGAATGCATAAATATAGCCTTCACGTTGTCCAACATTATAACCATAAGTCAATTGACAGGATTAATTGGGGGGAATCGATTCTCTTCGGATTTGCAGCACCACTGCACTCGAACATTGGGGGGTAAAAGGAACTTTTGGGAAAATAACCGGGGACATCACCAGAGGGTTAGTAAAAACGTCAACGGAACAGGAGACAGAAAAAAAAAAATTGTTCTAAATGACAAAGGAAAAGAAAATAAGAAAAGGCATAGATGGCGTTATAACGTATCCAGCAGGCCGCTCGACAACACTAGCCGTCGCCACGACAGATGTGAAGATTTACAAGCCTGCCAAAACAGACATCCAACCTGGGATGGCATTTTTCTTTTTCTTCTTTTTTGAATTTCGTTGCGATGTTCGTTGCCTCGAAGAGACCGACTGGCTCGTTTCGTCAGCCCTCCGGGTTCATCGTAGCGCTTCTAGTTCCCATTGGTCTGGACACCAGCCGCCTCGGCGTTGGCCGCCGCCAAAGCCTTCGCTTCAGCCTCGTGGAACACGGACTGGAGGACTTGCTGTTCCTCTTGGCTCAGGATCTTCGCAAGGTTTTCGTAGAGCTGGGGCTGTTCTTGTTGGAGACCTATTTCATTGTCAGTGGCCATACACTTCAGATAGTCGAACATGGACGTACTCATAAGGACGTGCTTGAACATGCCATAAGGCTCAACCTTGTCCAGAGGGGTCTCCAGCAGGCTCTCCTCATCAAGGTCATCCTCGTCTTCATCGGCAAAAGAGCCGAACTTCTGGGCCTATATGATGTGTCAATGGTGACCAACCGAATCCCGATTCAATATAACTCACCTCCTTGTTAAGGAAGTCAAGGTAAGCGGCACTGTCATCGGGGACATCGCCCTCCAAGAGCGCCTCAGCCTCATCCTGCTCGGTCCACTCAACCTCGCCATCCCAGTCATTCTCCTCATCACCTTCGTCCTCTTCCTCATCGAAGGTGAAGTCCGACTCCTTGGTGGCATCCTCACGATCTATAGCAGAGTTAGTACACTTGTTTACATAGTTAGTGACAGGGAACATACGCTTGATGGCCGCCGGCAGGGTCTGGAAGAGCCTGGTCACTCCCTGGAGCAATCTGGGCCAGCCTTGCTGCACGCTAGCCGGGACATCATTGGCATTCAAGGTCAACAAAGAGCTGATCGCGGCAATCGACAGCTTCTTGTCGTGGACTCTGCGGAAGTTGTCGATGTTGGAGAACCAAGTGCTGAAGAACTTGTTCGTCCAGCCCTTGGCTTCCAGAACCTGAAGACTGAGAACGGGGTTGTAGTAGATGGCGTTGATGACCATCTCCATCAAGTGGATGCGGTAAGACTTCGTCCGGGCCTCGCCAGCGTCGATGACGCGCATCGCCAGCTCAATGAACACAGGGATGTATTGATCGATACCACCGCGGAGGTTCAGCATCAGCGTCTCGGCGAGCTTGCAGCCGCAAATCCGATCGACACCGCCGACCTTCTCATCTTGGAAGATGTCCTCAACCATGCTGACAACAGCGGCAAGGTAAGCAGGAGTCTGGACCATCGTTTGCGAGCCGTAGGCAACATAGTTGTCCAGGGCGGGTAGCATGTCTTCCAGGTACAGCTCAGCGCCAGCCTTGAAGGTCTTGTGGATGAGCTCAAAGGCCTGCCACATCGTGGGAGAGATGGACTTGGAAGCGAAAGTGCAGCTGTCAATGATCTCAAAGACCTCATTGTAAAGGTCATAGAGCTTGTTCTCAAGAGTAATGCTGATCACAGGCATGAGGATCGTCTCGAGGTGGAGAAGGACATCGGGGGTGCTCTCCAGGGTCAGGATCAGGGTTCCGATCGTTTGCAAGACACCCAGAGCGGTGATGCTCTTGTCATCCAAGAAATCGCCGTACGCATCCTCGTCACCCTTGGCCGCATTGCGCTCCAAGAGCTCGCCGACGATACGCATGTAGGTGTCACGAAGCTGCTCGCTGAGTGCCACAGCGAAGGGGGTGAGTTCGGCGGAGAAGACCTCGACAAAGTCCTCCATCACATTGGCCAGAGCATCAACATCAACCTCGTTCGCGAGCTTGAGCAGCTGCTGCATGATCTGGGGAATGTTCTGCTGCATGGAAGTCCTGATGATATCGTGACGAATAAGGGGCTGCAGAGCGAGCGCGGCCTCGACTCTGACGGGCAGTTCAGAGTCAGTCATAGACTCAAGGATGTTACGGTAGATGATCATCAGATTGTTGGGATCCTGGAAGTCCAGAGCTTCGAACTTCTCCAGGGTGTCACAGGCACGAGCCCTGAGGAAACCGTGGGGACTGCGGAACTCGGGGAAAACATGGCGGACGAAGAAATATTCCACCTGGTCCGCAATGGGGCTCTTCTTGCCAAGGATGACAGAAGCCAGAGAACCAATCATGCGCAGAGCACCCTCCTTCTCTCTGGGCAGCTTCTGGTCATCGGGAGCAGACTCGTACTTGCTCACGACGCTGTTGACGAACGTAAGGATGGAGAAGGTTTGCTTCTTGCGGTTCTTGGTGAGGGCCACCAGGAAGTTGGTAGCGGCAACGTCGGGGGCCGAAACTTCCTCGTAGAAGTTCAACTTGCGGTGAAGGTACTCGGAGGGATCGGTCTCGAACAATTCAATGTCCTCATCGGACTGGCACAGGATGGGGAAGATGAAGTGAGCGATCAAGTTGTCCATGTGAGGCTTCAGGTGCTCCCACATAGCCTTCGGCTTGACACACTCCTCGAGGAAGATCATAGTGTAAGCAAGCGCGGGGTTGCTGAGCCACTGTCCCTTGGAAACCCACTTGTCGATTTCCTGCAGGTATCCCTTGAGAATTTCGGGGGCGAAAGTAGTGATGAAAGCCTTGCCGTACTGGGTGTAGTCGGGAGTGCTCGACTTGCTCATCGTCGTAGGGTTTCCGTACCTGCGAAGTGTGATTAGATGAATGCCCCACGCATACACTGCGCGCAATCTACATACCTGATGAAGAGACGGTTCAGGTTGGCATACGACCACTTCTTGCACTTCCACCAGTGGTTGAGCTCTCTCTCCTCCTTCGACTCGTTCATGGCGCTGGCAGGAGGCTCCTTAGCGATGATACGCAGGAAGAGCGTGCACCAATCCACCGTCGCTTGTTGTGTTTGAAGGTGCGGCGAGAGTTCGAACTATACCACCATCGCATTAGTCTCATTAAGCCACCCATATTGGAAATCTCTCATCTCTTCTTGGTTCACCCACGTAGATAGCATGCTTGTAGGACTTGACCACGATGCGGAGCATTTCCGCCGCCTCCAGACTCTCTTCATCGACAAGCTTCAGACCGATGCTCAACAGCTGAGGGAACGAGTGCTCGACGATCTTATCGAATTCCTCCCTCTTCTCTCCGGCCTTGAATCGGTATACACGGCAGATGGCCAGCAGGCACTGCAAACCAGCGTAGACAGAGTTGGCATCGTTCATGCCCAGCAACTGGAGAGTGATGTCCAGGAAACCGGGCCACTGCTCGGGGAAATCATGCTGAAGGATTTTCTGAAGAAGAGGAACCAGTTGAGCCCGAACGTTCGGCGGCGTGGATGCCAGGGCGGGAATCAGCCTCTCACGGAACCCCGGTTTCTCCTCCTCGGGAATCGGTGTGCGCAGCGGACTTTCTTCGACAGGGGACCAACCACGGTTGATGCGGTTCTTCAGGTAAACACCGGCTAAAGAAAATCATCGTTACGTTAGATCATTAACTCTCTTTTATTGTATGAGGGTGTGGAATAAAAAAAAAGGGCGGTGGGTGATCGCCCGGACTGTCACCACAAAAAAAAAACCTACCCGACAGTTGGACGGCATTGTTCTGTTCCCCCTGCAAAATATCCAAGAGCGCATTTATGAATCCAGGTTGCATCTCGGCCTAAAGAGAAATATGAAATTAGTATGATGCAACACTGAGCAGATCTGAGCCTCTATTCCCACACATACATATTTCAAATCCAATTCAGCTTGGCGTCGATTGTCCGCATTGGGGTCGAGGGTAGACTGTATACGGTCTCGTAAAGCGGCAACATCCATCTCGCACCAGCAAAGGCCCCCGGTAATAGAAAATCAAGCTGAAAGAATAAAGTAAAAGACCCCGTTACGCGGTGTGTGAGCCGGGAGGTGTGAGGGGAGGAGGAGGGGGCGAGATGAGGGCGATAAAGTAGGCGGGGGGGAAGGAGGAGAAGGAGGGATTGATAGTCAAATAATGTGCAGAGAGACAGCAAAAGTGCCCTTTGGGTTTGTTGGGTTTGGTTTTCTCTCGTGGTTTTTCAAATAAGCGTGCCCGCCCCGCGCCTATGGCAGCTAATCAGAGGCCTCGCCGCCACGCGCGGTAACAGAATTTTGCTTTTCTCCTGAGCCTGAGGCCTCGGGATTGGGGGCAATTTAAGGCGGAATTTTTCCTGGTCCAAGCTTGGAGCGACTTTTATCCTTATTCTTACAAAAGAGGGTCTATTGATTTGAGTCTGGGGTTCGGTTCCTTTATATGTGTGCTTCTAGCAGCCGCCTCAGGCAAGGAGAAGGGGAACTAATGAAACGCACTGGAAACAACAATAACAAAAGGCAAAGAAAAAAAAGTATAGTATCTAGTGGGAAAAAAAGGAAAGAATATTCCCCACGTGGTTTCCCCTCTTCCCCCCCAAAACAACAGTCCATCCCCCCAGCACTGACCAGTTGCCCTGCTTCCCACTAGTACTCCGTAGTAGCTTCACATGTACAAAGAGGCCGCAAAGATCACATCTCTCTTGATCTGCTCCTGTGCCTGTTGCATCTTCGTATACAACGTCGGATCACCCACCAACTTCGCCGCATTCTTCACCTCCCGACATGTTTCGTCTAAACGCGTAATGGTCCGTACAATGGTGCCTTCCATCACATCAGTAAGGTCGGTGATACGGTTAAACGACATTCCCTTCGCCCATTCGTAGACAACCTCGGCCAGACCAAACCGTGGCTGACTAGCGAAATCGTTGCTGTCTTCGCTGGTTTGGATCACCTGGTGCTGAATCTGGAAATCATTCACGCGGTCGGAGATCCTCACAATGGCTTCCTTGCCCTTCTCAAGGCGAGGAGTCAATGTGGGAACGTTCTCTGTCTTTTCTTGGAAAACGAATGCGGACAACAAGGCAACAATCTCCTCGGGTTCATATTCAGCCAGAACGTTCTCGAGGATCAACTCAGTCAGAACAAGCTCATCGGCGGAGTGAATCTGTTCGGTGATTAGCGTCTGAATTGAACGAGGAGAACTGGAGAACTTACCTCACATGCCACCTTTCCTTTCAGCTGCACGCGAGACTGCTCGTCCACGAAGCCCAGCTCCTTCAGCACCTGGATACGCTGCTCATAATCAGGCAGCAGAGCAAGGTTCTGATCGGACATGAGCTGTTTCAACTGAATGATATTCTCTTTAACCTGCCATTCATCGTGTTGCATTTCGAACTGCCGCGTGTAAGCATTACGGTCGAGCGTGTCTTGGGACAAAAAGTCACTTACATGTTTCAAGAAGCTGGGACACTGCAAGCATTTGCACCCTTGCGCAATGGAGGCCTGCTTTTGCCGCTTTTCTAAAGTATCTCTGACCTGTAATTCCTTGATTCGGGCCCAGTCTATTTCATCCCAGACTGGACTGGTCCACGAAGCGCAATGCTTGGTGAGCTCCTTGTCTGCGAATTTGCTTGCCTCTGTCCACGAGGTTAGTAACACTGACCTCCACCAAGCGTCCGCAAAACTCACCCTTCTTGATGTTAAGGTACCATGTAGGACCGCCAAGCTTAACTATCGTATTTGTGACGCACTCAAGGTCCAACAGGGGCACCTTATACGCTTTCAACGCCATATCGGCGGCACGGGTGGGCAAAGTCTGCAACAAGTGTCTAAACTTTGGGAGGAAGGGAAGAATATCGCTGGGATGGCGCTTGTGTCCGAGCCTTCCTATCTCAAGAACTTGAATACTAGGTGTCTGACCGCCGCTAACACCCTCGCGAACAATGACACCTGCAGTTCGGAAACCCTCCTGTAGGACAGTTAGCTGGACTCCTCGATCATCGTTAATGGGGCATGTCTACCTTTCTGTACACAATCAATCGCTTTGGCACAAAGAGGCGTTTCCCAACGGGGGAGGAAAGCAGGCCCACGTGGAGCTCACTTGTAAGCTTCTCATATTCAATAGAGGCAGCATGGCAGGCCGCAAGGTCAATATCACATATGTCACAAGGCTCTCGCTTAATTTTCGCCAAGCTGGCCTCCGAAAGCTGCACCTGCTTCTCGTGCTCTGGGAGCAGTGCCTGAGTGGCATTCTCACTAAAACTTCTCTTGATCATTTCTTCAATCTTCAGGGCCTCCACGCGCAAGAGGTTCAAGATCATGTTGTATGTAAGCCTGAATTGAGACCGCAGTTTAGTCGGATCACCAAGAATCATCCTTCTCAAAGCGCCGGCCGGAGGAGCTTCATCTCGCCCCGCATTGACGATAATGACGTATCCCACATTGTCAAGACCTCTACGTCCAGCACGTCCAGCCATCTGAGTGTACTCTCCGGGTAGCAAATCTCGGAAGCCTTTGCCATCATGCTTGCGGAATCCGGAAAATACAACTGTTCGCGTTGGCAGGTTGAGCCCCATGGCAAATGTCTCTGTAGCGAATAGAACCTTGACCAATGACTTAGCGAATAGAATCTCGACGATTTCTTTCATGATCGGTAGAAGACCACCATGGTGGACAGCAATTCCTCGACTCAACAATTCGCGAAGGCGAAGGATCTGTGGGAGAGTACGGTCCTCTGGCTTAAGTCTTGTGAGAGACTTTTCAATGAACATATGAATCAGACTCTTCTCGGAAGCAGTGGAAAAGTCTTGGTTGGACAGTGAGTCGGCATTCTGTTCACAGCGCTTTTTGGAGAAGACGAAGATACAACCAGGCAGCAGATTCTCTTTGCGAAGGTGCCCAACAAGCTGCACCCAAACGGTCTTGTCTTGCGCGGCTGTGGTCCGTCCACCACCTCTTCCTGTACGGGCAATGTTTCCAGTGCCTCTATTTGCAGGCTGTCCCCGGCCACGAGGAGCTCCTCCACGCTGGCCATTGCCCCGAGCACCGCCTCTGCCACCGGCTTGTCCGCGTCCTCGTCCTTGAGGAGTTCCTCCTCTACTCGCTTGGGATTGAGCTTGAGCCTCGGCCGCTTTCTGGGCCTTGACTTTGTCTCTTCCGGAGATGATCTCGTCGGCTTCTTTCCAGCCGTTCTCAAGGAACCGCTTGTTGGAATCCACAATCTTGTACTTCCCTTTGCCGGCCCAGAGATAATGCTCGAGGGGAACAGGTCTTTTCGCAGTTGAGATAACGTAGATATCCTTCTTCTTCGTGCGGCCAACCCAGGATGCAAACTCATAAGTGTTAGGAACGGTGGCAGACAAGAGAATCAGAGTAACATGTTCGGGAAGCATAATGATGACTTCTTCCCAAACAACACCTCTTTCGAGATCGTTAACATAATGCACTTCATCGAAAATCACGAACTCCACGTCTCGGATCAGGTCAGCGCCTCTGTATAGCATGCTTCGTAAAATTTCAGTAGTCATGATAATGCAGCTTGCTTCCGGATTAATCTGAACATCACCGGTCAAAATACCAACATCATCGAACTCTGTTCTAAAGTCTCTGAACTTCTGGTTACTCAACGCCTTGATGGGTGATGTATAAATAGCCTTCGTCATATGCTTCGCGGCAAGAGAGATGGCATATTCGGCGACGACAGTTTTACCGGCTGACGTATGGGCAGCAACGAACACGGAGTCGCCACATTCAAGATGATAGACAGCCTCCTTCTGGAAAGTATCCAATTCGAACGGCCACTCCCGAGCCATGTCAGGAACCAGATCGCGGAAGTTCGGGATTTCTTTGTTGACATCGACGACATGAGCCCATTCCTTACCGGCTTTCCGTTGCTGCATGCCTGCGAGCAGCGGCGCGTGGGGTTCCAGCGCTGGGAACTCGACAGGCAGCAAAGAGTCAATATCTTCCTCATCGCTGAGCTCCGCCTCATCATCGATCTTGACGCCTCCGGCATCGGACGCTGTCTCCTCTTGCTCAACATGCAGATCGGCCTCTTCCTGCTGAAGAGCGTGCTCCACTTCCTTGTCTCCTTCCGCGGCCTCTTTAGTCTTTGCTTCCTCGAACTTCAATCCCCGAGAGAAACCAGGAGCGATCTCCAACAGGCCACCTTCAGCACCAAAGTTGATGATCCGATCGAGGCCTGATTGCTTGCCGCTGGCTCTGGAGTGCTCCGGCGTCTGAGCTTCAGATTCCATTTCAGCGATTGCCTCGACACCGTCCAGCCCACCTGGAGCGAACGGGAAGAAGCCAGCCGCGCCTCTTACAAAGTCTGCACGACCGGCTGGCCGGCGAAGAAGTGACGTTGAATTTTTGGCATTTGCACTAGTGGCGGGAACGGTTACCTCGTGGTAGCCCGTAACGCGGCCTTCCAGGCCATCCCGATCAAATCGGACGATAGTGCGTGTCTGTGTACCAGCGACTTCAAACAGATCAGTGTAATCCGTCGGGACATCCCACTTCCTGTACGATGTCAGTATACAAAACCGATGGGTATGCCAGCGAATGTCGGGTATCGAACCTTTGTAAGCGGTTCAGCCATTCAGGACTAAACGTGGATGAAGGGGTTAGAAACTCCTGCTCTAGCTCCTGCTTGAGATCAGCAGCATCCTGCCGAGCCTTTTGACGAGGTTTGAAGTCCTTGTAGACACCATCCTCCTCTTCGGCCAGCCTTGCGTCGAAAGCCGATGCGCTAAGGTTTTGCGAGTTTAGGCTTAATTCCGCCAGCGCCGATGTCAGAGTCTCCGCCATTTTCTATAACTTCTAGCCAAAGGTGTAAGGAAAGCTCTGATGGTACGCGATCTACTTCAGCATCGCACGACACGTCTGAGCAGAGATCTAACAGAGAGCCCCGCAAGGTAGCGTGACGGGAGGAAGATCTTATCAAAGCGGTAAGCCAAGGTTAATAAGACCTATGCAAAGCCTGCTGGCAGAATCCAGCATTCACAGGGTAGTAAATTGACAATGGACCCTATGTCAGTAGTAGCTTCGAGATGGAAAGAATAGCTAGCACCGGTGGTTTATTCGATGTGTTTGGCGGCGGGAAGTTCGCTGGCGCCAGAACCAACCAGCTCTGGCTCTGACGTCGTGTGGGGACTGCAGCTTCCGCCCACCGGTGGGATGAATAATGTTAATTCACATCCGGATGAACTAAAGCCATTTGGGAGGAAAACAGAGGGGAATCGGAAAATCTCAACGATCAGCTTCTTCCCCACAGATTTTCCTCCAGGGGGTTGTGGTCTTGCACAAATTCTGCTTCCCCCAGAAAGGTGAATGGGAAGGCACCTAAAGCCAGTCGGCACAGGATATCACAACTTTTTATTCCTGTTCATGTGCCCTACTACTAACAATACAAGGTAGTGTGGTCCTTGTACAATGAGTGATCCATCATGTACAGTCACCAGAACGCCAAAAGCAAATGCGAAACGATGATTTGAACCCAGTGTTACAATCGGAATGCTCCCGAAACAAACGCGCAAATACCCGTGCTGGAAAGGGGATGCCAGGGAACAAGCAGACGTCCGTGGTCGTGGACAGGCCCGATCCCCCCTCAAAACATCAAAAGAAGGTGTTCTATCTCCAGTCGTCCAATCTCGTATGCTGAATGCCAATTATCCGTCACACCCTGCGCCCTTTCATATACCCGCGCAAATTGAAAGAATATCACACAGTCCAAATAGGATTTAGTAAAATTAAGAGTATGGGGGTGTTGGGATGAGCGGCTCACCCTTGAGGCGAAAGTCGTGCTCAGCAACTATCCCAGAACTTACCCATGACAGAGCTAATGAATTACTCGCTAACGATAGGTGATGACAGGGAAGGTCTTCCTGTCTGTTACATTGACCTGGTATTCGAAGATTCCGTCCACAGTGGCGACGTATCTATACAGTCAGCTGGAGTTTACCCTAAAATCAGAACAAGACATGGCACCTACAATGTCCGGCCATCTGCACCCCAACCAATACCAGCTGTGCTACCCGGTTCCTGGTCTCGACCAATGCCCAGGCTACGGTCAGGAAGTTCATTCAACACGTTACGAATCCATCGAGGTGAACGAGCTTGTTCGTAATCCCACTGTGTCTGCCGATACCGCAGGTGACTTTGCCGGCTGTGTGGTAACATGGCATTTTGTCGCTGTTGCCGTCGAAGGCGTTCCACGGCCACACTGGCTCTCAGTTCAGTGCCGGAAAGCCGCGGTGTATCTTGCAAAACCTCGGGCGTGCCGTCCTGACTCTCAAGCCGCCTGTGGCCTGAACGGGATCGCTGGTGGTTTCTTGGCGGGGGCAACAAGTCTGCTGTGGTATTAGAGTAATCAAAATTGGCCGACGGACGGTTCATTGTGCCATGAAGCCGAGCCGCAGAGCCCTGTTCGTTACCGGAACTGTTAAGCTCACTGGAGCTGGAATCTGCAGCATGCGCAGGGGTGTCCGAACGATTAGGGTATATCTCTGAGGGCGAAGCAGTCCAGCTGAGTATAATACTAGGCTGCGGATCGGGGTTTACCAGTCCCGTTTCGGGCGTCCTACTGCTGGCTTCATTATGGCTAGGAGTCAGTAGGACAGAGCCCTGGCGTCTTGCATGTTGGCTGCGATCACCAGTTCCCGTTTGCGAGTCTTCTTGGTACAGTTCTCGGTTTGGATGGCTGCGTGGTGGAGGCGAAGTAGGACCGGAGGTTCGACTGGCCTCATCCGTGGGACCGTGGAATCGGGGGCGCACTGTAGGGTGAGGATGAGCATTAGCTCTAGCTCGCCGCTCTGCTAACCCGTCCTCCATCCTCGACGTCCATCGTGCTGTATTCAAAAATTCAACAATCAGCCTCTCTCTTTCTGTGAGGTCCTGTATCAGTCTCTCACTTAGTGGCGAATTGCCAGAACCCGTCGCGCCTCGGTTATGGAGTGATTCATCTAATGCGTCAATCGCTCGCTGTGATGCGTCGAGTTCATGCCGTGTGTCCGGGGAGGCTCGACTATCGAGTTCGAATAATAAGTCATCCAGCAATGGCTCCGTACGGACTTCCTGCAAGCCGGGCTCGTTCATATCCAATTCCAGTATCTGTCTGCGAACGAAACCGCGACGGACATCGGCAATCCCAGCTCGCCCCTTGTCCTCAAGCCATACCAGGAGATCCCAGGGCTCAGGTGCAAAAGCCATACATCGTACAGCGCCTCCATTGCAGCAAGCTCTTGACGAGTTGAAGCGACAAATTATCGCATTTTGGCCCTGAGGCTGGCGTATAATATCGCGGATAGTCCCAACGTCAAAGATGGTGATAACTCCAGACTGCGAACCAATCGCACATAATCGACTGAATTGAGAAAAGGCGACAGTGAAACAGCATCCATCGTCAAAGCGTGTGCCTATGTCCATTTCTATACAACGAAGAAGGTCCCAGTTCCACCCACAAACTTTGTCACCATCATCCGTCACAGTCACTGCATCGAGGTCGCGGGTAACATCATAGAAATATGCACGTGTCTCGTCACCAACCGCGGCAAGGACAGTTGAATCTGGTGACATGATCGCATAGTTCATGCACGCCGGATGATGCAGCACCTTGAGGACTTTTGACCGGGCCAGGGAGTAGACGGTAACGGTCTTATCGTTATTACTGCAAAAGCGATCAGCATCTCAAATGACCTAAAAATTGCCGTGCCCATACCTGAGAATGGCTATATCTTCCTCCGCTAGCTCCTTTCCATCCCCGGGCAGACGATGGATCGTCACCGAGTTGACGATGCTGCCTCCGAACTTGTGCAGTTGCACCTCCGGAACCTGCCTACTATTGCCATGGCGAGCTGGTCCAGGCTCGTCGCCAGGCATCCAAGGCGGTGATATCCTCGCAGGCGGTTCAAGATCGATTGGCAAAGCACTGTCCACGTCCGACGGCTGGAAAGCCGGTGTATCGGCACGGGCGCGCGGACTCCGATCGGACGATAGCCCAACAAATGCGCATTCCCCATTATCGGCGCCCCCCACCCCAATCCAACCGTGACCAGCAGCAAGGCATTTTGGCTCGAACGGAATAACGGCAATGGTCTCCCGCTTTTGTGATGAAATGTGAATCGAGTATATGACTCGCTCGACGACAACGTAGATCCTGTCCGGGTCCGCGGTGCTAATGTAGTTGCGAAGTTGTTGATGGCTATCATACGATTAGCACTGATCAGCCAGCTTTTCTGCGAGCTCAATGTACAGACAAGTTGGGAATTTTGAAGGGGAAGAAGCGGCGCTTGCTGGGAAGGATAAGAGACTCCGTCGGATGATGCCTGCAGATTGATACGACATTAGCAATCGGCCAGGGAATTTCATTATATGAGTGGAAGGGGAAGCAGGAGACTGACGCGAGCGAATCCGTAGTCATTGTGAAGGAACGTCGATATAATATTTTAAGGTGACATGGTCGGAAGTACAGCTATGGCGGAGCTCCGATGTTGCGGGAGAACGACGGACAACGCAGAGGGAGCAAAAGAGTCGATGGTGAGTAGTAGAGACGACGAAAAAGAAAAGAGGTAATGGGAAGGGAAACAGCTGAAAAGGAGGCCGGTGTCGCAGGGTATTATTGAAAACAGGGTCTAGCCTGAGAGTGGGAGTTTTGGAAAACTAGAGCTTGTTCGAGTAAAGTAGGTAAAGCAGAGGGAGCACACCACCAGCACCAGATATCTCCTCTCTCTCTCTCTGTCTCTCTGCTTTCTGCTCCCACATCGCTTTCCCTCCCAACTGGTCCGCCCTTGACTGTTTGGACGATTTCGGAGGGTGCGAACGGATGACGTAAGACTTAGCCGGACCCAATCCGGGGAACCTCCAGCGGCGAATGCGGTCGAGTTCAATTCGAGTCCACCGCTTCCAGCCTGCCTTACATTCTTCTCTCTAGACGGTGAGGAAGATAGATCCTCGAGTCTTTATCTGGTGTACCTACGCTAGGTAATTATCGGATCCTGTAAGATCATACTATCGCTTTTACCTGCACGCAGCATGCCATTCAAAGCCATCCCCCTGTAGTGTCTCAAATTTTTGCAGTACGCCTAGTACTAAGTAGACCGAGGTCTCGTGAGGATTTCCCGTCTAGGTTCACAGCTTAACGGGAAGCAGTGTTTCGACACACCACTGTCTAGCATCCATGGATTCAAACTCGGACGGGCTATCAATTGCCCGTACAAATTTCTATTCCATAATTTCTTCATGACGTTGAATGAAATAGGGAATGTTGAAAATATTGACACCGATTAGAAGCTCTGGATGTTAATCTTTGGATTAAAGCTACGGAACATATTCTGCTTGGCGATGATGACTCATGAAGTGTTCATGTCCCTTGAAAGTCTATCCTGGTCGATTTCTGTCGACAAATTGGCCAATAGTGAGGTCTAAACATTTCAGAACTAATTTTTATTTACGATCGCAGTTTGCAGCCTTGCTTCAGAGAATACGGATATTAGAGGATGCAGAAAGTGTAGTCAGTCATAACTAGCACTAGCTATTAATTCTTTTCTGAGATATAAATTGTACCTAGCTGGCCAGTGTCAAGGTGCCGAGGCATCTAGTTGATGACAGAAAAGCAATAACATTGACAATTATTGAATTTTTATTCATTCATATTAACTTGACTTGATACTACCATGGAATTGAAGAGCCATTAATAGATATGGCCCAGAAATGAGTGATGCAGCACTTAATTCCAATGGAATTAAATCTATTAAGTTTCGACTTGGACGTATTGCTACAAGTGACGTGTATATAGCAACAGCTTATTTTACAATCATACTGACTAGTATTTCATTGCAAAGCAATCGACTTTTGACTCACACTGACACCTGAGCAGTTAGGGGAAAGACAAAAGAGAGCGATGGAAAAGGTATTCAAGCCACAGTGGCAATGAGTAGAGGACACTGGTAGCTTCTGCGAGCTTTTGCAATGGGAAGAAGAGACCGGCCGGGGCAGTGGCTCGGCAACTCAGCTTGAGCGGTCAAAAGGATCGCTGAGCTGCGATTGGATGGCACGCGGTGTTGCCGTGATTCTACCAAGTTCGACGACGGGCCGAAGCTCTCCGGGACGATTTTTACTAGTCCTGGCAGCCGGCGTCCTCCCTTCTTTTCAAGTTTCTTCCTCCCCAGAAAGAGCTGAAAAATTCTTGTTCTCCTTTCAACTCTCCTCCTCCCTCCTGTCTCCATCTTATACCCTCCCTCCTATATCCTCCGGCCCTTCGATTGAATCGACTGGCCCATTTCTATATTTCTCTTTTTAATTAGTTGTATTATTTTGTAATCACATCTCACAATGCTGTCCTCTCGCATCACCCGCGCGGTAAGTTTTGCATCATCATCATCATCATCATCATCATCATTGTCGATGCTAGAGTCGTGTTCCTGACATCACATTCTGTGAATCAGCTCCCGCGCACCACTCCTTTCGCTCGCGCTCCCGCTTTCAGAGTCCCCGGTGCTGCCGCTCGCAGATGGAACTCCACCGAGGGTGGTGAGGAGAAGGTGAAGGGCCAGGTCATCGGTATTGACTTGGGTATGTTCGAGAATCCCTGTACTCGTGATGTAATCTACACAGTATCTAATGCAGTCACACAGGTACCACCAACTCCGCTGTTGCCGTCATGGAGGGCAAGACCCCCAAGATCATTGAGAACACCGAAGGTACGCGAAAAATTTTTCATCCGCCGCGCCAGTTCCGCAGTGACTCCGAAATCGGAGCTACACGCAGAATCTCGCTGGTCTCATGCAGTTCGAGCGATAGGTGGCTGACTTGAGATGCAAATAGGTGCCAGAACCACTCCTTCCGTTGTTGCTTTCGCCCAGGACGGTGAGCGTCTGGTCGGTATTGCCGCCAAGCGTCAGGCCGTTGTCAACCCCGAGAACACTCTCTTCGCCACCAAGCGTCTTATCGGTCGCAAGTTCACCGACGCTGAGGTCCAGCGTGACATCAAGGAGGTCCCCTACAAGATCGTTCAGCACACCAACGGCGATGCCTGGGTTGAGGCTCGTGGCCAGAAGTACTCTCCTTCCCAGATTGGTGGTTTCGTCCTCAACAAGATGAAGGAGACTGCCGAGAACTACCTCAGCAAGCCCGTTAAGAACGCTGTCGTCACTGTCCCCGCCTACTTCAACGACTCCCAGCGTCAGGCCACCAAGGACGCCGGTCAGATCGCTGGTCTCAACGTTCTCCGTGTCGTTAACGAGCCCACTGCCGCCGCTCTTGCCTACGGTCTTGAGAAGGAGGCCGACCGCGTCGTCGCCGTCTACGATCTTGGTGGTGGTACTTTCGATATCTCCGTTCTGGAGATCCAGAAGGGTGTTTTCGAGGTCAAGTCCACCAACGGTGACACCCACCTTGGTGGTGAGGACTTCGATATTGCCCTTGTCCGCCAGATTGTCCAGCAGTTCAAGAAGGAGTCCGGCCTGGACCTCTCCGGTGACCGCATGGCTATCCAGCGTATCCGTGAGGCTGCTGAGAAGGCCAAGATTGAGCTGTCTTCTTCTCTCCAGACCGAGATCAACCTTCCTTTCATCACTGCTGATGCCAGCGGTGCTAAGCACATCAACCACAAGATGACCCGTGCCAGCCTCGAGTCCCTGGTTGACCCTCTCATCAGCCGCACCGTTGAGCCCGTCCGCAAGGCCCTCAAGGATGCCAACCTGCAGTCCGGTGACATCCAGGACATCATCCTGGTCGGTGGTATGACCCGTATGCCCAAGGTCACCGAGTCCGTCAAGTCCATGTTCGGCCGTGACCCCGCCAAGTCCGTCAACCCCGATGAGGCTGTCGCCATCGGTGCTGCCATCCAGGGTGCCGTCCTTGCTGGTGAGGTCACTGACGTCCTTCTGCTCGATGTCACTCCCCTCTCTCTCGGTATCGAGACTCTTGGTGGTGTCTTCACCCGTCTGATCAACCGCAACACCACCATCCCCACCAAGAAGTCCCAGACCTTCTCCACCGCCGCTGATTTCCAGACCGCTGTCGAGATCAAGGTCTTCCAGGGTGAGCGTGAGCTCGTCAAGGACAACAAGCTCCTCGGAAACTTCCAGCTTGTTGGTATCCCCCCTGCCCACCGTGGTGTTCCCCAGGTCGAGGTTACCTTCGACATTGATGCCGACTCCATCGTCCACGTTGCCGCCAAGGACAAGTCCACCGGCAAGGACCAGTCCATCACCATTGCCTCCGGCTCCGGTCTCTCCGACTCTGAGATCCAGTCCATGGTTGAGGATGCTGAGAAGTACGGTGCTCAGGACAAGGAGCGCAAGGCCGCCATTGAGGCTGCCAACCGCGCCGACAGCGTCGTGAACGACACTGAGAAGGCTCTCAAGGAGTTCGAGGACCGCCTTGACAAGGCCGAGGCCGACCAGATCCGCGAGAAGATTGCCACTCTCCGCGAGTTCATTGCCCAGAACCAGTCCGGTGAGGGCACTGCCACCGCTGAGGAGTTCAAGCAGAAGACCGACGAGCTCCAGAACGCCAGCTTGACCCTCTTCGACAAGATGCACAAGGCTCAGTCCGAGCAGCAGCAGCAGCAGCAGAGCGGTGAGGGCGAGAATAAGGCCTAAATGTACAACCACTGAACTCCCCATGACTTGAACAAGCCATGGGTGTTTTCCTGTATTTCACCTTTGCGTTATTCCCTAGAGCCTTTCCTCTTTTTTTCTCTCCGATGTTTTAACACGCATGATATGTATACATACCTGATAGCTCTGACTGATCTATCCCTGTTCCGGTGTATTGGTGTTTTTATTTACTCTTTCTTATGTTCATTTCCCTTCTGTATTCTGATTTCTCTTTTCTCCAATCCCCTCTTCATACCTTTTTGGGCCGGGTGAGCGTTTGCACTTCTTTGACAGGAGGGCCATCCGTTGGAACGGATGCATGGAGTTTACATTTTGTAACTTAATGACATTACGGCTGGGAGACCACGAAAAAAAGGATGTGGTGGGCTGGAATCTGTGACAATAGAATATGAAATTCTCCTCTCGATTTAACAACTGTGTTGTGCTGGACCTGATACAAGGATGTAGAACTTGGCTGTATACAAGAAAATAAGAGAACATACGTAGACACATACGTAGCCATGTCCTGTGAAACACGACCGATTTCACCACTGCAGTTATGGAGAACTCACCCAAGTGCTAGCTAGTCTACTAGTAGTCTAATTACTATGACTAGTGAGTGAGTGAGTGAGTGAGTGAGTGACCACCATACCAACATTCTGGAAATCGCCCCGAAAAAA